>NC_092243.1:60081969-60681969 GCF_036320965.1 Panulirus ornatus | reverse complement strand
GATTACGTGTTAATTGACAGGCGTGCGAAAGAGAGACTTTTGGATGTTAATGTGCTGAGAGGTGCAACTGGAGGGATGTCTGATCATTATCTTGTGGAGGCTAAGGTGAAGATTTGTATGGGTTTTCAGAAAAGAAGAGTGAATGTTGGGGTGAAGAGGGTGGTGAGAGTAAGTGAGCTTGAGAAGGAGACCTGTGTGAGGAAGTACCAGGAGAGACTGAGTACAGAATGGAAAAAGGTGAGAACAATGGAAGCAAGGGGAGTGGGGGAGGAATGGGATGTATTTAGGGAATCAGTGATGGATTGCGCAAAAGATGCTTGTGGCATGAGAAGAGTGGGAGGTGGGTTGATTAAAAAGGGTAGTGAGTGGTGGGATGAAGAAGTAAGAGCATTAGTGAAAGAGAAGAGAGAGGCATTTGGACGATTTTTGCAGGGAAAAAATGCAATTGAGTGGGAGATGTATAAAAGAAAGAGACAGGAGGTCAAGAGAAAGGTGCAAGAGGTGAAAAAAAGGGCAAATGAGAGTTGGGGTGAGAGAGTATCATTAAATTTTAGGGAGAATAAAAAGATGTTCTGGAAGGAGGTAAATAAAGTACGTAAGACAAGGGAGCAAATGGGAACTTCAGTGAAGGGCGCAAATGGGGAGGTGATAACAAGTAGTGGTGATGTGAGAGGGAGATGGAGTGAGTATTTTGAAGTTTTGTTGAATGTGTTTGATGATAGAGTGGCAGATATAGGGTGTTTTGGTCGAGGTGGTGTGCAAAGTGAGAGGGTTAGGGAAAATGATTTGGTAAACAGAGAAGAGGTAGTGAAAGCTTTGCGGAAGATGAAAGCCGGCAAGGCAGCAGGTTTGGATGGTATTGCAGTGGAATTTATTAAAAAAGGGGGTGACTGTATTGTTGACTGGTTGGTAAGGTTATTTAATGTATGTATGACTCATGGTGAGGTGCCTGAGGATTGGCGGAATGCGTGCATAGTGCCATTGTACAAAGGCAAAGGGGATAAGAGTGAGTGCTCAAATTACAGAGGTATAAGTTTGTTGAGTATTCCTGGCAAATTATATGGGAGGGTATTGATTGAGAGGGTGAAGGCATGTACAGAACATCAGATTGGGGAAGAGCAGTGTGGTTTCAGAAGTGGTAGAGGATGTGTGGATCAGGTGTTTGCTTTGAAGAATGTATGTGAGAAATACTTAGAAAAGCAAATGGATTTGTATGTAGTATTTATGGATCTGGAGAAGGCATATGATAGAGTTGATAGAGATGCTCTGTGGAAGGTATTAAGAATATATGGTGTGGGAGGAAAGTTGTTAGAAGCAGTGAAAAGTTTTTATCGAGGATGTAAGGCATGTGTACGTGTAGGAAGAGAGGAAAGTGATTGGTTCTCAGTGAATGTAGGTTTGCGGCAGGGGTGTGTGATGTCTCCATGGTTGTTAATTTGTTTATGGATGGGGTTGTTAGGGAGGTAAATGCAAGAGTTTTGGAAAGAGGGGCAAGTATGAAGTCTGTTGGGGATGAGAGAGCTTGGGAAGTGAGTCAGTTGTTGTTCGCTGATGACACAGCGCTGGTGGCTGATTCATGTGAGAAACTGCAGAAGCTGGTGACTGAGTTTGGTAAAGTGTGTGGAAGAAGAAAGTTAAGAGTAAATGTGAATAAGAGCAAGGTTATTAGGTACAGTAGGGTTGAGGGTCAAGTCAATTGGGAGGTGAGTTTGAATGGAGAAAAACTGGAGGAAGTGAAGTGTTTTAGATATCTGGGAGTGGATCTGGCAGCGGATGGAACCATGGAAGCGGAAGTGGATCATAGGGTGGGGGAGGGGGCGAAAATTCTGGGGGCCTTGAAGAATGTGTGGAAGTCGAGAACATTATCTCGGAAAGCAAAAATGGGTATGTTTGAAGGAATAGTGGTTCCAACAATGTTGTATGGTTGCAAGGCGTGGGCTATGGATAGAGTTGTGCGCAGGAGGATGGATGTACTGGAAATGAGATGTTTGAGGACAATGTGTGGTGTGAGGTGGTTTGATCGAGTGAGTAACGTAAGGGTAAGAGAGATGTGTGGAAATAAAAAGAGCGTGGTTGAGAGAGCAGAAGAGGGTGTTTTGAAGTGGTTTGGGCACATGGAGAGGATGAGTGAGGAAAGATTGACCAAGAGGATATATGTGTCGGAGGTGGAGGGAACAAGGAGAAGAGGGAGACCAAATTGGAGGTGGAAAGATGGAGTGAAAAAGATTTTGTGTGATCGGGGCCTGAACATGTAGGAGGGTGAAAGGAGGGCAAGGAATAGAGTGAATTGGAGCGATGTGGTATACCGGGGTTGACGTGCTGTCAGTGGATTGAATCAAGGCATGTGAAGCGTCTGGGGTAAACCATGGAAAGCTGGGTAGGTATGTATATTTGTGTGTGTGGACGTATGTATATACATGTGTATGGGGGGGTTGGGCCATTTCTTTCGTCTGTTTCCTTGCGCTACCTCGCAAACGCAGGAGACAGCGACAAAGTATAATAAAAAAATAAAATATTATGTATATGTCTGTGTATATTAATCTGTATATGGATGTACATGTGCGTGAATGGGCGTTTGTGTATATATACATATATATGTGTATATGAATAGATGGGTCATTCTTCATCTGTTTCCTGGCGCTACCTTGCAGACACAGGAAACAGTGATTAAGTATAATAATAACATCCATATCTGCTTGCCTTCATCCATTCCTGGTGCTACTCCACCACACAGGAAACAGCATCTCTACCCACCCTGCTTCAGTGAGGTAGCACTAGGAAAACAGACGAAAAAGGCCACATCTGTTCACACTCTATCTCTAGTTGTCATGTGTAATTCACCGAAACCACAGCTCCTTATCTACACCCAAGCCCCACAGACTTTTCCATGGTTTACCCCAGACATTTCACATGCCCTGGTTCTGTCCACTGACAGCACATCGACCCTGTTATAGCACATCTTTCCAATTCACTCTATTCCTTGCATGTCTCCACCCTCCTGTATGTTCAGGCCCCGATTGCTCAAAATCTTTTTCACTCCATCCTTCTACCTCCAATTTGGTCTCCCGCTTCTCCTTGTTCCCTCCACCTCTGATACATATATCCTTTTTGTCAATCTTTCCTCACTCATTCTCTCCACATGTCCAAACCATTTCAACACACCCTCTTCTGCTCTTTCCACCACACTCTCTTTATTTCCACACAACTCTCTTACCTTTTCATTACTTACTCAATAAATACACCTCACACCACATACTGTCCTCAAGCATTTAATTTCCAACATATCCACCCTCATCCATACAATCCTATCTATAGCCCATGCCTCGTAACCATACAACATTGTTGGAACTACTATTCCTTCAAACATACTAATTTTTGCTCTACAAGATGACATTCTCTCCTTCCAAACATTCTTCATCGCTCCTAAAACCTTGGCTCCCTCCCCCACCCTGTGACTCATTTCCACTTCCATGGTTCCATTTGCTGCTAAATCCACTCTCAGATTTCTAAAACACTTCACTTCCTCCAATTTTTCTCCATTCAAACTTACATCCCAATTAACCTGTCCTCCAACCCTACTGAACCTAATAACCTTGCCCTTATTCCCATTTACTCTTAACTTTCTCCTTCTGCACACTTCTCCAAACTCAGTTACCAACTTCTGCAGTTTCTCACTGGAATCAGCCACTAGAGCTGTATCATTGGCAAACAACAACTGACTTACTTCCCAGGCCCTCTCATCCCCAACAGACTATGTACTCACTCCTCTCTACAAAACTCTTGCATTTATCTCCCTAACCACCCCATCCATAAACAAATTAAACAACCATGGGGACATCACAAACCCCTGCTGCACTGTAATGAATTATTCAAATAACTCTATTTATTAGTGTTCCTTTAAATTGAAGTAAAAGTAATTCAATCAAAATTTAAGCATACCTGTGGGCACATGTCCAAACATCTGCCATAGCAGAGACCCACTATACAGAGTTGAGGATGCCCTTCATATGTTGCCTCTTCTCGTCAAACCTTAAAATGTTTATTCAAAGATATAATAAGTAATACTAATGTTTATGTATATGTCTGTGTATGTATATATATGTATACGTAAAAATGTATAAGTATGCATATGGGTGTGTGGGGGTGTGTATGTATATACATGTGTATGTGGGTTGGTTGGGCCATTCTTTCGTCTGTTTCCTTGCGCTACCTCACTAACGCGGGAGACAGCGACAAAGTATTATAAATGAATAAATAAATAATGTTTTCCAATGTATATTCATTTGTTAACCAAAGCATACTTAACTTCAATAACTATAAATTGCATTCACAAACACTTATTTCAATATGGTCAAAGTGACCCTGAATCTCAATGCCTGCAAGGGTTAAATGGCCAAAACAAACATACCTGTCTTCAATACTCCTGGCAAGTGTCCACCTCGACATTATGTGCTGACCAGAAACACAGGTGTTGATAAGTCCTTCTATGAATCAGAGTCGATGACGTTGAGTGGCAACATGTCCACAAAGGAAGTGATTAACTAATTAATAAGATATACAAATTCATTACATTTTATCATAACTGACCAACAGAAAGACTTTTAAACAAAGTTGAAAGTGTTAATCAAATTTACTGACCTTCTCTTCAAAGAAAGCCTTGGTGACTCTCGATGGACCAGTTGTGGTCTCCTGTAAAGTGAGCTGAACCATGGTCCTCTGCCTCTTGTACTGAGGTGCTCCAGACAGTTGCTTGGCAGCTTCTTCCTTTTCTGGATTGCCATCCTGTCCTTGATGCTCAAGTTGAACTGGTTCTGGATGTGAGAGTGGTATCTGGATGCATGTTGTTTGAGGTGTTTTGGCTCTTGTTGCTTGTTGAGAGTAAGTTCTTGTTGAGCAGACACAGCAAGCCCTTGTATTCCATGTTCTGCCCCCCCTTGGAGCCCATGTATTCAAAATATTTGTCCAGGTATGGCCAAGGGTTACCAGGTTAAGGTTTTCTGCTAGGGGCTCCAGTTGCTCGACTTGAGGTTGAAGCACTGACAACACTAGATTCTCCTTAGCCTTTACACAGTGAAACACATTTGATTTTAATCTCAGTCTCTTTCCGAGTCTTCTTGACAAAGCAAGATATCATCTTTCTCCAAATAATCTCTAGCCACACCAAAATCATTCAAAAAGACATTGTATGAAAGGTTACTGTACTGAGTTTGCTATACTAAAAGTAAGTGCATTATAGTGAAAACCCGAAGAGACAAAAATGGAGAATAAAACAGACCGAAGAATGTTCGACCATCTGGAATCTATTAAAAAATGGAGAATGAAAAGGACCAAAGAACGTTAGACCATCTGGAATTTATCAAAAATAGACCGCCAGTCCCCATTCCAGTCCTAATTGGGAAAAGGACCGACTTTCCCCAGTTATGGTCCTCATAATGGATGGAGTACCAGGAATTCAGTACTTCTGAAACTCAGTCCCACCCGCCTTGGGTTATTTCTAAGGATTTTGTCCTTATTTTGCTTTCAGAATGGCATCAAATCACCAGGATTTGATCTTGTGCATGAATGCCAATCTTTACATATATTACATGCAATTAAAATCTATAAAATCAAAAACCACCAAATAGATCAGTACCTACAATACAAAAGAAATCTGAAATCCAAACACTATTCAGTACTAAGAAATGTGGATTGCAGATTTTCTTTTTATATCAAATGCAGAAAATACACAATATCATACACACAACTTAAAATCACAAGTCTGAAAATATCTATAACAGATAATTTCAATGTTACATACCAGAAGTGCAGAACCAGGTATAGCAAATGTCTGCTTGTAGATGTAAGCAGCTGAGAACAACAAGAGAACATAGTACCAATGGTCTTGTTTGTAAGCACTTGAAACACGCACAAGCTCTCGCAAGTCTTCAAGAGATTTAGGGAAATGAAGATCCTGGAATATAAAAAGCATATGAATATATACTCTATAATACAGGGCTTTAAAAACAATCATCAGAATGGCATCTAATATTAATCTCTTATTTCATAATGCTGTCTATAATCTTTAAATTTTTTCCTACTTTATATGGAATGCATCGATTGTATGTAACCTTTCAATTCAAATATTGTATATGCATTCTTAGCCAATGTCTAGAGTGCTCAAGTGAAACACGGATGTCCATGTGAATAAATACACTTTGCACATTTTCACAAAGAAAACAAAGCTGATTCATTTCATGAATCTAAAGTTTTAATTCATAGCTCCATTTTCACACACAAAAGAATTGCATTGCCTTAGATCATAAGTAATCTATTTAGCATCTTATTTCAAAATATCTCAAACCCTAATCAGTCCTCACATTTCATCAATCCATGTCTTCCACAGATTATCTCTTGCACCCTCATTTATAATACTACTACTGTTTATATTTTGACAAACTTATCACCAACAGTAAGTTCTGCATATCTATATCATTTCATGTTTTCTTTTCTAATCAATTTTCTACACATTCTTTACTCAGTATATTCTCTGAGTTCCAAATAAACCCATCTCTAGCTTTATGTGAGGTTTATTTTTGCAAATACCTTGCATAAAAGAGAACTCGTATAAGGTAAACAAATAAACACTTCACCCATAACATGCTGTCGACCAAGAAGTGCTCACAAAGGCTCACAAAGGAAGACAATTACAGGTTGAGCCTCTTTAATCCAGCAACATTGGGACCTGGCCATTACTGGACCACAGAAAATGCTGGAAAACAGAAACTGACCCCTATGGGAACACCATATGTAAATAGATGCCCAACCCCTAGTCTTATTAGTTCATTTCACATACATATTGCTGCGTTATCAAATGTAGAAAAAAGCTGAAAACAGGAAATCATACAACCATCAATTCTTCCACACAAAGATTTTATTGTTACATCAGATCACATCAGAAGTACCCCCAGATGGGGACTCCATAATATCTTGGGCAACGGTTCTTCATGGCATATGACACCAGTGCAGGAAAGATTCATCAGTATCATACATTTGTTCTGGGGCTAAGTTTTCCACTGCAACTAACTGCAAATTCTTCCACAAACTTTGTCGCAGCTTTGTGACGAGTAGTTAACGTAACAAATGACTATAGGTTGGTAGTTGGCTTTGATCAACTCTTGTTACTATTGATGTTTTATTGTTATCGTCAAGGCAGCCAGCATGTGCTGTGTCAGTCCCAGCCAGGAACTTGCCCTGTACATATTGCTCTTGGCTGTTTTTGTAGAGAACTGGAGTTTTTATCGATTCTTGTAATGCAACTTTACACTACAAGCTTCCATGTCAGCACTATGCTTTTCACAGCACACACTATGTACTGAAATTCCATGTCTCCACTCAAACTTGTGTAACCATCCTTACGAATATTCACAGTTATAGTCTAGCTTTAGTTTTCTATCAAAAGCTCTGGCTTGCTTGATAAGCATCTCCCCAGATATGCTTCCACTTTCATTACATGGGAGCTTAAACCACTTTGTAAGTGCCATGTATAATTCTGTACTCCTGGCACCTTTCAAAGTTTTCCTAGCTTTCATTTTCAGCATAAAACTGAATATAAGAAAATAACAGGACTTGGCTACAGTGTAAACATATGGCAGGTCCACAAACTAATGGTGGCAGATTCAAAACATGCCAGACCACAGAGTGCTGGATTAGAGAGGTACAACCTGTATAGTCAATATTTGATACCTAACAGTCTGAGCAGTCTTTCCTGGAGGATTGCAGGTGCTTCTGAAGCTGAATTAATGATAAAGAGAAAATCTATGTAAGGATATGACTGAAACAGTGGAATGGACAGCAGTGTGTAAGGGAAAAGAAAGGAGGTTGGTGTTAGTACAAATGAATGTGCAGTATCTGGAGTGAGTGAGGTGTCATGAAAAATTTAAACAACATGGATAATTTGATACTTTAAGAATAACTTCTGCAATATTCCAAAGACACAAGTTAACAAAAGGATTAAAATCTTTTTTATTCTTCTTGTCCATCTTATGTGCAATTTCTGACTAGCCTAATCAGAAGAATAACCTTATCAGGCTAACCAATAGGCATTTTCATATGTATGGTAACTAAGATTTTCTTTAAACTCTATGGAAACAAAATCCAACTCATATCAAACTTTACTGGTTAATCAGAAACTGCAATCTAAAAAAGTAGTTCGTCAAAAATTCTATGACTTAAGATATTCTTCCTAGTTCTTGAGATCTTTCAGCCACTTTCAGACTCCCATTACCAACTAGATCTTCCACAACGTTTTCACATCACTTTCTTTGAGCAAGCAGATGGCAACTGATTCATTTGTCAGACAGATGCAAGAACTTCAGAATTCTTTAGGCTTTTACCTAACATTGATAGAATTACATGCTACTAGTCCTTAATAAGTGAGCAAAATTCCACTATGCCTGTCTAAAGATGGACATATGCCAGAGTGTGTAAAGATTCTGCACTGTTAGCAAACCATATACCCATAAGAAGTGAATCATTCAATTTTGGCAGCCAATGGCAAATTAACAACAAAAACATAACTATGAGATAATATCTTTACACAAACATACATACAAAAATTACATTACTACAGTAAACATACTGGGGTAAGGCCATCTTTTAATGCAGGTCTATTAATTAGGAGAAACCACAGGAAAAATGAAGCTACTGCAAATGCTGCTGGAGCGATCAACAATCTTATGTAGTCTCTCCTTCGAACTCCACCCATCTTGCCTAGAAAGAGAAATATTATATGGCCATCTTAGAAATGAGCTTTCAAAAAATACACATACCATAATATATATATCCCATAAGATTTCTTCTACATTTCGTTGGTTAGGAAGCTGGTTGACTGGTCAAAAAAATAGTAATGATTAATCATGATCAAACCTTAGAATGCTTAAATGTAACAAGTGGTGTGTCACATGGATCATTCTTAGACCAGTTCTCTCTCTAATACACACAATGCAAAGATAGTAATAAAGAGTTGCCTTGTTAAGTATCAAAATTCACAGACAACTTTAAGTTGGCAAATAAATCTAAAACAGAAATTCAACATCTGCAGCTTCAAACTGGCATAGACAAAACAGCTGACTGGGCTCACAGGTAGTAAGTGAATCTGAATATCAACAAAGGTAAAGTTTTACATATCGATTATAAAAATTAAAAGGCATGCTACAAAATTAATTCTGCTGAACTACAAAAGATAAACAAGGAAAAAGCCTTGAATGCAATAATCTCTGGTGATCTAAAGCAAACCAGCAGCAAAAAGGGAGAACAAAATTCTTGAATTTATAAGTAGGGCTATCAAATACAGGTACAAAGAAATTATCCTCTCTTTTTACATTTACATGTCACTGGTGCAACCTCTGCTTGAATACTAGATAGAATAGAGTGGGTGCAGATGCAAGCTTCCAAAACATATGGAACACTTTCATCAGGAAAATGTGCCTTATATAGTTCAAGACATTTTAGTTATCTCCTTATGTCATTTCTATCAGCCTCAATGCTTCCCAAGTCCCTATTTCCCTGTCCTGTCTCTTTGATACTGGGACTATAAATAGCATCCTTCATTATAAATATACTTTTGAACATGTGATTTAGTTCCTAGCATATGTTTACATTACACTCTACAGTTCTTTCCTCTGATTTCCTTAGTCTGAGCTGCTCTTTCACCAACAATTTACTAACAATGAATCTACGGAAAAGTTTTGGAGATTTCTTCCATCTTTACAATATTCTTTTTGAAATTTCTCTGCTCCTCATTCCTTACTCTGCTAAGCTCATTCTTTGCACTCATATACCTTTCATAAGCAGTTTGGTCAATGTGTCACTTGTACCTCCTCCATAATACATCCAAAAGCTCCTTTGCTTTCTGGCATCTTTTATTGACTCATGTCTCTCTCTTTTCTATCATTCCTTTGCTGTTTAAAGCTAAAAGTAAAGTCACAGAGCATTCCAAATCAGTCATCCACTTCTAAGCTACAGAATTTCTCATTTCCTAATTTATATTTTCAAAGAAATTTTTCAGCTATAAGCAATTTCCACAGAAAAAGACCAGTGTAATCACAACATAGAAACAGCTTTGGAATTTTTTTTTTTTTTTTTTTTGCTATTGTGGTGTAGCATGTGGAAAATGGAATAAGATTGGCAGAGTACAATTTGAAGCATTTCATTGCTTTATCCTATGACAATAATGAAGGCTATGGTGATCAAGAAAAATGTTAGCTTAAAAAGTCAAGCTGGTGAAACATGTATGGGAATCATGAGAACCTATGACAACCTCATCCAACATACAACAAAAATAATTTATGTTTTAAAAACATGCATACTTTATTTCATGGTCTTGTATTTACAGTCAGTTTTTGATTGCTGTATGTAATTCCCTATTCTTACTGTAAAGGGAAGGAGTTTCATACTTGTGGGGCTAAATCTCATGAATATTTTTTACTCTCAGGCAACTTTTTAAACTTCTGTATGCTGTCTGAATTTACTGCTCCCTCATTCAATGTATACCATTCAACCACCATTCTTATAAAAGTATTTCTTTCCATTTTTCTAATGTTCATGCACACATAATTGTGTTCCAGCACTCAAACATAATCTGTATTTTCCCTGACCTTCACAGTCATCCTCAATTTGCATACCCAAGGGGCCATGGTACACCCTATCACTTATTATTCATTATTTAAAGTTACAGACCTTTGTTTACATAATTACTAAACTAAACTGCACAAATAACATGGGAAACAGCAATCAAGAATGAAAA
Source organism: Panulirus ornatus (assembly GCF_036320965.1). Taxonomy (NCBI): domain Eukaryota; kingdom Metazoa; phylum Arthropoda; class Malacostraca; order Decapoda; family Palinuridae; genus Panulirus; species Panulirus ornatus. The sequence continues at coordinate 60,671,186 of NC_092243.1, read as the reverse complement.
AAATGTAAAACTCACCTTCAGTTAATATGTGGCTAGCTAAATATGTATTTCATGGTAAGTGTGTGGCATGGGAGTTCATCTGTTATGTCATCTGTTATGGAGACTCTTTTGCCATGACCACTTCCTCAAAGGTGAGCTGTTTTGATATCTGCTTCTTTACCTATACATTGAAGCTTTGGAACCCTCTACCTTCTCACGTCTTTCCCAATAACTATGACTAAGCACATTTCAAAAGATAGGTTTTTCACTTTCTCAAAATTTTGTAAATACTTTTCCTTGTCTTTCTTTTCTTTGGTTTCATGATTCTCTCTATATTTAAATTAAGGCCTGGCCTTGATGTGGACTTCTGTCTGTGACTGGAGCCTTCAACGTAAAAAAAGAAAAGATAGATAGAAGGAATTGTATCTTCATCTTTTTCAGTCATTGGCATCCCCTGCCCTTTAAAAAATTTGGATAAATCAATGTCACCCACACTATTACCAGTTTCCAAATAAAAGATAAGCTCTACCCCACTCATCTTTTCTCCAAACACTACACTATCAATGCAAAATAAAATAATTCATCTTCCAAAGCTATTTCAGTGGTTTGCCTACAGTAGACTTTTATCATTTCCATAATCATATATCTTCTGAGTTTGGTTTTCACTCTGATCTTTCTTAATCATGTAATTATACTCAATTATTACATCATCGCTTTTACCAATTGGTTTATCATATTCTTTATTTATTTTATTTTGCATTGTCGCTGTCTCCCGCGTTTGCGAGGTAGCACAAGGAAACAGACGAAATAAATGGCCCAACCCACCCCTATACACAATGTATATACATACACGTCCACACACGCAAATATACATACCTATACATCTCAATGTACACATATATATACACACACAGACACATACATATATACCCATGCACACAATTCACACTGTCTTCCCCCATTCACTCCCATCGCCACCTCGCCACACATGGAATACCATCCCCCTCCCCCCTCATGTGTGCGAGGTAGCGCTAGGAAAAGACAACAAAGGCCCCATTCGTTCACACTCAGTCTCTAGCTGTCATGCAATAATGCCCGAAACCACAGCTCCCTTTCCACATCCAGGCCCCACACAACTTTTCATGGTTTACCCCAGACGCTTCACATGCCCTGATTCAATCCACTGACAGCACGTCAACCCCGGTATACCACATCGATCCAATTCATTCTATTCCTTGCCCACCTTTCACCCTCCTGCAAGTTCAGGCCCCGATCACTCAAAATCTTTTTCACTCCATCTTTCCACCTCCAATTTGGTCTCCCACTTCTCCTCGTTCCCTCCACCTCCGACACATATATCCTCTTGGTCAATATTTCCTCACTCATTCTCTCCATGTGCCCAAACCATTTCAAAACACCCTCATCTGCTCTCTCAACCACGCTCTTTTTATTTCCACACATCTCTCTTACCCTTACATTACTTACTCGATCAAACCACCTCACACCACACATTGTCCTCAAACATCTCATTTCCAGCACATCAACCCTCCTGCGCACAACTCTATCCATAGCCCACGCCTCGCAACCATACAACATTGTTGGAACCACTATTCCTTCAAACATACCCATTTTTGCTTTCCGAGATAATGTTCTCAACTTCCACACATTCTTCAAGGCTCCCAGGATTTTCGCCCCCTCCCCCACCCTATGATTCACTTCCACTTCCATGGTTTATCATACATATCATATATCATTCTTTCAATTTCCACATTATCATGTTTAAAAATACACAGTAGTTTGTGATAGCAGAAGATATCATAAAATCACAGACTAGTGAGGTAAAAGTTAGATGGCATACATATAATTCAATAAGAATAACCTGCAATTTGTCATTTTGACTATGGAGGCACAAGTAATGAAAGTCATGGACTTGAATCAATTTTTGTTGTTTTTTATGTTGAAGGATCCAGTCACAGACAAAAGTCCACATCAAGGCAAGGCCTTAACTGAAATGTGAAGAAAATTATGAAATTATTAAGAAAAGACAAGGGAAAGTATTTAAGAATTTTGGAGGAAGTAAAAAATCTGTCTTTTAAAATGTGCCAGGTTATAGTCATAGGGAAAGACATAAGAAGGTAGAGAATTCCGCAGCTTCAATATGTAGGGAAAGATCCATTTATCAAAACAGCCCATCCTTGAGTTGCTGATGGCCAAACAGTAATCATGTGACACAGCAGTTTGCCAAGTATTGCATGATCTAGCTAGTGATGGAGGAACACAAGCAGTCAGCTCTCAGGAGCAAAAACCAAAGTAATACCAACAGAAGAGGGAAAGTGAACTAACATTGCAGCATAGGGCAAGAGAGCCATGTCTGGAAGTTAACCTGGGACATTATAGGATGGACTGCTTTCGACTCAACTCCGTCAAGTAAGGATGCAGAGCTAGAGCCACCCCATATGTGACAGCAGTACTCCATGCAAGGATGAAATAACCCTTTGTATAACAGAGCAACTGTTCAGAAGAAAAGGAATTACAACATCTAAACAGGACACCCAGTCTCTTAGAAGCAGACTTAGCTATTCCTGTAATGGGGGGTTTCCAAGGATGAGTATACATTAAAACAATACCAAGTATGTTCATCGAGTCAAGGGTTGGTACTACAGAATAGTGAAAGGAGAGACAGGTGTTGAGAGGAGTTTTCAATAGAGGAAACATTTATCAAGTTTATTCTTAAATGTAACTAAGGTACTCCTTTCAAAAACTCTACTAAGCAAATTGTGCCATTTGTTAACAAGCCTGCTGAAGAAAAAGCATTTTGCTTCATTCGAGATAAATCACTTGCTCACAAGTTTGCATCCATTACTATGAGTAAAATCAGATGGATCAAGTCTTAGGTACTTTGATAGATCAAGATTATCAAAGCCTTTGATCATTTTGAATAGTTGTGTTAGATCAACTCTAAACCTTCTCTTTTCAAAGCTAAATAGATTCAAATTTTATAATCTCATCTTGCTGGATTTGTTTCTCAGTCTGGTAATCATCTTTGTTGCTCAATGCTGTACTCTCTTCATTCTGTCTATGTCTTTTTTAAGGCAGGGTGGCCGAAACTTAACACAATATTCAAGACGTGGATGAACCAATGAACTGTAAAGAGTAAGGAGGATTTCGCTGGGCTTGAATTCAAAGGCTCTGCTTCTTAAACCAAGAATTTTGTCCACTCTTTTCACTGCTTCTGTGTATTGCTTATTTGATTTTAGGTTACCTGTGATTATTACATCCAAGTCTTTTTTCTCATTTACCTTTTGCTATTCAAAAGAATTCATACTGTAGCTTGCATTTTCGTTTTTTCTACCAATATGCAAAAAACTTTACACTTACTGATATAAAAATCAATTTGCCACTTATGACCTAAGTTCATCAGAGTGTCTACGTCTGTTTCAAGCAATGTAACTTTCATGATCTCAGTGACATTATGATACTGGATACATTCTAAGAACTTGCGTCTCCATGATTCTCATCTCTATAACAGTCAATTTCTCCGACTCTATTTCTTTATATCTGAACTTGATGAGAACTTTACATCTTTAATGAATGCATGTCACATTGCCTCATGCACTGTCCTAATTTCTTTTGTCTAATATTTGTTCTGATTCATTGCAGTTCTTTGTAGGGTTACAAAATATCAATATTATAATTAAGACCGCTATTGTTATTCCCCCATTATATACCGTCTGAATTGGCCATTCAGAATTCTTGAAACCAAATGTATGAACTGAATGTCTTACCCCTTCTATAATGTATCAAAAATCTGCCCCAAACAGGGCAGGCAGGTAAATACAATATTTTTTGACATGGCTCAAGGACTAATGTGGGTGAAAGGTAACACTGGAATTGTGAAATAAGTATGGGTATGTGTATATGTGCTTGTGAATATGAATTCTGTGCACAGAAAGGATGAAATTAAGCATTTCTAGAGAAATTTAAATGACTGTATAAATCGTTTTGAGACAGAGAAAGGCGATTGTAAAGGTTGACATGAATGCAAAGGCAGAAGTGATGACATTGGCAAGAGGGTAAATGGGGAGTGCCTGGAGTATATGAGAATTGAAGTTATCTTGTGGGTGTCTGTAATGAGAGGGATCTATTCCTTGCAAACACATTTTTTAGCACAAGATGATCCATAGATATACTGAAAAGAAAAATGATGGAAGAGAAGAACAAAAGGATATGACTATGTGGCAGCGAATGAAAGGCTCAGAAAAGGGGTGTTAGATGCTAGTGTTGTGGAAGGATTCTTTGAAGACTAACCATTCTGTAGTTCATGCGTGGTTAAGCATCAGGGAGAAGTGGAGGTATGGTGTAAGGATGACTGGAGATGTAAAAGTGGTGGCAAGTGAGAAGATTAATTGGAAAGAATGCAAGGAGTAGTATGAAAGGAGGGTGACTGAAAGTTTAGATGGAAGTGCAGTAAATGTAGGAACACAGTCATGTGTAAATGAGCTGTTTAAAATGTTTAGAGAAAGACTTAAAGGATGCAGCATTAACTCTTAAATACAAGGTCCCAATTTATAGGAACAAAATGGAAAAAGCATGGTGCACAGATGAGACTAGAAATGTTGCAGAAAAGTAGGAAAAGGCATATGAGATCTATAAGTGGAATGTTAAGAAGCTGATAGAGAAAAGCAAAGAAAGAGTAGATGAAGATCTTGGAAGAAAGTCGAGTGAAAAGTTTAGGGAAAATATGAAATTGTCCTGGAAGGTGAAACAGAAAAGAGATGGATGTAAGAGAAGAAATGTTAGTGTGAGAAGTAAGGGAGGGGAGTTGCTGAATCAATAGAAGGACATGAAAGGAAAATGGAAAGGGTATTTTGAAGAAGTGATGAGTGTAGGAGAAGGCGAGGCAGCAACTGTTACATGCATGGGTAAGGAGGATGGAAGGAAAATTATACAAGCATAAGGGTCTATAACAAAAAGGGAGGTAAAAAAGGTGATAATGAGACTGAAGTGAGGAATGTGACTACAGATGAAATGCTGAAGTATGGAGGAGAAAGTGTGGTAAACTGGATACATTTTATATGTAATCTAGATTGGAAACAGAGGGTTGTGCCTGAGGACTGGGTGAAAGCTATTATTGTTCCTTTATTGAAAGGAAAAGGTCCTGAGGATGTATGTATAAAAAATAGGGGAATAAGTCTGTTAAGTATATGATGAAAAGTGTATGTAAGAGTGCTGACTGAGTGATGGAAGTGACTGAGGAACAAGGTGGTTTTCAGGAAAGGTATGGGGTTGGTGGATCAATTTTTGCGATGAAAATGACTAGAAAAGTATCTAGCAAAAGCTGTATACTGCTTTTATGGATTTGGAGAAAGCGTATAACAGAATTAAGAAGAATACTTTATGGGATGTGTTAAGGATATATGGTACAACTATTGGATGGTGAGAAAACCTTCCATAAAGAAGCAAATGCATACATAAAAATGGATGGAGAATTGAGCAAAAGTTTCAGTATGCACATGGGTGTGAAGCAGGGCTGTGTGATGTTACAGTGGCTTTTTTCATATATATGGGTGGAGTGATAAGAGAGGTGAAAGCAAAACTTGGGAAAAGGGGTGTAGAAATGGAGTGTAGAAGTGAGCTTGTTTGCGGATGACACCATATTGTATGCTAAGATTGAAGTGGAGTTGCAGAGGGTTATGTCTTTTATGATGTGTGTAAGCATATGATTAAAGGTAAATGTCAGCAAAATTAAAGTAATAATGTTTGAAATGAAACAGAGTGGAAGTATAGATTTTGCAAAACCCTATAGAGTGAAAGTGCACAGTACAAAACTATGTTAATAGAGTGAAAGTGCACAGTACAAAACTATGTTATAGATATGGGAGGAGAAAGACTAGAAGAGGTGATGGAATTTAAGTATCTAAGAACTATCTTGAGTAAGTTTGGTGATATTGAAGGAAAAAATAAGGAAGAGAGAAGTAAAGGGTAGAAGAATCAATGGGTCCCTCATTAGAATAATGAAGGGTAAAGGTGTAAGTATGGAAGTGAAGAAAGGATTAAGGGACAGCATAGTCCTCCCAATCTTGACCTATGCAGCTGAAACATGAACATGGAATGAGTCACTAAGGTCAAGAATATAGGCTGTGGAAATGAGCTATTTGATAGGAGCATGTGGTATGACTAGACAGATGAAGAAAGAAATAAAGGGGTGCATGGGAAATGTGGTATGGCAGGGAGTGTAAAGGGAATATATTTTGAAGTGTTATACAGGGTGAAACATAATACTTTGAGGTGCTATGGGCATGTGAAAAGAATGCAAGCTGGGGAGTTTAAAAGTACAGTGTATGATAGTACAACTAAAGGGGTTGGTATGAGCAGAGGACCATCTGTGACATAAGGAAATAGAATGAAAAATTACTGGAGGGATGGAAATGGTGGAAGAAAAATATATGTTAAGGAGGCATGTAAGAACAGGGTTAAGGGGAGACTCTTTTGCTGTTGCCACCCCTTGATGAGAGTTCCTGGAGGAATGGGTGTCAGAGATATAGATAGATAAATAGACAGGCACAAATTTGTGTAGTTTTTCCGACCTTAAACGTCAAGGAGTCTCTTGGTAACCAGTTCTGGCTCTTAATTCCTCCAACCTCCACACCTATGTTCATGCAAAATCTTGTGACTTACATTTGGGTAGGTCTTAGCATAGGTTTTAAGGTCAGGTTGCCCTTAGGTTAGGTCCTATGTTAGGTTACTAGGTTAAGTTCTAAAATAAGGCAGGGTTCTAGGTTAGGCCCTCAGGTTCTATTTCAGGTTTGGGCAAGTCTAGTGTTATGTCCTTAGATTAAGTGTTAGGCTATAACCTAAATATAGATTTAAGTTAAGTCCTACACTAGGCTCTTAGATAACTTAGGTTTAATGGATCTTTGTTCAATTTCATGATCAAAACTATCACAGGATCTGACCTGGGCATTAACCTTGGAACCTAACCAAACCTGAAACCTAATGCCATAAACTAGGAATTAATCTATAATCTAAGAACTTAAACCTTAAATCTAACCTAAATATGCATCATATGATTTCAGGCCCTATCATTTCCAAGGCCTGAGTTATTATGGACCAGTACCAAAGACACTCCCAAAACAGTATGACAAAAACCAAAAGCATTCTATCACAAGCCAAAATGTACCAGTGTAACATACCAACCAAATTGCCTTTAGTTGCTTTCAAAGTTGCTGGTACAACAACAATATAAAAATGATTTGTAGCCACTGAAAAAAAAATTAATATTTCTCCTTTCCCTCACCAGATTGGTCCTTTAAACACCAACATACCTTATATTTATATTTTCTGTTTCTCATAATATGAAAAGGCGTAAAAGAACAACCAGAAACAAATGACATAGGCCTTAATTTACCAGTGAAGTGGTAGTTAAGTCTTTGGCTCAAATGACATGAACTAGGAGTCTGATACGAAGCTTCAGGGTTATCCACCTGGTAACAGAAGAATGTCAACTACCCCTAGTAACTATTACTGATGGAGTGTAATTTTCATTTTGTGTAACCTTCCTTGCTATTATTGAATGTAACTTTCATCTGCTGCTCCTCCAGTCCCCTCTTGAACTTTAAAACATAAAACTGACTGACTTGTACTACATATCAATGTCATAAGCATTTCACCCTATGTTTTCAAACTGGTTGTTGCCAATTAGTAACATCTGTCCCACTACTACTTCGATGAGTGGTACGATCTTGGGTATTTATCCATTTTCCCACCGAATCATCCATATATAGGGGGCTGATGCCATCCTTATATTGACTGTATAAGTGTATGGCATCAGGCCCCATAATTATTATGGGTTACTAAATGAAATGTTTATAACAGGGTCTAATTCTGATAAAATGATCTACCAATATAACACACAATCAGCAAAATTAAATGAATGAAAGAGTACCGAACTATTATACAAAACGATGACACATCCAAAAAGTTTCAGTATTTACCTTTATTCTACTAACTAATCTTCGTTTCAATGATTCTGTTATCATAAATCTGATAGAAATAGAGATAGCCCATATCTCCTATCCATGCCGGACTTGCGACTTATATGTGTACGAGAACGAATGACACAATCAGCTGATTTTAGTAAACAAAGGTCACGACATCTTTTAAAAGGCATTTACAATTACAAAACATTACTAAAATGAAAGTCAAGTCTTTTCTTGATAAATGCTTAGAGCTAGTTTTAATTCTAAATCTATCTAAGAAGAAAAATGAGAAATAAAAAGTTTTATCAGATAATAATCTAAATTTACCGCGTTAAGATGACTTGTGACTAACCAATCATAAGACACATCAGATGTTTCCTAACGTGTGATTGGTCAAGCGTTTACCCTCTTGCCCAATCCCTGATGATCATGTGTTACGTCAGTGAGAGGAAGTGGGTTGTAACTATGGACGACCTTCTGACAGGAGGTAAATTGACTTTAAATTGATTCTATTTCCGTTTTGAAGTAAGTTACAAGATGATTGCATGGAAATCAATAAATACTTTTTGATACGCAAGATGATGGGAAAACTATTGTAACTATGGGTAGTTGTTTGGACAAGGTTAAGAGACGAATGTTGTGAAGTGTGAATGTTTTGGGTTATAGGTCTGGCAGTTAAGAATACTTCTATGCCAAAAGCTCAACAATACGAGCAGTAACAGACCTGTATTAGATCTGTTCTCCATTTTACGAAATTCTATGATATAAGAGTAATCAGTAGATTTGCTGGGATTTTAAAGTTTAGGATTCTGTCCGTCACGGTTAAAGTGAGAAGTTAAATTACAGGTTACTGTGTTTGTGCACTATTTGGTATAACAAGTTGGTAATAGCTTAATATTAGACGCTCGTATTTCATAGAGAATAGTTGTGATTATATACCACTTGACCTAGATATAATCTGCATCGCAGTCTTGGACGACTAGTGATATTATGAACGCAAATATATTCAGGAAACAATGAATGACAGGTGGGTGTTTAGCCTACATTAAGGCAAATCTGAATGCCCTACTTGATGATGATTTAAAAAACACAGATGACATTAAAACCCCATGTGTGGTGGTCTAAATTATCAAAAAGACAATGGTAGTAGGTATTTGCAATTGTAGTACCTCAGCCTCAAAAGACAATGAACAGAATCTGCATGTGCTGATCACATGCCTGCAACAAGTTACTGTGGTGATTATTAAACATTATAACCATAGTTCCATTAATTGGGAGGCACTCCAAGCTGAAGCGAAAGGCCTTCTCTTTTGAGAACATACTCAAGATTGTTTTTTAAAGCATGTCATGTAGCAACAAGAAATGACACTTTACTAGAACTAGCCCTGTCTTCCATTCCAGTACTGGATGATGTTGTTACTGTTAGAGAGCCCTTTAGTGACCTTAATTTGATATTTGATATTATCTCTTTTGTAGAAGTTAAGGACGAGAGAGAAGTGCTGTGACAAAAAAGATGGATTATAATGTCATGAGAAGGTATCTGAGTCAAGTTGAATGGAAATATCAGATGAATGGCCTTAAAGTTGCAGAGAAAGTTTGAAGTTTTTTGAGATGTAGTTGAAGAAACAGTTTGCAGGTTTATCTCAAGAAGACTAGAAAAACAAAGAATAGAAAACCTCCATGCCTCAACAGAAAGGCGGAAAATGTGCCATTTATGGAAATGATACAGCCAGTTCAGAGAGCTTGAACAATATGCATGGTATAAAAGACAACAAAGCAGTGTAGAAATTGGAGTACGTTTGAGAAAAACATTGCTGGAAGTATCAAGGAGGATAGCAAGTTCTTTTTTTAGATACTGAAATTTTAAATCGAAGATGAAAAAAAGTGTTGGTCCCGTGATTCACAATGATAGCCATGAAATAACTGTTGATGTAGACTGCCTCACTTTTGAGTAAATATTTTAGCTCAGTATTCACATATGAAGTTAAAAAGACCCCCCTCCAGACCCTGTGAGTTTTTATTTGATCACTTGAAGAAAATGTGTCTAACTTAGACATCTTCACTGAGTTGATTTTGAGGAAGCTTAGTTAGATGTCAAATCTGGCAAGGTTCCTTGGGTAGATGGTATATATTCTTCACTTCTCAAGGAAAGTGCACATAAGATCAGATTCCCCTTTATTTACATTTTTTAGGCAAATCTAAGAGAGAATGTAGTTCCCAAGTAATAGAACACCATTACATCTCCATTATTCATGAAATTATTGACCTGTAAATTTAACAAGCAAAGCTAGTAATTTAATGGAGGCTTTTGTGAAAGATGCTTTTATGCAACACTTTTCCACTTTAAGCTTGTGAAATGTAGTCAACATGGATTTTATAATTGGTCAGTCTTGCCTTCATGAACTTGCTTCAAAGAAGTCAACAAATACCTTGACATGTTGTGTCTTGACTTTATTAAAGCCTTTGATAAGGTCCCCACAATGGATTTTTCAGGAAAGTGATATCTTTTGGCATCTCTAGAAAATTTCCAGACTGGACTTAGGAATGACTCAAGGACTGTAAACAGAGAGTGATCATCGTTGCAGTCTCACTATACTGGTCTGTTGTAAAAATAGTGGTGTTCCCCAGGATTCTATGCTGGGGATGATGTTATTCATTATACATTTATTAATGATGCTGACATAATTAGTTCTCTGTCCAGGTTTGCAGACCCAAGAAACATATTGACTGGTCCATGAGTGGCAAATGTTATTCAACCCAGACTGGTGTGTTTTGCTACATGTGGCACACAGTAACCCGCAATAACCTTGGTGACAGTCTCATAGACTCATTGTCTGAGAAGAAAGATCTTGGTGTGATCATCCATCAGTCCTTAAAATTGAAGCAATGTGCATCTGCCTATGAGAGTTGTACAAGTCCTTGGTGAGACCTCTCTTAGACTATTTTATACAAATAGCGCTACCTCGCTAACTCGGGAAATGGCGAATAGTATGAAAAAAAAAAGAGGTCATACTACAAAAAGATGATTATATACTTTAGGGGGTGCAAAGGAGTTGGAGTGAAATAATGCCAGAGCTCTGAACCATGGAGTATAATTTTAGTTTCAAAAGGCTGAATCTGACAACAGTGGAGACGAAACATCTTCAAGCTGACTTTGTAGAAGGGTTTGAAATTCTAAGGGGTCATGTAGAAGTTCACCCAGAAATATTCATCACAATGAGAGAAACATTGGCAAGAGGACACCCATATGAATTGTCCAGACATCATGCATAGTTAGAAGTTAGGAAGTATTTTTTTCACAATGTTATTAACCAATGGATGACCTTCCCCATTCATCAGTAATAGCTTATAGTATAATTGTCTTCAAAGGTCACCCTGACAGTTACCTAAGATATAGAAAGGGGGTTTACATTAGCTATCTGGCTCCAAGCCCCATTGCCTTCTGCTTCAAGATGTCGCCACGTTGTACAAGAAGTGGAGTACACAAAGTAAATTTAGGAAGTGATTGCCGTGTCAGTGATGTGGTAACTATATTTTGCTGAAAATAATTACAGTAGGTACGTTGTAGTTGCTACAACTATTCGCCTTAAAGAATGATGGTGAAAGCCTAGGGGCACAGCAGACATAACTTGTTGATATAGAAGTGCATATCATTGAATTTCATATACTTAATAGAAGTGATTTAGACCAGGGGAACTTATTCGGTGCATTACATTTTATGCAACAATAATAGATACTTTGATATGGTGGGGGTAATGACTTTGATGATTTAGGAAAATGTGGGGTAGGATTAAGGGAATCTCCTCTGGAAATCTACAGAACCTATGAAAATTTAACCTTGCCCAGAAATCTAGACTTATAATGTGTATTTGATTTAGTTGACAAAGTAGAAATATTACGATGTCATTTGCATTCAGTTGCAAGAAAGTTTGCCATGTTTAGTGTTTGTTGAATGTTTACTTCCCATAACTTTGTGCAACCAATATAACAGAAGGAAGAAAACAGTATTTTTGGTACATTTCAAGTATCATCCCCCATGTGAGGGTAGGTGAGGTTTTATTAGGTTGCATTATTTTTGTACAGATTTATATCACTTACCTTTATCTCATATTCTTCCTGGTCATCACTTTTTTCTCATATCACTTTTTATAGAGAAAAGATAATGCAGGTTGAATCTCTAACCCAGCAACCTTGGGACCTGGTCATTGTCGGACCACAGAAAATGACCCCTTTTGTAAATATATGCCTGACCCCTAGTCTTGCAGGCTCATTCCACAAACATATTGCTGTGTTATCAAAGGTAGAACAAAGCTTAGAACAGGAAATAATACAACCATTATTGTTTCAAAACAAGGTTTTTATTGTTACATCAGGAGTACCCCCAGATGGAGACTGCAATATCTTGGGCAAGGGTTTTTCATTGCATAATATGCCAATACAGGGCGGATTTGTCAGCATTATACACTTGCTGTGGGGCTAAGTTTCTGTAGTTTTCCGCTGCCAGTAATTATGCAAATTCATCCACAAACTTTGTTGCAGCTTTGAGATGAGTAGTTAATGTAACAGATGACCATAGGTTGGTAGATGGCTTTGGTTGACCCTTATAACCATTGTTGTATTGTTGAGATCGTCAAGGCTGCCAGCCCGTGCTGCATCATTCCCAACCAGGCAGCCGGCTCGTACACTTCTGTTGCCCTGTACATATTGCTGTTGGTTGTTAAATAGGGAATTGGAGTTTTTATTGATTTGATACAGTCATACACTACAAACTTCTGTGTCAGTACTATGCTTCTTACCATTCACACTGTGTACTGAAATTCCATGTCTCCACTTAAACTTGCGTAACCATCCTTGCTTATATTCAGTCATAGTCTAGCTTTAGTTCTCTATGAAAAACTTTGGCCTGCTCAATAAGCTTCTCCCCAGAAATGTTTACACCCTCATTATGTGGGAGCCTAAACCACTTTATAAGTGCACTGTTTTATTCTGTACTCCTGGCACTTTTCAAAGTTTTCTGAAAACTTTGAATTTTTCTGGCTTTCATTTTGAGGAAAAAACTGAATAAAAGAAATTAGCAGGACTTAAATAGCTCAGTTGCATGTAAACAGTTTTGGCTCCTTGGCACTGCTAACAGTGCTGCCCTGGTGGATTAGAGATACAACCTTTGTAACAAGTCAAGCTCTTCCTGTCTAAACCACTTTTTCTAAGAATAAAGTGTCCATTTATATATCATTCACCTGAATCCATAAATTATTTACTCGATGCCCATGGTTATTGAGTGATTTAATCCTTAAGGATGTGATAAAACCCCCATATATGCCAAAATTATCCAGAATGTACCAGAATAACACTGTACCACCTAATTTGCCTAAATTGTCTTTAGATGAATTGGTAGAACAAAGTTTGATATGAAAGGAAAAGGTTTGTAGTCCATCAAAGAAGGAAGTAATAATTTTATGAAAGTGCTTTCACCAGATCTGCAGCCCAAATACTGACATGCATCTAATTGACATAGTGTACTATTTCTTTCTAATATATTGAAGGACTACCTTAGAATAATACAACAACCAAGAAAACTAGAAAAACTTTTCGAGGGACTGTAATTGTAAAATTACAGTAACTGCTAAAAACGTCATGGTGTTGGCATGTGATGTCACCTCATCGTTTATATAACACTTTGGTGCACTTGCTTTTTTGCCAGAATTAGCAAAATAAACATTGCTTGTACCATCCAAATTGCCTCCTTGTTTTTATGGTTGGTTGACGCTTTGGCCCATATTGATAGGTAGCGGTCTTCGCCCACCACCATTATTGATATGACAGAGCAACTGTTCATGAGAAAAGAAATTTCTGTATTTAAACAGAACTCCCAGTTACTTAGAGGCAGACTTAGCTATTTCCATAATGTGGGGTTTCCAAGATAGAGTGGATGTTACAGTAATACCAAGTATGTTCTTTGAGACAAGATGAATTTCAATATTCCATCCCCATATTTCAGAGCACCAGTATGGATTTTGCAATGCTAGGTCTGCTGGTGATCTTCTCCTATGTGACTCAACTCAATTCTTTCTCTTTCTCTGGGATTTTAGTGAAACTTTTGTCATAGCCTCGACAATTTGAAAGTATTTGACAGGTTGTGGTATAATTCTTTGCTTACTAAACTCCCTTCTTTGGTTTTGCTACTGCTTTTGGTTTGCATATGCATAGATTCCTCTCTGTTGGTTCCATAGCAGTAGCCTTCAGTGGAATTTCTCTCCCCCCCCCATCTTATCAAAAGTGTTATTCCTCAGCATTCTATCATATCGCTTACTCTCTTTCCTTTCTGAATAATTGATAATCTCTATTCTACTTTTAACCCTATTCACCCTTTTGCTGATGATTCCATTGTACATACTTCAACTCACTTCTCCCCTTCCCACTCACCTTTGCTTGATTCTTGTTCTGTTTCTCATTTGGAACACATTGCCTCTCTCACTTTAGACCTATGCAGCATTTCAAAGTGGAGAATCTGTAACTTTGTAAAATTTTAGTGCTAAAATGCAGTTTCTAATGTTTTTAAGAATCATTTGTTTCCCTTTGTTCAATTTCAAAACACCACAATTCATCCCTGTAAATACATAGAGATGTTGGACATAAATATACCCTCCTTTCTGTTCTGGAAACTCCACATTATCAACATTACAGACTTCTTCTCGAATGCTGAGAGTGTTGTATAGGTGCTGTAAGTATTTTTCTTGTTAATAAAGGTAAATAGGGTGCGTAAGACAAGGGAGCAAATGGGAACTTCAGTGAAGGGCGTAAATGGGGAGGTGATAACAAGTAGTGGTGATGTGAGAAGGAGATGGAATGAGTATTTTGAAGGTTTGTTGAATGTGTCTGATGACAGAGTGGCAGATATAGGGTGTTTGGGTCGAGGTGGTGTGCAAAGTGAGAGGGTTAGGGAAAATGATTTGGTAAACAGAGAAGAGGTAGTAAAAGCTTTGCGGAAGATGAAAGCCGGCAAGGCAGCAGGTTTGGATGGTATTGCAGTGGAATTTATTAAAAAAGGGGGTGACTGTATTGTTGACTGGTTGGTAAGGTTATTTAATGTATGTATGACTCATGGTGAGGTGCCTGAGGATTGGCGGAATGCGTGCATAGTGCCATTGTACAAAGGCAAAGGGGATAAGAGTGAGTGCTCAAATTACAGAGGTATAAGTTTGTTGAGTATTCCTGGTAAATTATATGGGAGGGTATTGATTGAGAGGGTGAAGGCATGTACAGAGCATCAGATTGGGGAAGAGCAGTGTGGTTTCAGAAGTGGTTGAGGATGTGTGGATCAGGTGTTTGCTTTGAAGAATGTATGTGAGAAATACTTAGAAAAGCAAATGGATTTGTATGTAGCATTTATGGATCTGGAGAAGGCATATGATAGAGTTGATAGAGATGCTCTGTGGAAGGTATTAAGAATATATGGTGTGGGAGGCAAGTTGTTAGAAGCAGTGAAAAGTTTTTATCGAGGATGTAAGGCATGTGTACGTGTAGGAAGAGAGGAAAGTGATTGGTTCTCAGTGAATGTAGGTTTGCGGCAGGGGTGTGTGATGTCTCCATGGTTGTTTAATTTGTTTATGGATGGGGTTGTTAGGGAGGTAAATGCAAGAGTCTTGGAAAGAGGGGCAAGTATGAAGTCTGTTGGGGATGAGAGAGCTTGGGAAGTGAGTCAGTTGTTGTTCGCTGATGATACAGCGCTGGTGGCGGATTCATGTGAGAAACTGCAGAAGCTGGTGACGGAGTTTGGTAAAGTGTGTGGAAGAAGAAAGTTAAGAGTAAATGTGAATAAGAGCAAGGTTATTAGGTACAGTAGGGTTGAGGGTCAAGTCAATTGCGAGGTGAGTTTGAATGGAGAAAAACTGGAGGAAGTGAAGTGTTTTAGATATCTGGGAGTGGATCTGTCAGCGGATGGAACCATGGAAGCGGAAGTGGATCATAGGGTGGGGGAGGGGGCGAAAATTTTGGGAGCCTTGAAAAATGTGTGGAAGTCGAGAACATTATCTCGGAAAGCAAAAATGGGTATGTTTGAAGGAATAGTGGTTCCAACAATGTTGTATGGTTGCGAGGCGTGGGCTATGGATAGAGTTGTGCGCAGGAGGATGGATGTGCTGGAAATGAGATGTTTGAGGACAATGTGTGGTGTGAGGTGGTTTGATCGAGTAAGTAACGTAAGGGTAAGAGAGATGTGTGGAAATAAAAAGAGCGTGGTTGAGAGAGCAGAAGAGGGTGTTTTGAAATGGTTTGGGCACATGGAGAGAATGAGTGAGGAAAGATTGACCAAGAGGATATATGTGTCGGAGGTGGAGGGAACGAGGAGAAGAGGGAGACCAAATTGGAGGTGGAAAGATGGAGTGAAAAGGATTTTGTGTGATCGGGGCCTGAACATGCAGGAGGGTGAAAGGAGGGCAAGGAATAGAGTGAATTGGAGCGATGTGGTATACAGGGGTTGACGTGCTGTCAGTGGATTGAATCAAGGCATGTGAAGCGTCCGGGGTAAACCATGGAAAGCTGTGTAGGTATGTATATTTGCGTGTGTGGACGTGTGTATGTACATGTGTATGGGGGGGGGTTGGGCCATTTCTTTCGTCTGTTTCCTTGCGCTACCTCGCAAACGCGGGAGACAGCGACGAGGTATAAAAAAAAAAAAAAAAAAAAGCTGGGAATGTTATATAAGTGTTGTAAGTATTTTTCTAGTGAGCAGCTATTTTATATCTGTAGGTGTTTTATTTCGCCAAGTATGGAATACTGTTTGTACGTCTGGGTTGGCTCATCCTCCATCTCTCTGTTAACCAGAGTAATCAAAAGCCTTCATCTTGTTGATTTTCCTGGAATTACATTTTTTCAACGTTCCCTTTCCATATGTTAAGATGTTGCTGCTCTTTCCCCATTCTATAGATTATATATTATACTTTGTTCTCATGGGTTGTCTTCATGTGTCTTTATCCCCGAGGTTTAGACCCATGGCATGAATTTGGGTATTGCTTCCCACAGTTTCCATGTGGAGTCAAGCCTCTTGAGGATTGGGTGTTTTGATACCTTTTCATTCCCTTGAACAGCTAAGATGTGTAATTCTCTTCCATCATTTGTCTTAAGCTCTTCATATTACTTTTCTTTCTTTAAGTCAGGTCTACATACACCTGTGGAGCCGTGATTAATTTCTCCTTTCTTTTTCTTTCACCCAAAATGGCCAAGCTTGGGGCATGTTTTGCCCATGCCATTTCAGTCAATATAAAACGAAAGTTAGGGTCATAGCTTGAGAGCTTGCTTTTCCCTGGCTTCAGATACTTTTTCTACCCTCCTCAAAAATGTGAAAAAATTATTTCAATGTTTTATTTCTACCCCTCTTTGAGTAAGATTCTCTCTCAGCTGTTCAAGTAACAAATTTGTTGATGTGATCTTGATGAAACTTACACAAAGGAATAAAAAAAGGTGGTTTCTGATAGTGGAAGATACCAGAAACTCACAGAATAGTGTGGTAAATGTTAGATGGTATACCAGTTGTTCAAAGAGAATAACCTGAAAACTGTCATTGTGACTATGGAGGCACAAATAATGTAACTCCTGTTATTGAAGCAAAATATGAATGAGCTCTGCTCTTAAACATGTCTGTAATACTGCTTTCAACCACTCTTATTGGCAAATCATTCTGTATGTTAACATTTCTGTTGAGAAAAAAGTACTTTGTGTTATTCAAGGTAAAATGTTTTCCAACGAGCTTCTATCCATTACTACGGGTGAAATCAGAAGAATCAAGTCTTGGATAACTTGTTCAAGATTTTCAAAGCCTTTGATTATTTAGAATACTTGTATTAGGTCATCTCTTCTACGTCTTCTTTCTTCTAAGCTAAATGTATAATCTGCTTTCATAGGAGGAGTTGTTTTTCAGGCCAGGGATTGTTTTGGTGGCTCAATGCTACTCTGTTTCCATTATTTGTTTGTGTTTAGGTAGGGTGACTAAAACTGAATGCAGTATTCAAGAAGGGGGTGAACCAATGAACTGTAAAGAATAAGGATGATTTCCCTGGGATGTAAATTCGTAGGCCCTACCTATGAAACCAAGAATTTTGTTTGCTTTTTTCACTGCTTCTGTGTAGTGCTTACATGGTTTTAGGTCACCAGAGCTTATTATGCCTTATGCCTGAATTTTTTCCTCATTTACATTTTGCACTGTTACATAATTCATTTATTTATTTATATTTATTATACTTTGTCGCTGTCTCCCGCGTTTGCGAGGTAGCGCAAGGAAACAGACGAAAGAAATGGCCCCCCCCCATACACATGTATATACATACGTCCACACACGCAAATATACATACCTACACAGCTTTCCATGGTTTACCCCAGACGCTTCACATGCCTTGATTCAATCCACTGACAGCACGTCAACCCCGGTATACCACATCGCTCCAATTCACTCTATTCCTTGCCCTCCTTTCACCCTCCTGCATGTTCAGGCCCCGATCACACAAAATCTTTTTCACTCCATCTTTCCACCTCCAATTTGGTCTCCCTCTTCTCCTCGTTCCCTCCACCTCCGACACATATATCCTCTTGGTCAATCTTAACTTGTTTTTACTGCCGATATATAAACCTTTGCACTTATCATTATTAAGATTCATTTGCCACCTATGAGCCGAATCCATCAGTTTGTCTATGTCAGTTTGAAGCTGTGCACATTGAAGGTCATCTGCAGATTTATTTTGTAGCTTTGTATCATCAGCAAATTTTGGTATGCAGCCAATTGTCAAATAATGATATATGAGAAAGAAAACCAGTTTCAGAATATGTATGGCACTCCACTTGTTGTGTCTAACCATTCTGAGGCTTGACCATTAATTACAACTCTTTGTTTATGGCCAGTTAACCAATCTCATATCCACCAAAGTGCATCCTCCATCAGTGCCATGTGACAATTTTTGTTAGTATCCTTTGATGTGGAATCTCATTGAATACCTTTTGAAATTTAGATGGATGATATCAACCGCTTTATTTTCCTCATATATATATTGATTATATCATTAAAGAAATTAAGCGTATTAGTTGGACATGAAAAATTTTGTTGAAATGTATGCTGGGAATTATTTATTTATTGATGGTCCTATATGTGGTTTACAGTTCTATCAAATGATGGTTTCCAAAAGTTTTCCAACCACAGAGTTAAGCTAATTGGATGAAAACTTCTGGTCTGTGACTTATTAGATTTTTTTAATATTGGTGTTACATTGGCAAATGTCCATTCATCTGGAACTTTTCCCATAGCAAGTGACTTATTGTAAAGGGCAGTCAAGGGCATATTTTATGCCTCTTTCATTTTTCTCAAAGAAAACTTATCAGGGATTGCCATTTTTATTTTTCCATTCTGTTTATTGCTGGTAGTACATATGTCATCATCTTTTATGTCACTTTGTTGTAGAATAGTCTCCTCTCTTATCAGTGAAACTGGCTTTAGGACATGGGTTGTGTCTTCGATTGTAGATACAGATTCATGATAGTCATTTAAGATTCTTTCCATGGCTTCATTGTCTTAAACTAAGCTATAGTTTTCCTTAGTTAATGGACCAGTTGATTGGGTAATGACTCTCTTGCTTCTAACATAATTCTAAAACTACTTAGGGTCTCTTTAGCTGTTCTCAGCTATGTATACTTCATACTGACATGCATTTTCATATAACTCTCTTACTTTCTCTTTGCAAATTTAGGTAAGTCTTTCTATTGTTTTGGTCATTGGTCACTTTGAGTTTCTTATTAGCTACTTTTTGAGACAACAGATGCTTATTCATCTCACAGCTCCACCACCTGGGTTTTGTTTTAGAAATAGACTATTACACATTGGCACTTATGTTCCCTCTACTGCTTTGAAGGTTTTACTGAAACTTTTCCAAGCCACATTCATGTTGTTTTCATTGACCATATGCCAGGATTGCTTGTTGAGAGCAATGCAGAGATCATTAAAAATTTCCACATTTAGAATTGGATATTTTCTTGTGCCTGTTATGTTGACTTATTGGACATGCAGTCTTGAAAGTGACCTCAAAAGTAATTTATTTGTTGGTGGTCACTTATACCAAACTTTTCTCCAGTTTCAAGATTACTAGCAAGATCCCCATATGTTTTTACAATTAACTCTAATATGCTCTCCTCACAAGTAGGTTTTTCAACTAACTGGATTAGAGCACTTCCAAGTAAATTAGATAGAGCTACTGGAAAGGGATTCTCTCTGTTTAGATAGTGGTATGTTGAAGTCTCCAACTATGATAGAGTCTTTTTCATTACAGATTTCTGCTAAATGATCATAAAATCTTATGTCACTTATGATGTCTGAGCTGGGGGCCTATAAACTATTCCTGCTATTATTTTGTAACAAAATATATCGTAAATTTCCACAGTGGGATTTAGATTAGATTAACAAAAAGCGCTGATTTTGTATCTTCCATATATCTCTTCCTCATCTTGATGGACCTTTTAAATCACTGTGCTCAAGTACATTCTTAAATTTTTTTTCCAGTTTGTTTATACACTGTCATTAGCTCTAGATTTTTGTGATAGGTATCTAGTAGACATTGCTTTAATTGGATTGATTTTGTAGATTCATCCCCATGTGTAAAGAAAGCCAAAAGTTGAAACTTCATACAGTGTTGGCTGTAGTTCAGTAGTAAACCTTAAATGATGTTTGTTTAAAAATCAGGATTAATTTGTATGATTTTAGTTTGCTATAATGTAAATTTATCTTAAACTATGACAAAAACAGGCAACCTTACATATGGTTTAGCCTGATATGTAAGTAAACAGTAAGTGTATTTCATGATTATCATTGCTTTACAGATATTAGGCCAGTGCGACGTGCTCCTCCTCCCCCCAGATCTCGAACAACAGGGCAACAACCACGGTAAGAACTTGAATGACATTTATGTTTGTTTAATATATATGAATTTTTTGGGGGGTCCTGGATGTAGCTATTGAATACTCTAGAAACATGATTTTCTTTCAAGAATTTTGTTTGAGTATAGAATGGAGATAACACATTGGTGTACAAAATGAATCACATGCTGGTTATTAATTGTCTGACTTCCTAGTATGATAACTTATAAGAATAATTAATGGTTGATTTAAAACTGGTTTCTGACCTAACCCTCTAACCATGCAATTGATTAATGTCACTGTGCCATTTTCTACTTGTATGAAAAGGATATTTATGCTTATAGTAAGGTAAGCAATATAGAAGCAACTTTTGCCATCTAACCATGGAATAGCTGCTGTGCCACCAAATATGGGTATAACATTTATTGTTTGTGCCCTGTATTGTATTCTCATGGGATTATTAGTGTTTTCCTTTTTATTAGGTAATATTCAGTATTAGTGCAACTGGAGGGATGTCTGGTCATTATCTTGTGAAGTTGAAGATTTGTAGAGGTTTTCAGAAAAGAAGAGAGAATGTTGGGGTGAAAAGAGTGGTGAGAGTAAGTGAGCTTGGGAAGGAGACGTGTGAGGAAGTACCAGGAGAGACTGAGTATAGAATGGAAAAAGGTGAGAACAAAGGACGTAAGGGGAGTGGGGAGGAATGGGATGTATTCAGGGAAGCAGTGATGGCTTGCGCAAAAGATGCTTGTGGCATGAGAAGCGTGGGAGGTGGGCAGATTAGAAAGGGTAGTGAGTGGTGGGATGAAGAAGTAAGATTATTAGTTAAAGAGAAGAGAGAGGCATTTGGACGATTTTTGCAGGGAAATAATGCAAATGAGTGGGAGATGTATAAAAGAAAGAGGCAGGAGGTCAAGAGGGGTGCAAGAGGTGAAAAAGAGGGCAAATGAAAGTTGGGGTGAGAGAGTATCATTAAATTTTAGTGAGAATAAAAAGATGTTTTGGAAGGAGGTAAATAAAGTGTGTAAGACAGGGGAGCAAATGGGAACTTCAGTGAAGGGGGCTAATGGGTAGGTGATAACAAGTAGTGGTGATGTTAGAAGGAGATGGAGTGAGTATTTTGAAGATTTGTTGAATGTGTTTGATGATAGAGTGGCAGATATAGGGTGTTTTGGTCGAGGTGGTGTGCAAAGTGAGAGGGTTAGGGAAAATGATTTGGTAAACCGAGAAGAGGTTGTAAAAGCTTTGTGGAAGATGAAAGCTGGCAAGGCAGCAGGTTTGGATGGTATTATAGTGGCATTTATTAAAAAAGGGGGTAACTGTATTGTTGACTGGTTAGTAAGGTTATTTAATGTATGTATGACTCATGGTGAGGTGCCTGAGGATTGGCGAAATGCTTGCATAGAGCCATTGTACAAAGTCAAAGGGGATAAAAGTGAGTGCTCAAATTACAGAGGTATAAGTTTGTTGAGTATTCCTGGTAAATCATATGGGAGGGTATTGATTGAGAGGGTGAAGGCATGTACAGAGCATCAGATTGGGAAGAGCAGTGTGGTTTCAGGAGTGGTAGAGGATGTGTGGATCAGGTGTTTGCTTTGAAGAATGTATATGAGAAATACTTAGAAAAGCAAATGGATTTATATGTAGCATTTATGGATCTGGAGAAGGCATATGATAGAGTTGATAGAGATGCTCTTTGGAAGGTATTAAGAATATATGGTGTGGGAGGCAAGTTGTTAGAAGCAGTGAAAAGTTTTTATCGAGGATGTAAAGCATGTGTACGTGTAGGAAGAGAGGAAAGTGATTGGTTCTCAGTGAATGTAGGTTTGCGGCAGGGGTGTGTGATGTCTCCATGGTTGTTTGATTTGTTTATAGATGGGGTTATTAGGGAGGTGAATGCAAGAGTTTTGGAAAGAGGTGCAAGTATGCAGTCTGTTGTGGATGAGAGAGCTTGGGAAGTGAGTCACTTATTGTTCACTGATGATACAGTGCTGGTGGCTGACTCATGTGAGAAACTGCAGAAGCTGGTGACTGAGTTTGGTAAAGTGTGTGAAAGAAGAAAGTTAAGAGTAAATGTGAATAAGAGCAAGGTTATTAGGTACAGTAGGGTTGAGGGTCAAGTCAATTGGGAGGTGAGTTTGAATGGAGAAAAACTGGAGGAAGTGAAGTGTTTTAGATATCTGGGAGTGGATTTGACAGCGAATGGGACCATGGAAGCGGAAGTGAATCATAGGGTGGGGGAGGGGGTGAAAGTTCTGGGAGCGTTGAAGAATGTGTGGAAGTCGAGAACATTATCTTGGAAAGCAAAACTGGGTATGTTTGAAGGAATAGTGGTTCCAACAATGTTATATGGTTGTGAGGTGTGGGCTCTGGATAGAGTTGTGCGGAGGGGGGTAGATGTGCTGGAAATGAGATGTTTGAGGACAATGTGTGGTGTGAGGTGGTTTGATCGAGTAAGTAACGTAAGGATATATATATATATATATATATTTTTTTTTTTTTTTTTTATACTTTGTCGCTGTCTCCCGCGTTTGCGAGGTAGCGCAAGGAAACAGACGAAAGAAATGGCCCAACCCCCCCCCCCCATACACATGTACATACACACGTCCACACACGCAAATATACATACCTACACAGCTTTCCATGGTTTACCCCAGACGCTTCACATGCCTTGATTCAATCCACTGACAGCACGTCAACCCCTGTATACCACATGACTCCAATTCACTCTATTCCTTGCCCTCCTTTCACCCTCCTGCATGTTCAGGCCCCGATCACACAAAATCTTTTTCACTCCATCTTTCCACCTCCAATTTGGTCTCCCTCTTCTCCTCGTTCCCTCCACCTCCGACACATATATCCTCTTGGTCAATCTCTCCTCACTCATTCTCTCCATGTGCCCAAACCATTTCAAAACACCCTCTTCTGCTCTCTCAACCACGCTCTTTTTATTTCCACACATCTCTCTTACCCTTACGTTACTTACTCGATCAAACCACCTCACACCACACATTGTCCTCAAACATCTCATTTCCAGCACATCCATCCTCCTGCGCACAGCTCTATCCATAGCCCATGCCTCGCAACCATACAACATTGTTGGAACCACTATTCCTTCAAACATACCCATTTTTGCTTTCCGAGATAATGTTCTCGATTTCCACACATTCTTCAAGGCTCCCAGAATTTTCGCCCCCTCCCCCACCCTATGATCAACTTTCGGTTCCATGGTTCCATCCGCTGCCAGATCCACTCCCAGATATCTAAAACACTTTACTTCCTCCAGTTTTTCTCCATTCAAATTTACCTCCCAATTGACTTGACCCTCAACCCTACTGTACCTAATTACCTTGCTCTTATTCACATTTACTCTTAACTTTCTTCTTTCACACACTTTACCAAACTCAGTCACCAGCTTCTGCAGTTTCTCGCATGAATCAGCCACCAGTGCTGTATCATCAGCGAACAACAACTGACTCACTTACCAAGCTCTCTCATCTACAACAGACTGCATACTTGCCCCTCTTTCCAAAACTCTTCCTTCCACAGAGCATCTCTATCAACTCTATCATATGCCTTCTCCAGATCCATAAATGCTACATACAAATCCATTTGCATTTCCTATGAGTCCACGGGGAAAATGAAACACTATAAGTTCCCAAGTGCATTTTCGTGTAATGATCATATCATCAGGGGAGACACAAGAGAGAAATATAAATCAGTTGATATACAACGAAGAGACAAAGCTAGGATGCCATTTGGTAAACATGCGATTGTCCAAGACCAAGGACATATATGCACATAGAATTGAATGCGACAGCGTATCTAGCATTATCAATCTTCTTTCATATGTTCTCTAATTTTCTCAGTATCATTCTACCATTAGGTGGCTGTTCAAACACCATCCGCAGGTAAAACATTAATGAGAGAATTAAAGAACATAAGAGGACTAGTAACTCTAAATAAGCTGTCGTATTCAATTCTATGTGTATTGGAGAAAACCTGATGCCAGCTTACACTAATATATATATATATATATATATATAAACAAATTGCAATTGAGTGGGAGAAGTATAAAAGAAAGAGACAGGAGGTCAAGAGAAAGGTGCAAGAGGTGAAAAAAAGGGCAAATGAGAGTTGGGGTGAGAGACTATCAGTAAATTTTAGGGAGAATAAAAAGATGTTCTGGAAGGAGGTAAATAGGGTGCGTAAGACAAGGGAGCAAATGGGAACTTCAGTGAAGGGCGTAAATGGGGAGGTGATAACAAGTAGTGGTGATGTGAGAAGGAGATGGAATGAGTATTTTGAAGGTTTGTTGAATGTGTCTGATGACAGAGTGGCAGATATAGGGTGTTTGGGTCGAGGTGGTGTGCAAAGTGAGAGGGTTAGGGAAAATGATTTGGTAAACAGAGAAGAGGTAGTAAAAGCTTTGCGGAAGATGAAAGCCGGCAAGGCAGCAGGTTTGGATGGTATTGCAGTGGAATTTATTAAAAAAGGGGGTGACTGTATTGTTGACTGGTTGGTAAGGTTATTTAATGTATGTATGACTCATGGTGAGGTGCCTGAGGATTGGCGGAATGCGTGCATAGTGCCATTGTACAAAGGCAAAGGGGATAAGAGTGAGTGCTCAAATTACAGAGGTATAAGTTTGTTGAGTATTCCTGGTAAATTATATGGGAGGGTATTGATTGAGAGGGTGAAGGCATGTACAGAGCATCAGATTGGGGAAGAGCAGTGTGGTTTCAGAAGTGGTAGAGGATGTGTGGATCAGGTGTTTGCTTTGAAGAATGTATGTGAGAAATACTTAGAAAAGCAAATGGATTTGTATGTAGCATTTATGGATCTGGAGAAGGCATATGATAGAGTTGATAGAGATGCTCTGTGGAAGGTATTAAGAATATATGGTGTGGGAGGCAAGTTGTTAGAAGCAGTGAAAAGTTTTTATCGAGGATGTAAGGCATGTGTACGTGTAGGAAGAGAGGAAAGTGATTGGTTCTCAGTGAATGTAGGTTTGCGGCAGGGGTGTGTGATGTCTCCATGGTTGTTTAATTTGTTTATGGATGGGGTTGTTAGGGAGGTAAATGCAAGAGTCTTGGAAAGAGGGGCAAGTATGAAGTCTGTTGGGGATGAGAGAGCTTGGGAAGTGAGTCAGTTGTTGTTCGCTGATGATACAGCGCTGGTGGCGGATTCATGTGAGAAACTGCAGAAGCTGGTGACGGAGTTTGGTAAAGTGTGTGGAAGAAGAAAGTTAAGAGTAAATGTGAATAAGAGCAAGGTTATTAGGTACAGTAGGGTTGAGGGTCAAGTCAATTGGGAGGTGAGTTTGAATGGAGAAAAACTGGAGGAAGTGAAGTGTTTTAGATATCTGGGAGTGGATCTGGCAGCGGATGGAACCATGGAAGCGGAAGTGGATCATAGGGTGGGGGAGGGGGCGAAAATTATGGGAGCCTTGAAGAATGTGTGGAAGTCGAGAACATTATCTCGGAAAGCAAAAATGGGTATGTTTGAAGGAATAGTGGTTCCAACAATGTTGTATGGTTGCGAGGCGTGGGCTATGGATAGAGTTGTGTGCAGGAGGATGGATGTGCTGGAAATGAGATGTTTGAGGACAATGTGTGGTGTGAGGTGGTTTGATCGAGTAAGTAACGTAAGGATATATATATATATATATATATATATATATTTTTTTTTTTTTTTATACTTTGTCGCTGTCTCCGCGTTTGCGAGGTAGCGCAAGGAAACAGACGAAAGAAATGGCCCAACCCCCCCCCCCCATACACATGTACATACACACGTCCACACACGCAAATATACATACCTACACAGCTTTCCATGGTTTACCTCAGATGCTTCACATACCCTGGTTCAGTCCATTGACAGCACATCGACCCCGGTATTCCACATCATTCCAATTCACTATATTCCTTGCATGCCTTTCACCCTCCTGTATGTTTAAGCCTCGATTGCTTAAAATCTTTTTCACTCCATCTTTCCACCTCCAATTTGGTCTCCCTCTTCTCCTCGTTCCCTCCACCTCCGACACATATATCCTCTTGGTCAATCTCTCCTCACTCATTCTCTCCATGTGCCCAAACCATTTCAAAACACCCTCTTCTGCTCTCTCAACCACGCTCTTTTTATTTTTCCATTCTGTTTATTGCTGGTAGTACATATGTCATCATCTTTTATGTCACTTTGTTGTAGAATAGTCTCCTCTCTTATCAGTGAAACTGGCTTTAGGACATGGGTTGTGTCTTCGATTGTAGATACAGATTCATGATAGTCATTTAAGATTCTTTCCATGGCTTCATTGTCTTAAACTAAGCTATAGTTTTCCTTAGTTAATGGACCAGTTGATTGGGTAATGACTCTCTTGCTTCTAACATAATTCTAAAACTACTTAGGTCTCTTTAGCTGTTCTCAGCTATGTATACTTCATACTGACATGCATTTTCATATAACTCTCTTACTTTCTCTTTGCAAATTTAGGTAAGTCTTTCTATTGTTTTGGTCATTGGTCACTTTGAGTTTCTTATTAGCTACTTTTTGAGACAACAGATGCTTATTCATCTCACAGCTCCACCACCTGGGTTTTGTTTTAGAAATAGACTATTACACATTGGCACTTATGTTCCCTCTACTGCTTTGAAGGTTTTACTGAAACTTTTCCAAGCCACATTCATGTTGTTTTCATTGACCATATGCCAGGATTGCTTGTTGAGAGCAATGCAGAGATCATTAAAAATTTCCACATTTAGAATTGGATATTTTCTTGTGCCTGTTATGTTGACTTATTGGACATGCAGTCTTGAAAGTGACCTCAAAAGTAATTTATTTGTTGGTGGTCACTTATACCAAACTTTTCTCCAGTTTCAAGATTACTAGCAAGATCCCCATATGTTTTTACAATTAACTCTAATATGCTCTCCTCACAAGTAGGTTTTTCAACTAACTGATTAGAGCACTTCCAAGTAAATTAGATAGAGCTACTGGAAAGGGATTCTCTCTGTTTAGATAGTGGTATGTTGAAGTCTCCAACTATGATAGAGTCTTTTTCATTACAGATTTCTGCTAAATGATCATAAAATCTTATGTCACTTATGATGTCTGAGCTGGGGGCCTATAAACTATTCCTGCTATTATTTTGTAACAAAATATATCGTAAATTTCCACAGTGGGATTTAGATTAGATTAACAAAAAGCGCTGATTTTGTATCTTCCATATATCTCTTCCTCATCTTGATGGACCTTTTAATCACTGTGCTCAAGTACATTCTTAAATTTTTTTTCCAGTTTGTTATACACTGTCATTAGCTCTAGATTTTTGTGATAGGTATCTAGTAGACATTGCTTTAATTGGATTGATTTTGTAGATTCATCCCCATGTGTAAAGAAAGCCAAAAGTTGAAACTTCATACAGTGTTGGCTGTAGTTCAGTAGTAAACCTTAATGATGTTTGTTTAAAAATCAGGATTAATTTGTATGATTTTAGTTTGCTATAATGTAAATTTATCTTAAACTATGACAAAAACAGGCAACCTTACATATGTTTAGCTGATATGTAAGTAAACAGTAAGTGTATTTCATGATTATCATTGCTTTACAGATATTAGGCCAGTGCGACGTGCTCCTCCTCCCCCCAGATCTCGAACAACAGGCAACAACCACGGTAAGAACTTGAATGACATTTATGTTTGTTTAATATATATGAATTTTTTGGGGGGTCCTGGATGTAGCTATTGAATACTCTAGAAACATGATTTTCTTCAAGAATTTTGTTTGAGTATAGAATGGAAAAAGGTGAGAACAAAGGACATAAGGGGAGTGGGGAGGAATGGGATGTATTCAGGAAGCAGTGATGGCTTGCGCAAAAGATGCTTGTGGCATGAGAAGCGTGGGAGGTGGGCAGATTAGAAAGGGTAGTGAGTGGTGGGATGAAGAAGTAAGATTATTAGTTAAAGAGAAGAGAGAGGCATTTGGACGATTTTTGCAGGGAAATAATGCAAATGAGTGGGAGATGTATAAAAGAAAGAGGCAGGAGGTCAAGAGGGGTGCAAGAGGTGAAAAAAAGGGCAAATGAGAGTTGGGGTGAGAGACTATCAGTAAATTTTAGGGAGAATAAAAAGATGTTCTGGAAGGAGGTAAATAGGGTGCGTAAGACAAGGGAGCAAATGGGAACTTCAGTGAAGGGCGTAAATGGGGAGGTGATAACAAGTAGTGGTGATGTGAGAAGGAGATGGAATGAGTATTTTGAAGGTTTGTTGAATGTGTCTGATGACAGAGTGGCAGATATAGGGTGTTTGGGTCGAGGTGGTGTGCAAAGTGAGAGGGTTAGGGAAAATGATTTGGTAAACAGAGAAGAGGTAGTAAAAGCTTTGCGGAAGATGAAAGCCGGCAAGGCAGCAGGTTTGGATGGTATTGCAGTGGAATTTATTAAAAAAGGGGGTGACTGTATTGTTGACTGGTTGGTAAGGTTATTTAATGTATGTATGACTCATGGTGAGGTGCCTGAGGATTGGCGGAATGCGTGCATAGTGCCATTGTACAAAGGCAAAGGGGATAAGAGTGAGTGCTCAAATTACAGAGGTATAAGTTTGTTGAGTATTCCTGGTAAATTATATGGGAGGGTATTGATTGAGAGGGTGAAGGCATGTACAGAGCATCAGATTGGGGAAGAGCAGTGTGGTTTCAGAAGTGGTAGAGGATGTGTGGATCAGGTGTTTGCTTTGAAGAATGTATGTGAGAAATACTTAGAAAAGCAAATGGATTTGTATGTAGCATTTATGGATCTGGAGAAGGCATATGATAGAGTTGATAGAGATGCTCTGTGGAAGGTATTAAGAATATATGGTGTGGGAGGCAAGTTGTTAGAAGCAGTGAAAAGTTTTTATCGAGGATGTAAGGCATGTGTACGTGTAGGAAGAGAGGAAAGTGATTGGTTCTCAGTGAATGTAGGTTTGCGGCAGGGGTGTGTGATGTCTCCATGGTTGTTTAATTTGTTTATGGATGGGGTTGTTAGGGAGGTAAATGCAAGAGTCTTGGAAAGAGGGGCAAGTATGAAGTCTGTTGGGGATGAGAGAGCTTGGGAAGTGAGTCAGTTGTTGTTCGCTGATGATACAGCGCTGGTGGCGGATTCATGTGAGAAACTGCAGAAGCTGGTGACGGAGTTTGGTAAAGTGTGTGGAAGAAGAAAGTTAAGAGTAAATGTGAATAAGAGCAAGGTTATTAGGTACAGTAGGGTTGAGGGTCAAGTCAATTGGGAGGTGAGTTTGAATGGAGAAAAACTGGAGGAAGTGAAGTGTTTTAGATATCTGGGAGTGGATCTGGCAGCGGATGGAACCATGGAAGCGGAAGTGGATCATAGGGTGGGGGAGGGGGCGAAAATTCTGGGAGCCTTGAAGAATGTGTGGAAGTCGAGAACATTATCTCGGAAAGCAAAAATGGGTATGTTTGAAGGAATAGTGGTTCCAACAATGTTGTATGGTTGCGAGGCGTGGGCTATGGATAGAGTTGTGTGCAGGAGGATGGATGTGCTGGAAATGAGATGTTTGAGGACAATGTGTGGTGTGAGGTGGTTTGATCGAGTAAGTAACGTAAGGGTAAGAGAGATGTGTGGAAATAAAAAGAGCGTGGTTGAGAGAGCAGAAGAGGGTGTTTTGAAATGGTTTGGGCACATGGAGAGAATGAGTGAGGAAAGATTGACCAAGAGGATATATGTGTCGGAGGTGGAGGGAACGAGGAGAAGAGGGAGACCAAATTGGAGGTGGAAAGATGGAGTGAAAAAGATTTTGTGTGATCGGGGCCTGAACATGCAGGAGGGTGAAAGGAGGGCAAGGAATAGAGTGAATTGGAGCGATGTGGTATACCGGGGTTGACGTGCTGTCAGTGGATTGAATCAGGGCATGTGAAGCATCTGGGGTAAACCATGGAAAGCTGTGTAGGTATGTATATTTGCGTGTGTGGACGTATGTATATACATGTGTATGGGGGTGGGTTGGGCCATTTCTTTTGTCTGTTTCTTTGCGCTACCTCGCAAACGCGGGAGACAGCGACAAAGCAAAAAAAAAAATATATATATATATATGAACGCCCACATACGCACATATACATATGTTTGAAAGTATCACAATTTTGCGCGTTATCAGGCATATTCCTATGAGTTCACTTGTTTACCAAATGGCGTCCTAGCTACGTCTCTTTGTTGTATATCAACTGACTTATATTTCTTTCTTGCATCTCCCTTGATGATGTGATTATTGCACGAAAGTGCACCTAGGAACTTATTGTGTCTCATTTCCCCATGGACTCATAGGAACATACATATGCATACCTATCAACATATACATACACATACGCAGACATTACATACATACACATTTACATATTCATACTAGCTTGCCTTCATCCATTCCTGTCACTACCCCACCCACATGAAAACAGCATCCCATCTCCTGCTACAATGAGGTAGCGCCAGGAGTACAGACAAAAAAGACCACATTTGTTCATACTCAGTATTTAGCTGTCATGTGTAACGCACCAAAACCACAGCTCCCTATCCACATTTAGGCCCCAACAGACCTTTCCATGGTTTACCTCAGATGCTTCACATACCCTGGTTCAGTCCATTGACAGCACATCGACCCCGGTATTCCACATCATTCCAATTCACTATATTCCTTGCATGCCTTTCACCCTCCTGTATGTTTAAGCCTCGATTGCTTAAAATCTTTTTCACTCCATCCTTCCACTGCCAATTTGGTCTCCTTTTTCTCCTTGTTCCCTCCACCTCTGACACATATATCGTCTTTGTCAATCTTTCCTCACTCATGCTTTCCACATGTCCAAACCACACTCATTTTATTTTCACACATCTCTCTTACCCTTACGTTACTTACTCAGACATTTCATTTCCAATACATCCACCCTCCTTAGTACAACCCTATCTATAGCCCATGCCTCACAATCATATAACATTGTTGGAACTACTATTCCTTCAAACATGCCCATTTTTGCTCTCTGAGACAATGTTCTCTCCTTTCACACATTCTTCATCGCTCCCAGTACCTTTGCCCCCTCCCCCACCCAATGACTCCCTTCCTCTTCCATAGTTCCATCTGCTACTAAGTCCACTCCCAGATATCAAAAACACCTCACTTCCTCCAAGTTTTCTCCATTCAAACTTACATCCCAATTAACTTGTTCCTTCACCCTACTGAATCTAATAACCTTGCTCTTACTCACATTTACTCTCAACTTTCTCTTTTCACAAACTTTTCCAAACTTGGTCACCAATCTCTGCAGTTTCTCACACAAATCAGCCACTAGAGCTGTATCATCAGCGAACAACAACTGACTCACTTCCCAGGCCATCTCATCCACAACAGACTGCATACTCGCTCCTCTCTCCAAAACTCTTGCATTTACCTCCCTAACCACCCCATCCATAAACAAATTAAACAACCATGGGGACATCACACACCCCTTCCGCAGACTGGCAGTCACTGGAAACTAATGACTCTCCTCTCTTCCTGCTCATACACATGCCTTACATCCTTGTTAAAAACTTTTCACTGCTTCTAACAACTTACCTCCCACACCATATACTCTTAAAACCTTCCACAAAGCATCTCTATCAACCTTATCATATGCCTTCTCCAGATCCATAAATGCTCCATACAAATCCATTTGTATTTCTAAGTATTTCTCACATACATTCTTCTAAGCAAACACCTGATCCTTACATCCTCTTCCACTTCTGACCTCATCCCTTTCTTCCCCAATCTGATGCCTTCACCCTCTCACTCAATACCCTCCCATAAGATTTCCCAGGAATACTCAACAAACTTATGCCTCTGTAGTTTGAACACTCACCTTTATCCCCTGTGCCTTTGTACAGTGGCACTATGCATGCATTTCACCAATCCTCAGGCACTTTACCATGGTCCATACATACATTGAATATCCTTACCAACCAATCAACAACACAGTCACCCCTTTTATTAATATAGTCCACTACAATACCATCCAAACCCACAGCCTTGCCGGATTTCATCTTCCTCAAAGCTTTCAATACCTCTTCTCTCTTCACCAAATCATTCTCCCTGACCCTCTCACTTCATACACCATCCCAACCAAAACACCCTATATCTGCCAATCTATCATCAAATGCATTCAACAAACCTTCAAAATACTCACATCATTTCTTTCTCTCTCCATCACTACCTGTTATCACTTCCCCACTTGCTCCCTTCACCGATGTTCCCATTCGTTCTCTTGTCGTATGCACATTATTTACCTCTTTCCAAAACATCTTTTTATTCTTTCTAAAATTTAATGATACTCTCTCACCCCAACTCTCATTTGCCCTCTTTTTCAACTCTTACACCTTTCTCTTGACCTCTTGCCGCTTTCTCCCAGTCATTTGCCTCTACTTCCTTGCAAATATCTTCCAAACGAGAATTGTATAAGCATTATTTGCAGGGCAGGAGTGCAAGTGATTGGGAGAATGACAAGAAAAAGTGGCAAAAGCAAAATTGGAAGGTAAAGGAATTTGAAAAGAGGGCAAATAAGAGTTGGGATGAGTAACTTTCAGGAGACTTAAGGGAGCATAAGCAAATGTTTTGGAAGGAGGTTGATAGCATAAGAAAAACAAACACAACAAATGGAGACATCTTTTAAGTTGGTAAATTGGTAAGTTATAACAATCTAAGATGAGTTGGAGAGGAGATGGAGTGAGTGTTTGCAGGAATGTTAAATGGGTTCATTGTTAGGGTAGTACATTTGGGATGTTTTGGACGTGGAGGCATGTGAAGTGAGAGGGTGAAAGAAAATGGTGTGGTGACAAGGAAAGAGGTAGTGAAAGCCTTGCGTTAGAGGAAGTGCGATAAAGTAGGTGGACTTGATTGAATTTTTTAAGAGTAACTGTTGTCAATTGGTTTGTTGGGATAAAAACAGACAGCCCGTGTACCACATCCTTCGTAGTATTGAAGGTTTCTTGCTCAAGGAATAATTGATTGAGGTGTAGGGCCGCTGTTGGAGTGCAGCAGCAGAGATTGTGTGTGTAGTTTAGGATGTTTTCAGTTCAGAGAAGGGAGTACAGAGTGATCGTCTCATGGTTCAAATGTACGTCATACCCAGTGAATGATGCAATAGATTGTATTCTTTATATATTTTTCTGCACATTCCTCTTAATTAGGTTCATTTCTAATTCCCCCATTGATAATATGTTACACATTGATAAAAGTAATGGAGATATGGGTGGTACAGTAGAACAGTTGCAATTCAGGCAGGTGAAGCAAGGCAAGATGAAAAATCATATTTTAGTAAAAAATATTAACTTTTAATTGATTGAGATGGTAAATTGTACCTCGTTTATATATTTCAGATATTCTTTGTATGTAGTTCTCTTTAGTAGTTTATTACCTTGTGGATGAACTGATAATCATTTACATTGAAAGAATATATGACAAAACCCTGCCTAGCATATCCCATTGTCCTGAAGAATTGTGCCTAATAGGCAGATGTTCGTCTCATTTTCTGTATGTGTCGTATATTATTTGCATTGCTTGAATAACATTCTGAGTCTTATTTAGTACATTATTTCCATTTTTTACTTATTTTGAGTATATTTCTTTTCCTTTTTTCCATGATCCCTAACTTCTTATTGACATGTAATTGAATGTCATGATATAGCATGATTTGATGCAGTATGAACTTTGGTACCTATTTTATGCTATACCACAACCCTATTGTACTTATTCAGTCAACCCTCTCCATACCATGTATTTTCCTCAAACTTTACATTTCCAACACATGTACTTTTTATACTTTCTGATTTGTAGCCCATGCATCCATACATCACTGGTACATTTCAGACATAACCATTTTTGCCCTCCCAAATAGGGACCTCACTTTCCACATGTTCCACAGTGCTCTCAGATCCTTTTCCTCCTCAACCAACTTGAGAC
Source organism: Panulirus ornatus (assembly GCF_036320965.1). NCBI lineage: Eukaryota > Metazoa > Arthropoda > Malacostraca > Decapoda > Palinuridae > Panulirus > Panulirus ornatus. Next base: position 60,636,376 of record NC_092243.1, on the reverse strand, counting down.
TCATCTCTGCTTCCACGATTCCATTTGTTGCTGTGTCTGCTCCCAGGCATCTAATACACACTGCTTCATTCAGGTTTTCTCCATTCAAACTCACATTCCAATAACCTGTTTCTCTGTTCTGCTTAACCTAATATCCATTTAAACTTACATTTCGGATAACCTGTCTCTGTGCTGCTAAACCTAATAACCTTGCTTTTATTCACATACTCTCCCAAACTCAGGCATAATCTAATGTAGTTTCTCACTTGACTCTGCCATCAGCAAACAACAATTAACTCATTTCCCAGCCCCCCCAGACTACATACCTGCCCCTCTCTCCAAGACCTTTACATTTACCTTTCTCACCACCCAGTCCTTATACAAAGTAAATGGCCATTGTGTCATCACAAACCCCACTGCAGATCCATCTTCACCTGGAACCACTCACTCTCTGTTGACCATTCACACGCATGCCTTGTGCTAAAAACTCCTCACTGCTTATGATAGCTTTCCTCCCATCATAAATATGTATTACTTTTCAAAAACCAAATCTGTCAACCCTGTCATATGCTTTCTCTAGATCCATAAATGCTACATACAAATCCTTCTGTTTCTCGTAAGTATTTCTCATAACCATTCTTCGAGGAAACACATGATCCACATATCCACCTTCTCTCCAGAAACCACATTGTTCCTCCCTAGTCTAATGCCTTGTGCATACCCTTACCCTGTCAATCACCACTAATCTGTACAGTTTACCAGGTACACTTATTATTTATTTCATATATATTTATATCTCCGATGACCGTTCCCTCTGGGAATTTCCATCAAAGGGTGGCCACAGCAGAAGTCTTCACTTATCCCTCTCCTTACATCTTTCCCTCACATGCACCATTCGACATATTCCACCATTTCTTTCCCTCCAGTATTCCTCCACCCTATTTGCCCATGTCACAGGTGGTCTTCCTCTCACACCAACTCCTTTGATTGTACTCGCGTACTCTCTCCTTGTAAACTCCTGGTCTTGTATCCTTTCCACATGCCCAAACCACCTCAAAGTATTATGTTTCGCCCATTCTACTGCTCCATAATTCATTTCCTTTGCATTCTCTGCCATACCACTCCTATCATACACCTTTTCATTCCATCTGGTCACACCACATGCTCTTCTCAAACAGCTCATATCCACAGCCTGGATTCTTAACCTCTGTGACTCATTCCATATCCATGTTTTGGCTGCATAGGTCAGGGTTGGAAGGAATATGTTGTCCCTTAATCCTCTCTTCTTTTCCGTATTTACACTTCTACCCTTCATTATTCTGTTAAGAGACCCTGTGACTCTTCTACCTTGTACTGTTCTCACCCTTATCTCTCCTTCCTTATCACCAGACTTACCCAAGACAGCTCCTAGATACTTATATTCTCTCATTTCGTCTCCCCTTCCCCATATTTGAAGCACAGTTAAGTACTCTTTCTTTCACCCTGTATGGGTTTACGAAATCTATACTTTCACTCTGTTTCCTTTCGAACACCATTTCTTTACTTTTACCTGCATTTACCTTCAGTTACCTATGCTTACACAAATCATAAAACACACAACCTTCTGTAACTCTTCACTCTCAGCAAACAACACATTATCATCCACAAACAGGCATTCCGCTATCCACCATATCTCATCGCCACACTCCATCTCTGTGCCGCTTTTCCCTAGTTTTGCTTTCATCTCTCTTATTGCTCCATACATGTTTATTATAAAGCCACGGTGACATCACACGGCCCTGCCTCACACCTACATGTATCCCAAAGATTTCACTCGGCTCTCCATCCACTCTTACACATGCATTTGCTCCTTTATAGAAGGCTTTCACACCATCCAACAGTTGTTCCCCTATACCATATTTCCTTAATACATCCCAAAAAGCATTCCACTTGACTGTCATATGCTTTCTCCAGATCCATAAAAGCTGCATACAACTTCTTACCTTTCAGTAAATACTTTCCCAAAGTCATCTTTCCCACAAAAATCTAATCCACTCATGCCTTATCTTTCCTAAAACCTTCTTGCTCTTCTTTTGTTCTGCATTCAGTCACTTCCATCACTCTGTCAATTAACATTCTTGGTTTCACTTTTCCTGATATAATTAACAGACTTATTCCCCTATGATTGCTACTTACATCCCTAGTTTTTTTTTTCCTTTGAACAAGCGAAGACAATAATAGCTTTCACCTAGTCCTCAGGCATAACCTTCTGTTTCCAATCTAGATTATATATCAGATGCATCCACTCTATCACACTTTCTCCTCCATACTTCAGCATTTCAGCTGTAATCCCATCCATTCCAGGTGGTTTTCCTACTTTCAGGCTCATTATTGTCCTTCTTACCTTTGTTTTTGCCATAGGCCTTTGCACTTGTACCCTCTTCCTCCCATCCTCCATGCCCATGCATGTAACAGCTGCTGCCTCTCCTTCTTTCACATTTATCACTTCTTCAGAATACTCTTTCTGTCTTCCATTCATGTCCTCCTTAACAAAGTAATACCTCTGTATTTCAAACACTTATCCTTTTTCCCCCATTGCCTATACATGGACAATTCATGGACTCTGCCAAGCTTCAGGCTCCTCACCATGTTCTATACATATATTGAAAATTCTAACTAACCAGTAAACAGCACAGTCACCCCCTTTTTGAAGAAGTTCAATTGCAGTACTATCCATTCCAGTCACCTTTCCTTATTTCATCATATGCAAAGCTTTCACCAACTCTTCTTTCATAACCAAACCACTTGCCATGACTCACACTTTGCTCACCACCTCAACTCAAACACCCTACACCTGTCTCCCTATCATCAAACATATTTAACAATCCATCAGATTACTTTCTCATTCTGTTTTTTTCCTTTTCACTACCTGTTACCACTTCCCCATTTGCCCCTTCAACTATGTTTCCATGTTTTTTCTTTCTTACAATTAGCTTCCCTTCAAAACAACTTATTCCTTATGAAGTTTGCTGACACTTGCTCACTCAAACTCATTTATCCTCTTTTTCAGCTCTTGCACCTTCCTCTTGACCTCTTGCCACTTATAGTACATCTTTGTCATTTGCATTTCTTTGTAAATACCACCCATACATCTCTCTTTTCTCTTTCACTAGCAATTTTACTTTGTCATCCCACCATTCACTACCCTTTCTCACCTACAGATCTCCCATCTTTCACATGCTACACACTTTTCTCACATGCTATCTCTAATTCCTCACCAGTCCCTTAGCTTTGTTTACTTTCACCTTTTACAATTCTTCAATCAATCTCTCTTGATATTTCTTCACACATCTCTTTTCCAGGCTCTCTTACTTTCACCACCCTCTTACCAATATCATTTCCTCTTTTTCCAAAAACCATTACAAATCTTTACCCTCGCCTCCATCAGGTAATGATGAGACATCCCACCAGCAGCCTTTCTCAACACATTCACATTCAAAAGTCTCTCTTTTGCATGCCTGTCAGTTAGAAGTTGAAATACAAGAAGGGAAGGATTCCCTTAAACACACACACACACACACACACACACACACACACACACACACACACACACACACACACACACACAAGCTTCTGCCCCTTTTAGTCGCCGTGTGACACACACTGAATTTGTGGGTAGAATTCCTTCTCACCTATTCCCAGAGATAGCTAGAAATATAAATTGTAAATAAAAGACAGCACTTGCTCTTTACAATGCTTCTTCAAACCATAACTGTGGCTTAGACCCCGTCTTTTTTTTATTTCAAGATTTCTGTGAATCTCACGAACCATCAGAATAAAAAAGTTATGATTTCCACGGAACTGCAGAAAAAGCTCATGTCTGATGTACATAACTTTCCCCACCTTTCTACCCCAGGACCCCTTCCTATGGGACTCCTGCTGTGCTCAGGAGGCCAGTCATGTCCACTGGACAAAACCACAAGTATGGTGGTACTGTATATACATCTTTGTTGGGTGAGTGCAGGACAAGGGAGGAGTGAGTTTTTTGTATGGAAGTTGCATCTTGGGATATAAGAGCTTTTGAAATGTGCTGAATTGTTTATAAAGGGGTGATATCTAGAGTGCAGGCAAGGTAGGTTCTCTGTTGTATGTTTGTGGATTATAGTTTTGCCATGTTACTACTTCATAGGGGAGTCTGGGAATGATCGTGCAATGAGTTGTAAGACTAATTATTCAAGTGTCAAGGGTAGCTCTGAGAGCTGCATGATACAGGGATATGTATGTCTTTCATCAAATTTTCTTATCGTTCTTATTTCCATTCTGTATCGTTGTTTTAAGGTAGCTGTTTACTGCTCTACTAAAGCATTTTTTTTTTTTTTTTTTTTTTACCTGCATCAGTATTTCCACTGAAGGCAAGCCGTCATAAGTGCCCTTAGAATCTGTAAGCACCAAGGTCTGATGAGCACTCATTATTATTGTAGGGAAAGCTTAGGACATTTGTAGGGCACATTATACCAAACAAATTACTGTAGCACCTTATCAAAAATCCTTCATTAGTTATGTACTTTGCTGTCATATTGCACATTCATGAATGAATATAACCTGCTACAATATTCTCTAGCATGCTTTTTTTAAGGAATTACTCTAATTCTTTTATTATTTATATGGTTATCAGAGTTTTGATTTTCTAATTTTGTTACCAAAGCTACTTGCTTTTCTGTTGTCAGAAGAGTGACTGATAGATTTCAATATTAATGATTTATTGGATTTATTTTTGCATGTCTTTCAAACTTAAGAATTCAGATGTGGTGAGTTTGTCTTTGTTTGTGTTAAAGCTCATTTTTATCCTGTGTGGCTATAAAGGTGAATCCCGTGATTGGCATTCTGCTTGTAATTCTTAAAACACTTTGTTGATGGTTTTAAATATACAGATGCTCCTCGACTTACGATGGGGTTATGTTCCAAGAAACTCATCATAAGTTGAAAATGTTGTAAGTCAAAAATACATTTAATACTGTACATCTAACCCACCAAACACCATAGCTTAGCCTAGCTTACCTTAAACGTTTTCAGAACACTTACATCAGTTGACATTCGGACAAAATCATCTAACACAAAAAGCCTGTTTTGTAACAAAGTGTTGAATATCTCATCATTCTAAAGTAGAAAAAATCGTAAGCTGAACCATCATAAGTCGGGGGTCATCAGTAGTCAAATTAGATCATGAGCAGTCAATATTATAGCAAATGGAAATATTTCATTTTGGAGATATCCAGTCATATTACTCTTGATTTATTATCTTTGATTTTTTCTAGAAAATTTGAAAACCTACAAAAGAAATGTCCACATTCACTTTCCCCCTCATTGATTGATATTTCATGAATTTGGGATTCAGCTCAGTTCATCTAAATCTGCCAGTTATGAAGTAATGGGAGGAACCTTTGCAGATTTACTAATCAATGAAAATTTTTAAGAATCTCTTTCACATCATTAATTTCATCTGTTTCCTCTTTTTCATGTTATTCCACTGACCCTTTCGTCATCCCTTGTTTCTATTTCAGCTTTTTCTTTTAATGATTTTTTATTTTTTTTTTTTTTATACTTTGTCGCTGTCTCCCGCGTTTGCGAGGTAGCGCAAGGAAACAGACGAAAGAAATGGCCCAACCCCCCCCCATACACATGTATATACATACGTCCACACACGCAAATATACATACCTACACAGCTTTCCATGGTTTACCCCAGACGCTTCACATGCCTTGATTCAATCCACTGACAGCACGTCAACCCCGGTATACCACATCGCTCCAATTCACTCTATTCCTTGCCCTCCTTTCACCCTCCTGCATGTTCAGGCCCCGATCACACAAAATCTTTTTCACTCCATCTTTCCACCTCCAATTTGGTCTCCCTCTTCTCCTTGCTCCCTCCACCTCCGACACATATATCCTCTTGGTCAATCTTTCCTCACTCATCCTCTCCATGTGCCCAAACCACTTCAAAACACCCTCTTCTGCTCTCTCAACCACGCTCTTTTTATTTCCACACATCTCTCTTACCCTTACGTTACTCATTCGATCAAACCACCTCACACCACACATTGTCCTCAAACATCTCATTTCCAGCACATCCATCCTCCTGCGCACAACTCTATCCATAGCCCACGCCTCGCAACCATACAACATTGTTGGAACCACTATTCCTTCAAACATACCCATTTTTGCTTTCCGAGATAATGTTCTCGACTTCCACACATTCTTCAAGACCCCCAGAATTTTCGCCCCCTCCCCCACCCTATGATCCACTTCCGCTTCCATGGTTCCATCCGCTGCCAGATCCACTCCCAGATATCTAAAACACTTCACTTCCTCCAGTTTTTCTCCATTCAAACTCACCTCCCAATTGACTTGACCCTCAACCCTACTGTACCTAATAACCTTGCTCTTATTCACATTTACTCTTAACTTTCTTCTTCCACACACTTTACCAAACTCAGTCACCAGCTTCTGCAGTTTCTCACATGAATCAGCCACCAGCGCTGTATCATCAGCGAACAACAACTGACTCACTTCCCAAGCTCTCTCATCCCCAACAGACTTCATACTTGCCCCTCTTTCCAAAACTCTTGCATTTACCTCCCTAACAACCCCATCCATAAACAAATTAAACAACCATGGAGACATCACACACCCCTGCCGCAAACCTACATTCACTGAGAACCAATCACTTTCCTCTCTTCCTACACGTACACATGCCTTACATCCTCGATAAAAACTTTTCACTGCTTCTAACAACTTTCCTCCCACACCATATATTCTTAATACCTTCCACAGAGCATCTCTATCAACTCTATCATATGCCTTCTCCAGATCCATAAATGCTACATACAAATCCATTTGCTTTTCTAAGTATTTCTCACATACATTCTTCAAAGCAAACACCTGATCCACACATCCTCTACCACTTCTGAAACCACACTGCTCTTCCCCAGTCTGATGCTCTGTACATGCCTTCACCCTCTCAATCAATACCCTCCCATATAATTTACCAGGAATACTCAACAAACTTATACCTCTGTAATTTGAGCACTCTTATCCCCTTTGCCTTTGTACAATGGCACTATCTTTTAATGATAGTTTCCTTTTTATTTCTTCCCTTATTTTCACCCATCTTTGAAGTACTTGCACCTGAATGTCTTGTGATTCGATACTTTCATTGTATTTGCAGGGCAACTGACTTGTAACATATTTATTTCTTCCACTAGACTCACTTCATCATTCTTGACTTCTCCTTTTTCTGGATGATGTTATTCTTGATTTTGCAGTGGTAAAGGGGAAGGGTAAAGAGGAAGAGTGGTTTAGAAATGCCATAGGAGTAAAGTCGAGGGTTGGTGAGAGGACAGGAGCTAATGAGGGAGTTTCATTATTTCTGAAACAGTTGTGGGAATGTGTGATAGTCTTAGGAAGTAAATTCTAGATTGATATGGGTAAAACTGAAGTGGATGGCAAGGGAAGGGTGATTATTGGTGCTTTTGCGCCTGGCTATGAGAAGAATCATGAGAGAGAAGTGTTTTGGGAGCAGCTGAGTGAATGTCAGCAGTTTTGATGTACGAGACGGTATTAGAGATGGGTGATTTAAATGTGAAGGTAAGTAATGTAATTGGTTTGCATTTGCATGGGGTATATTCAGTGTTATTAATGGAAATTGTAAAAAGCTTGTGGAGTTGTATGCTGAAAAAGACTGGTTACTTGGAATACTTGGTTTAAAAAGAGGGATATACACAAGTGTATTTATGTAATTAGGAGAGATGGTTAACGGACATTATTAGATTACATATTAACTGATAGGCATGTGAAAGAGAGACTTTTGGATGTAAATGTGCTGAGGCAGCTGTGGGATGTCTGATTAGTTTTGTGGATATGAGAGTGAAGATGTGTGGAGGCCTTCAAGAAAGAGGAAACAGTTGGGAAGAGTGGTGAGAGTAAGTAAACCTGCAATGGAGACTGGTTTGAAGAAATACCAGGAAAGATTGAGGTTAGAATGGCTAAAGGTAAGAGTGAGTGAAGCAAGAGGAGTGGGTGAGGAATGGGAGGTATTTATGGAGGCAATGATGTCATGCAAGAGACGCACATGGCATGTGAAAGGTGGGTGGTTGGCAGAGAAAGGGTAGTGAGTGGGGGCTGAAGAAGTAAAGTTACTAGTGAAAGAGAAAAGAAAGGCATTTTGGGCATTTGAATGCATATGATTGGGAGATGTATAAGAAAAGCATCAGGAGTTCAGGAGGAAGGTGCAGGGGTTGAAAAAGAAGGCACATGAGACTAGGGTGTGAGATTATCATTAAATGTTAGGGGGAACAAAAGGATGTTTTGGAAGGAAAGACAGGAAAGACAAGAGAACAAATGGAAACATTGGTGAAGGGGGGCAAATGCAGAAGTGATAACAGGTAATGATGCAGTGAGTATTTTGAAGGATTGTTTAATGTGTTTGATGATAGATTGGCAGATGTGGGGTGTTTTGTTCAGGGAAGTGAGAGAGTCATGGAGAGTTGTTTGATGAAGAGAGAAGAGCTGGAGAGCCTTGTGTGAGATGAAATGTGGCAAGGTAGGTGGAGTGGATTGTATTGCTGTTGAATTTCTTAAGAAGGGGGATGACTGTATTGTTGATTGGTTGGCAAAGATATTCATTGTATGTATGGATCATGGTGAGATGCCTGAGGATTGGCAGAAGACATGGAGAGTGCCATTGTATAAAGGCAATGGGGATAAAGGTGAGTGTTCAAACTACAGAGGTATAAGTTTAAGTATACCTGGTAAGTTGTATGGGAGGGTATTGATTGAGAGTGTGAAGGCAAGTACAGAGCATCAGATTGGGGAGAGGCATGTGTTTACATGAGTTTACATGAGAAAAACAGGAGGTCTGATTGGCCCAGGACTAGGTTGTCTGGTAGAGAAAAAAAAAAGGGAGTAAGTTTTACTTGACAAGAAAATGTAATTCTGCTTGGCAGGTTTTTAAGCTATCACTGACTTCCCGTTGCTGCACATTAGCCTTCTAGTGTCCCCATTACCGCTGTTTCATACAGTTTATTTCTGTCATTTTTCTCAGAGTATACTGAATTTATGAAATATTTGTCTAATCAGATTTCAAAGGTCTTCTACTACATCTGAGTAACTTATTCCAGTGCTCAACACACCCATAGGAAAAGAAGCTTTTTTTCACATCTGTGCTACATCTTTTAGCTTTGATTTTATTTGTCCTGTTAACCGTAAGTTCTTTTATTTTGAAAAGATGTTCGTGATTTACTTTATCGAACTTGTTCAGAAATTTGAACACATGGATTGAGTCGCAGTGGAGTCTACATTTTTTAAAGGAGAAGAGATCCAATTGTTTTAGCCCCACTTCATATGCCAGATTTCTAGTTGATAGGAGCAGTTTTGTTGTACATCTTTTTACTTGCTTTAATTCTTCATCTTCTTTTTTATAGTTTAAGAACCAAAACTGGACTGCATATTCAAAGTGTGGTCTTCTTAGAGAATTATAAAGTGTGAGAATTGTTTTTGGTGTCATGTAAATTATGTTCCTGGCTATGAAACCTAACTTTTGGTTGCCGTTTTTACTTGTTGCTTGACACTGTTTAGTGTACTTCAGATGACAATTCTAGGTCCATTTCTTCATTTACTTTAGTTAGAGAGTTTCTGAATAGTTTGTAGTCATAATGTACATTCTTGTCTCCAAAATGCACATAACTTTGCACTTGTTTACATTAAACTTCACTTGCCATCTGTCTGACCACTCTGTTAGTAAGTTAAGATCTCTTTGAATCATTTTGCAGTCCCGCCTGTTTACAGCTCTACCTTGTAGTTCAATATTGTCACCAAATTTAGATATCTTAGATATGAGACTGAGTTCTAGGTCATGTTTATTATGAAAAGAATTGGGCCTAGAACTGACCCCTGTGGCACACCACTCATGATGTCTTGCCAATCTGATTTTTCGCCATTTTATACTACATGCTGTTTTCTTCCGGTAAGTCAGTCTCTGATCCATATACAGAGTACTTCACTGATTCTGTGTGCTATGAATTTATGTAAAAGTCTTGTGTGAGGTACTTTATCAAAAGCCTTTTGGAAATCTTAATATATTACATCAGACAGTACTTTTTCTTCTCAGTTCTGATTAATAACATTAAAGAATTCCAGCAAATTTGTCAGGCAGGATCTTCTGTTGGAAATACTGTGTTGCCTGTCCAATATTATTATGTGATCTAGAAACATGACAGCTTTATCTCGTATTAATTTTTCCATCGTTTTACCTGACATTGATGTAAGGCTAATTGGGTGGTAGTTCAAGGCACACTTTTTCTCCTTTTTTATATATAGGAGTAACATTTGCTGGTTTCCAGTCTGGTGGCACCTGACTATCCGACAGATATTTGTTGAATATTTTTGTTAGGCATGAGAAGAGTGGGAGGTGGGTTGATTAGAAAGGGTAGTGAGTGGTGGGATGAAGAAGTAAGAATATTAGTGAAAGAGAAGAGAGAGGCATTTGGACGATTTTTGCAGGGAAAAAATGCAATTGAGTGGGAGATGTATAAAAGAAAGAGACAGGAGGTCAAGAGAAAGGTGCAAGAGGTGAAAAAAAGGGCAAATGAGAGTTGGGGTGAGAGAGTATCATTAAATTTTAGGGAGAATAAAAAGATGTTCTGGAAGGAGGTAAATAAAGTGTGTAAGACAAGGGAGCAAATGGGAACTTCAGTGAAGGGCACAAATGGGGAGGTGATAACAAGTAGTGGTGATGTGAGAAGGAGATGGAGTGAGTATTTTGAAGGTTTGTTGAATGTGTTTGATGATAGAGTGGCAGATATAGGGTGTTTTGGTCGAGGTGGTGTGCAAAGTGAGAGGGTTAGGGAAAATGATTTGGTAAACAGAGAAGAGGTAGTGAAAGCTTTGCGGAAGATGAAAGCCGGAAAGGCAGCAGGTTTGGATGGTATTGCAGTGGAATTTATTAAAAAAGGGGGTGACTGTATTGTTGACTGGTTGGTAAGGTTATTTAATGTATGTATGACTCATGGTGAGGTGCCTGAGGATTGGCAGAATGCGTGCATAGTGCCATTGTACAAAGGCAAAGGGGATAAGAGTGAGTGCTCAAATTACAGAGGTATAAGTTTGTTGAGTATTCCTGGTAAATTATATGGGAGGGTATTGATTGAGAGGGTGAAGGCATGTACAGAGCATCAGATTGGGGAAGAGCAGTGTGGTTTCAGAAGTGGTAGAGGATGTGTGGATCAGGTGTTTGCTTTGAAGAATGTATGTGAGAAATACTTAGAAAAGCAAATGGATTTGTATGTAGCATTTATGGATCTGGAGAAGGCATATGATAGAGTTGATAGAGATGCTCTGTGGAAGGTGTTAAGAATATATGGTGTGGGAGGAAAGTTGTTAGAAGCAGTGAAAAGTTTTTATCGAGGATGTAAGGCATGTGTACGTGTAGGAAGAGAGGAAAGTGATTGGTTCTCAGTGAATGTAGGTTTGCGGCAGGGGTGTGTGATGTCTCCATGGTTGTTTAATTTGTTTATGGATGGGGTTGTTAGGGAGGTAAATGCAAGAGTTTTGGAAAGAGGGGCAAGTATGAAGTCTGTTGGGGATGAGAGAGCTTGGGAAGTGAGTCAGTTGTTGTTCGCTGATGATACAGCGCTGGTGGCTGATTCATGTGAGAAACTGCAGAAGCTGGTGACTAGTTTGGAAAAGTGTGTGGAAGAAGAAAGTTAAGAATAAATGTGAATAAGAGCAAGGTTATTAGGTACAGTAGGGTTGAGGGTCAAGTCAATTGGGAGGTGAGTTTGAATGGAGAAAAACTGGAGGAAGTGAAGTGTTTTAGATATCTGGGAGTGGATCTGGCAGCGGATGGAACCATGGAAGCGGAAGTGGATCATAGGGTGGGGGAGGGGGCGAAAATCCTGGGGGCCTTGAAGAATGTGTGGAAGTCGAGAACATTATCTCGGAAAGCAAAAATGGGTATGTTTGAAGGAATAGTGGTTCCAACAATGTTGTATGGTTGCGAGGCGTGGGCTATGGATAGAGTTGTGCGCAGGAGGATGGATGTGCTGGAAATGAGATGTTTGAGGACAATGTGTGGTATGAGGTGGTTTGATCGAGTGAGTAACGTAAGGGTAAGAGAGATGTGTGGAAATAAAAAGAGCGTGGTTGAGAGAGCAGAAGAGGGTGTTTTGAAGTGGTTTGGGCACATGGAGAGGATGAGTGAGGAAAGATTGACCAAGAGGATATATGTGTCGGAGGTGGAGGGAACAAGGAGAAGAGGGGGACCAAATTGGAGGTGGAAAGATGGAGTGAAAAAGATTTTGTGTGATCGGGGCCTGAACATGCAGGAGGGTGAAAGGAGGGCAAGGAATAGAGTGAATTGGAGCGATGTGGTATACCGGGGTTGACGTGCTGTCAGTGGATTGAAGCAAGGCATGTGAAGCGTCTGGGTTAAACCATGGAAAGCTGTGTAGGTATGTATATTTGCGTGTGTGGACGTATGTATATACATGTGTATGGGGGGGGGGTTGGGCCATTTCTTTCATCTGTTTCCTTGCGCTACCTCGCAAACGCGGGAGACAGCGACAAAGTATAATAGAAAATAAATAAAAATTTTTGTTAGGGAGTATAACAGCTGTCTCCTGACCTCTTTTAAAAGTCTTGGGGCTAAGTTATACAGACCATTGTAATTGTTAAGATTTGATTAGCCCAGGTTATTAAGTACTTCAGAGCTCTCAATTTCTCTAACCTTCAACTCTTCTTCATCAGATCTTTGAAACATTTTCACTGGTTGCAGTGTTTGAGAAGCTTCTTTAGTTGTGAATGCGGCATTAAAGGAAAGTTTAGAATGGTACCCATTTCCTTGTCAGTAGTTAGTATGTTATGTTCGTTTTGTAATGGTCCAATTCCTTCTTTTACTGTCTTCCTTTGCCTTACATATTTCAAGAAAATTCTTTTTTCTTTCTCGTGTTATTCTGCCTTATGATCCCCTTACACTCTCTTTGGATTTTGAGTAATTCCTGGTGATTTTCATTGGTTCCCATTGATTTGAATTTCTTAAATATCTTTTGGCTAATTATTCCTATTCTCCTATTCATCCATTATGGTTTTGAAATATTGCAAGTTGTCTTTGTTATTAGTGGAACATGTTTTCAATCTCGAGTAGTGTGTTTTTAGAATTATTCCACATTTCCTTTACTGTTTGAACATCAAGAAGTTTTGTCCAATTGGAACTGCGGATTTTGTGTCTAATGTTTTCAAAATTTGCTGGCCTGTAATCTGGGATAAGAGGTTGTTGTGATTTATTTTTTAATCAAAATTTATCCCTAATCTAATCAAACTGTGATCACTGTTTGGCAAACTCTCATCTACTTCACATGAGTTAAGTTTGTGTCACTGGTGAGGAAGAGATCAAGAATGTGTGGTTTTTAATTAACTGTTCTAGAAAAGCATCTTTAATCAGTTCCATTAGTCTCATTCCCTGTCGATCCCCTGTTAACTTGTTCCAGTTTATGTTTGGACTGTTGGAGTGTCCTACTATTATGATCTCTTTACTGTTTACTATAGTTTTGATTTCATTTTATAGCATCTTATTGTCTTTTTTTTTGCTTAGGAGGTCTTTAAATAATGCAGAGACATAGTTTACTTTGGACTGTCAGTAATGTCAAAATAAGAGCATTTAGATTTTTATCAGCGTAGATGAAAACTCCAACACCTACCCTGTATAAGTGATCATTCATAAATAGTTTGTATCCAGGTGTTGCTAACTCAGCGATTTGTTGTTTATCCTCAAAGTTTATCCACATTTCTGAAATTGCAATAGTGTTTGGTTTTTCAGTAATTGCATACGATATAAGTTCATCATATTTCATAATGATGCTCTGGGCATTTGTGTATATTAAACCTGATTTCTGGACTGAAGTTGCCTTATCTTTTTAGTCAGTACATGTGTTTGCATATTCACTGTCAATGTCTGTGTGTCTGGCAGAGGCAGGTGAGAAATGTTTCTTCATCTGTTTTGGGTTTGCTCTCTTACTCTGACCCTCCTACACTGGACCCTATCAGCCTTGGTCATAAAAGATAGCTAAGAGTTGACCTGTAGCTGTGCTAACCCACTACTTACACTGCCTGAGTTGTCCCCAACTGACACTACTTGACCTTTCTTTTGCTGATTCCTTTGCCTTTGAGGTTACTGCTACTCCCTGAGGATCCCTACTGCCAAGGTCCCATCCATCCTCTACTGCTACCTTTTTAGTGGTGAAACTGGAGATCTTGTCCCTCAGTTCCCTTTCACACTTTGGTTTCATTGAGATTTATGTCATCAAAATTGTCTAGGATGTGTTCTATCCTAGCACTTGGATAACACAAGTTCTTCTTATTTCTACCCTTCACACAGAACTCCTGGTCCTGTGTGATTTGAAATATTTTTAAGTATTTATTTATTTATATTTATTATACTTTGTCGGTCTCCTGCATTAGTGAGGTAGCGCAAGGAAACAGACGAAAGAATGGCCCAACCCACCCACATACACATGTATATACATACATGTCCACACACACACACATATACATACCTATACATCTCAACGTATACATATATATATACACGCACAGACATATACATATATGTGTACATGTACATAAATCATACTGTCTGCCCTTATTCATTCCCGTCGCCACCCCGCCACACATGAAATGACAACCCCCTCCCCTGCATTTTCGCGAAGTAGGGCTAGGAAAAGACAACAAAGGCCACATTCATTCACACTCAGTCTCTAGCTGTCATGTATAATACACCGAAACCACAGCTCCCTTTCCACATCCAGGCCCCACAAAACTTTCCAGGGTTTACCCATTTTAAGTATATTTTTAGATTTTTTAATTATTTTTTTGATGTTAGGGTTTCCAATAAAACATTGAAAAAATACAGTTTTGGACATTTTGTTGGCTGGAATTATGGGTACAGGTTTCACTGTATTTTTTAATTTTATTCTATTTTTTAATACTTTGTCACTGTCTCCTGCGTTAGCGAGGTAATGCAAGGAAACAGACGAAAGAATGGCCCAACCCACCCACATACACATGCGTATACATAAACGCCCACACACGCACATATACATACCTATACATTTCAACGTATACATGCATATACATATATACACATGTACATATTCATACATGCTGCCCTCACCCATTCCCTCCGCCACCCCGCCACACATGACACCACCAACCACACACACGCACACACACACTCTGTGTGTGCACGTGAGGTTGCACTAGGAAAAGACACCAAAGGCCACTTTCATTCACACTTGGTCTCTAGCTGTCATGTGTAATACACCGAAACCATAGCTCCCTTTCCACATCCAGGCCCCCACAAAACTTTCTATGGTTTACCCCAGACACTTCACATGCCCTGTTTCAATCCATTGACAGCACATCGACCCCGGTACACCACATTGTTCCAATTCAATCTGTTCCTTGCATGCCTTTCACCCTCCTGTATGTTCAGACCCCAGTCGCTCAAAATCTTTTTTGCTCCATTCTTCCACCTCCAATTTGGTCTCCCACTTCTCCTTGTTCCCTCCACCTCTGTCACATATATCCTCTTGGTCAATCTTTCCTCACTCATTCTCTCCTTGTGACCAAACCATTTCACTACACTCTCTTCTACTCTCTCATCCACACTCTTTTTATTACCACACATCTCTCTTACCCTTTCATTATTTGATCAAACCGCCTCACACCACATATTGTCCTCAAACATCTCATTTCCATCATATCCGCCCTCCTCCGCACAACCCCATCTAGAGCCCATCCCTCACAACCATACAACATTGTTGGAACCACTATTCCTTCAAACATATCCACCTTTGCTCTCTGAGATAGCATTCTCGCCTTCCACATATTCTTCTACGCTTCCAGAACCTTAGTCCCCTCCCCAACCTGTGACTCACTTCCGCTTCCACGGTTCCATCCACTGCCAAATCCACTCCCAGGTATCTAAAACACTTCACTTCCCCCAGTTTTTCTCCATTCAAATTTACCTCCCAGTTTACTTCTCCTTCAACCCTACTGAACCTTATAAACTTGCTCTTATTCACATTTACTCTCAGCTTTCTCCTTTCACACACTTTACCAGATTCAATCACCAACTTCTGCAGTTTCTCTCATGAATCAGCCACCAGCGCTGTATCATCAGCGAACAATAACTGACTCACTTCCCAAGCCCTCTCATCCACAACCGATTGCATACTTACCCGTCTCCAAAACCTCTTGCATTCACTTCCCAAACAACCCCATCCATAAACAAACTAAACAACCATGGAGACATCATGCACCCCAGCCGCAAACCAACATTCACTGAGAACCAATCACTTTCCTCTCTTCCTACTTGTACACATGCCTTACATCCTTGATAAAAACTTTTCACTGCTACTGGCAACTTACCTCCCACACCATATACTCTTAATACCTTCCACAAAGCATCTCTATCAACTCTCTCATATGCCTTCTCCAGATCCATAAATGCTACAGACAAATCCATATGTTTTTCTAAGTATTTCTCACATACGTTCTTCAAAGCAAACACTTGATCCACACATCCTCTACCACTTCTGAAACCACACTGCTCTTCCCCAATCTGATGCTCTGTACATTCCTTTATCCTCTCAGTCAGTACCCTCCTATATAATTTCCCAGGAATACTCAACAGACTTATACCTCTGTAATTTGAACACTCACCTTTATCCCCATTGCCTTTGTACAATGGCACTATACATGCGTTCTGCCAATCCTCAGGTACTTCACCATGAACCATTGAATAACCTCACCATCCAGTCAACAATAGTCACCCCTTTTTTAATAAACTCCACTGTGATATCATCCAAACCTGCTGCCTTGCCGGCTTTCATCATCCGCAAAGCTTTCACTACCTCTTCTTTGTTTACCAAATCATTCTCTGTGACCCATTCACTTTGCACACAACCTTGACCAAAACACCCTTTATCTGCCTCTCTGTCATCAAACACATTCAACAAACCTTCAAAATACTCACTCCATTTCTCTCTCACTTCACCACTGCTTGTTATTACCTCCCCATTTGCCCCCCTCCACCTATGTTCCCTTTTGTTCTCTTGTTGTCCGCACTTTATTTTCCTCCTTCCAAAACATCTATTAATTTTCCATAAAATTTAATGATACTCTCTCACCCGAACTCTCATTTGCCCTCTTTTTCACTTCTTGCACCTTTCTCTTGACCTCTTGCCTCTTTCTTTTATACATCTCTCAGTCATTTGTACTATTTCCCTGCAAAAATTTTCCAGATCTCTCTCTCTTTCTTCTACATCCCACCACTCACTACCCTTGCTAATTTGCCCACCTCCCACCTTTCTCATGCCACAGGCATCTTTTGCACAAGTCATCACAGCTTCCCTAAATATGTGCCATTCCTCCCCCACTCCCCTTACATCATTTGCTCTCACCTTTTTCCATTCTGCACTCAATCTCTCCTGGTACTTCCTCACACAAGTCTCCTTTCCATGCTCACCTACTCTCACCACTCTCATCACCCCAACATTCTCTCTTCCTTTCTGAAAACCTCTCCATATCTTCACCTTTGCCTCCACAAGATGATGATCAGACACCCCTCCAGTTGCCTCTCTCAGCACATTAATATCCAGAAGTCTATCTTTCACGCGCCTATCAATTAACACGTAATCTAATAACACTTTCTGGCCAATCTCCTACTTACATATATTCTTTCTTATTCTTTCATACTATTCGCCATTTCCCGCATTAGCGAGGTAGCGTTAAGAACAGAGGACTGGGCCTTTGAGGGAATATCCTCATTTGGCCCCCTTCTCTGTTCCTTCTTTAGGAAAAAAACAAAACAAGACGGGAGGATTTCCAGCCCCCCGCTCCCCTCCCTTTTAGTCACCTTCTACGACACGCAGGGAATACGTGGGAAGTATTCTTTCTCCCCTATCCCCAGTTGTTGTTCGCTGATGATACAGCGCTGGTGGCTGATTCATGTGAGAAACTGCAGAAGCTGGTGACTGAGTTTGGTAAAGTGTGTGAAAGAAGAAAGTTAAGAGTAAATGTGAATAAGAGCAAGGTTGTTAGGTACAGTAGGGTTGAGGGTCAAGTCAATTGGGAGGTAAGTTTGAATGGAGAAAAACTGGAGGAAGTAAAGTGTTTTAGATATCTGGGAGTGGATCTGGCAGCGGATGGAACCATGGAAGCGGAAGTGGATCATAGGGTGGGGGAGGGGGCGAAAATCCTGGGAGCCTTGAAGAATGTGTGGAAGTTGAGAACATTATCTCGGAAAGCAAAAATGGATATGTTTGAAGGAATAGTGGTTCCAACAATGTTGTATGGTTGTGAGGTGTGGGCTATGGATAGAGTTGTTCGCAGGAGGGTGGATGTGCTGGAAGTGAGATGTTTGAGGACAATGTGTGGTGTGAGGTGGTTTGATCGAGTAAGTAATGTAAGGGTAAGAGAGATGTGTGGAAATAAAAAGAGCGTGGTTGAGAGAGCAGAAGAGGGTGTTTTGAAATGGTTTGGGCACATGGAGAGAATGAGTGAGGAAAGATTGACCAAGAGGATATATGTGTCGGAGGTGGAGGGAACGAGGAGAAGTGGGAGACCAAATTGGAGGTGTAAAGATGGAGTGAAAAAGATTTGGAGTGATCGGGGACTGAACATCCAGGAGGGGGAAAGGCGGGCAAGGAATAGAGTGAATTGGATCAATGTGGTATACCGGGGTTGACGTGCTGTCAGTGGATTGAATCAGGGCATGTGAAGCGTCTGGGGTAAACCATGGAAAGTTGTGTGGGGCCTGGATGTGGAAAGGGAGCTGTGGTTTCGGGCATTATTGCATGACAGCTAGAGACTGAGTGTGAACGAATGGGGCCTTTGTTGTCTTTTCCTAGCGCTACCTCGCACACATGAGGGGGGAGGGGGGTGGTATTCCATGTGTGGCGAGGTGGTGATGGGAATGAATAAAAGCAGACAGTGTGAATTGTGTGCATGGGTATAAATGTATGTGTCTGTGTGTGTATATATATGTGTACATTGAGATGTATAGGTATGTATATTTGCGTGTGTGGATGTTTATGTATATACATGTATATGGGGGTGGGTTGGGCCATTTCTTTCGTCTGTTTCCTTGCGCTACCTTGCAAACGCGGGAGACAGCGACAAAGCAAAATAAATAGATATAATATATATTTAATGTATGTATGACTCACGGTGAGGTGCCTGAGGATTAGCGGAATGCGTGCATAGTGCCATTGTACAAAGGCAAAGGGGATAAGAGTGAGTGCTCAAATTACAGAGGTATAAGTTTGTTGAGTATTCCTGGTAAATTATATGGGAGGGTATTGATTGAGAGGGTGAAGGCATGTACAGAGCATCAGATTGGGGAAGAGCAGTGTGGTTTCAGAAGTGGTAGAGGATGTGTGGATCAGGTGTTTGCTTTGAAGAATGTATGTGAGAAATACTTAGAAAAGCAAATGGATTTGTATGTAGCATTTATGGATCTGGAGAAGGCATATGATAGAGTTGATAGAGATGCTCTGTGGAAGGTATTAAGAATATATGGTGTGGGAGGCAAGTTGTTAGAAGCAGTGAAAAGTTTTTATCGAGGATGTAAGGCATGTGTACGTGTAGGAAGAGAGGAAAGTGATTGGTTCTCAGTGAATGTAGGTTTGCGGCAGGGGTGTGTGATGTCTCCATGGTTGTTTAATTTGTTTATGGATGGGGTTGTTAGGGAGGTGAATGCAAGAGTTTTGGAAAGAGGGGCAAGTATGAAGTCTTTTGGGGATGAGAGAGCTTGGGAAGTGAGTCAGTTGTTGTTCGCTTATGATACAGCGCTGGTGGCTGATTTATGTGAGAAACTGCAGAAGCTGGTGACTGAGTTTGGTAAAGTGTGTGAAAGAAGAAAGTTAAGAGTAAATGTGAATAAGAGCAAGGTTATTAGGTACAGTAGGGTTGAGGGTCAATTCAATTGGGAGGTGAGTTTGAATGGAGAAAAACTGGAGGAAGTGAAGTGTTTTAGATATCTGGGAGTGGATCTGGCAGCGGATGGAACCATGGAAGCGGAAGTGGATCATAGGGTGGGGGAGGGGGCGAAAATTCTGGGAGCCTTGAAGAATGTGTGGAAGTCAAGAACATTATCTCGGAAAGCAAAAATGGGTATGTTTGAAGGAATAGTGGTTCCAACAATGTTGTATGGTTGCGAGGCGTGGACTATGGATAGAGTGGTGCGCAGGAGGATGGATGTGCTGGAAGTGAGATGTTTGAGGACAATGTGTGGTGTGAGGTGGTTTGATCGAGTAAGTAACGTAAGGGTAAGAGAGATATGTGGAAATAAAAAGAGCGTGGTTGAGAGAGCAGAAGAGGGTGTTTTGAAATGGTTTGGGCACATGGAGAGAATGAGTGAGGAAAGATTGACCAAGAGGATATATGTGTTGGAGGTGGAGGGAACGAGGAGAAGAGGGAGACCAAATTGGAGGTGGAAAGATGGAGTGAAAAAGATTTTGTGTGATCGGGGCCTGAACATGCAGGAGGGTGAAAGGAGGGCAAGGAATAGAGTGAATTGGAGCGATGTGGTATACCGGGGTTGACGTGCTGTCAGTGGATTGAATCAAGGCATGTGAAGCGTCTGGGGTAAACCATGGAAAGCTGTGTAGGTATGTATATTTGCGTTTGTGGACGTATGTATATACATGTGTATGGGGGTGGGTTGGGCCATTTCTTTCGTCTGTTTCCTTGCGCTACCTCGCAAACGCGGGAGACAGCGACAAAGCAAAAAAAAAAAAATATATATATATATAATTATATACATACATATATACATGCACCACATGTTTGATTTTTTCTTTCCATTGTGTTACATACTATATGCATGCATAGATAATCAGTTTTTTTTTCTTTTTGTTATCAGTATGTTCTGATAACAATAATGTTTAAATACAGTGTTGTTACTTTTAGATATATGTTGTGAAACATTTATGAGTCACAGTAATACAATTGGTACTCAGGACAACAATTTCCACATTTGTAGAATGTACAAATGATTTTGTGGCACTGTTATGGCACCTTGGCAAACGTTTTTGAATACAGTAGCTGATGGCTTTACATTACCCACTCTCTCTTTTCTTATTTGCCCCACTTTCTCACTTCTTTCCATCAATAGTTATGCATTTTATTTTCATTAATAGTTATGTATAATCAGATATTTTTATCACTCCAGATGAAATAGTTGTGTGTGGTATAGAGGATACCTGCCATTCATTTGTCCATTCAAACATTTGTAGATGGGCTTCATTTCATATGATAACTTCTGATCAATGGACTGGAATGAAACTTGATAAATGAGTTGCCCATGAACAGACAGGATGAATGTCGATGATTTTAGGTTTGATAGATCAAAGATTTAGTCATTAGCTCAGCTGATCAGCCATTTTTCTAGTGGCTCTTGCTTTTATTGGTTTCCATTGTAATCCTTAGGTGTTACAAACATTTGTTTTTCTTTGTAATGTACATGGTTAGAGAGTGCAATTTACTGGGGACCTTTGTTTTTAGGGAAAATAGAATAAATTTTGTTGTTTCATAAATACAATAGCAATAATATTATAATGTATGTAACACTCAGTCACTTGATTTTGCTATATCACTATGTGAACATATGGTTTAGATTAGTGCATACTGTGTACCATTCTCCATTTCTCCTTTTAGCATTGTAAGTTGTAGATTGACACTTCTCTCTTTTGCTATTATTTTGTTTTATATATTGTGTAATTTATCCCTGGGGATAGGGGAGAAAGAATACTTCCCACATGTTCCCTGCGTGTCGTAGAAAGCGACTAAAAGGGGAGGGAGCGGGGGGCTGGAAATCCTCCCCCTCATCATTTTTTTTTTTAATTTTTCCAAAAGAAGGAACAGAGAAGGGGGCCAGGTGAGGATATTCCCTCAAAGGCCCAGTCCTCTGTTCTTAACGCTACCTCACTAACGCGGGAAATGGTGAATAGTTTGAAAGAAAAGATATACATATATATATCTTTCTTTCATTCTATTCGCCATTTCCCGCATTAGCGAGGTAGCGTTAAGAACAGAGGACTGGGCTTTAGAGGGAATATCCTTACCTGGCCCCCTTCTCTGTTCCTTCTTTTGGAAAATTAAGAAAAAAAAATGAAAGGGAAGGATTTCCAGCCACCTGCTCCCTCCCCTTTTAGTCATCTTCTACGACACGCAGGGAATACGTGGCAAGTATTCTTTCTCCCCTATCCCGAGGGATATGTATATTATTATTTATTTATTTTGCTTTGTCGCTGTCTCCCGCGTTTGCGAGGTTGTGCAAGGAAACAGACGAAAGAAATGGCCCAACCCACCCCCATACACAATGTATATACATACACGTCCACACACGCAAATATACATACCTATACATCTCAATGTACACATATATATACACACACAGACACATACATATATACCCATGCACACAATTCACACTGTCTGCCTTTATTCATTCCCATCGCCACTTCACCACACATGGAATACCATCCCCCTCCCCCCTCATGTGTGTGAGGTAGCACTAGGAAAAGACAACAAAGGCCCCATTCGTTCACACTCAGTCTCTAGCTGTCATGCAATAATGCCCAAAACCACAGCTCCCTTTCCACATCCAGGCCCCACACAACTTTCCATGGTTTACCCCAGACGCTTTACATGCCCTGATTCAATCCACTGACAGCACATCAACCCTGGTATACCACATCGATCCAATTCACTCTATTCCTTGCCCTCCTTTCCCCCTCCTGCATGTTCAGGCCCCGATCACACAAAATCTTTTTCACTCTATCTTTCCACCTCCAAATTGGTCTCCCACTTCTCCTCGTTCCCTCCACCTCCGACACATATATCCTCTTGGTCAATCTTTCCCCACTCATTCTCTCCATGTGCCCAAACCATTTCAAAACACCCTCTTCTGCTCTCTCAACCACGCTCTTTTTATTTCCATACATCTCTCTTACCCTTACATTACTTACTCGATCAAACCACCTCACACCACACATTGTCCTCAAACATCTCATTTCCAGCACATCCATCCTCCTGCGCACAACTCTATCCATAGCCCATGCCTCGCAACCATACAACATTGTTGGAACCACTATTCCTTCAAACATACCCATTTTTGCTTTCCGAAATAATGTTCTCGACTTCCACACATTCTTCAAGGCTCCCAGGATTTTCGCCCCCTCCCCCACCCTATGATTCACTTCCGCTTCCATGTTTACATCCGCTGCCAGATCCACTCCCAGATATCTAAAACACTTTACTTCCTCCAGTTTTTCTCCATTCAAACTTACCTCCCAATTGACTTGACCCTCAACCCTACTGTACCTAATAACCTTGCTCTTATTCACATTTACTCTTAACTTTCTTCTTTCACACACTTTACCAAACTCAGTCACCAGTTTCTGCAGTTTCTCACATGAATCAGCCACCAGCGCTGTATGATCAGCGAACAACAACTGACTCACTTCCCAAGCTCTCTCATTCACAACAGACTTCATACTTGCCCCTCTTTCCAAAACTCTTGCATTCACCTCCCTAACAACCCCATCCATAAACAAATTAAACAACCATGGAGACATCACACACACATACATATATATATATATATATATATATATATATATATTATCTCGGAAAGCAAAAATGGTTATGTTTGAAGGAATAGTGGTTCCAACAATGTTGTATGGTTGCGAGGCATGGGCTATGGATAGAGTTGTGCGCAGGAGGATGGATGTGCTGGAAATGAGATGTTTGAGGACAATGTGTGGTGTGAGGTGGTTTGATCGAGTAAGTAATGTAAGGGTAAGAGAGATGTATGGAAATAAAAAGAGCGTGGTTGAGAGAGCAGAAGAGGGTGTTTTGAAATGGTTTGGGCACATGGAGAGAATGAGTGGGGAAAGATTGACCAAGAGGATATATGTGTCGGAGGTGGAGGGAACGAGGAGAAGAGGGAGACCAAATTGGAGGTGGAAAGATGGAGTGAAAAAGATTTTGTGTGATCGGGGCCTGAACATGCAGGAGGGTGAAAGGAGGGCAAGGAATAGAGTGAATTGGAGCGATGTGGTATACCGGGGTTGACGTGCTGTCAGTGGATTGAATCAAGGCATGTGAAGCGTCTGGGGTAAACCATGGAAAGCTGTGTAGATATGTATATTTGCGTGTGTGGACGTATGTATATACATGTGTATGGGGGGGGGTTGGGCCATTTCTTTCGTCTGTTTCCTTGCGCTACCTCGCAAACGCGGGAGACAGCGACAAAGTATAATAAAAAATATAATAATATAATGTTATTCATAGTTTTTGTTTCATTGCACAGTGACCTGCCTGCGCTATCTATGTCTGCCTATAGTTGCTCTAAAACATTCTAATATTATTTCTTGTGTGCCATAATCAAAATCAGTTTTCTTCTATACTCAAAATCACATTTAGCAACCAATGAATCACTATCACAGTCATTAGTGCCATAGATACAGTCACTAATTTGCTGGGGCAAGCAAACATGGCTGCATGGCAAGTTGCAGAAATTACTGAGTGAACTTACCCGGGAGAAACAGGGCTGTACTTTTTCTCTTTTGTGTTACTTAGGAAGCTGACAACAGATGAAGCTAGATGTAGTTGTTAGTGATACAGGCATCTTTGCATACCAGATAAATTGTGCGTCCAAAATTAATTGAGGATGGACAGCGCAATCTATATGACTTTGGTTGTGATAGCTGTGCTGAGGATGTTTAAATGCATTTGCAGGAGATAAGAGGCAAGGTATATTGGAATTCTTTACATGCTAGTGTGAATTGTGTGCATGTGTATATATGTATATGTCTTTGTGTGTATAGATATGTGTACATTGAGATGTATGGGTATGTATATTTGCGTGGGGGGATGTGCATATATATACATGTGTATGGGGGTGGGTTGGGCCATTTCTTTCGTCTGTTTCCTTGCGCTACCTCGCAAACGCGGGAGACAGCGACAAAGCAAAATAAATAAATAAATAAGATATATATATATATATATATATATATATATATATATATATATATATATATACACGCTACCTCGCAAACGCGGGAGACAGCGACAAAGCAAAATAAATAAATAAATAATAAATAAATAAAATATATATATATTTTTTTTTTTTTTTTGTCGCTGTCTCCCGCGTTTGTGAGGTAGCGCAAGGAAACAGACGAAAGAAATGGCCCAACCCACCCCCATACACATGTATATACATACGTCCACACACGCAAATATACATACCTACACAGCTTTCCATGGTTTACCCCAGACTTTTCACATGCCTTGATTCAATCCACTGACAGCACGTCAACCCCGGTATACCACATCGCTCCAGTTCACTCTATTCCTTGCCCTCCTTTCACCCTCCTGCATGTTCAGGCCTCGATCACACAAAATCTTTTTCACTCCATCTTTCCACCTCCAATTTGGTCTCCCTCTTCTCCTCGTTCCCTCCACCTCCGACACATATATCCTCTTGGTCAATCTTTCCTCACTCATTCTCTCCATGTGCCCAAACCATTTCAAAACACCCTCTTCTGCTCTCTCAACCACGCTCTTTTTATTTCCACACATCTCTCTTACCCTTACGTTACTTACTCGATCAAACCACCTCACACCACACATTGTCCTCAAACATCTCATTTCCAGCACATCCATCCTCCTGCGCACAACTCTATCCATAGCCCACGCCTCGCAACCATACAACATTGTTGGAACCACTATTCCTTCAAACATACCCATATATATATATATATATATATATATTTTTTTTTTTTTTTGCTTTGTCGCTGTCTCCCGCGTTTGCGAGGTAGCGCAAGGAAACAGACGAAAGAAATGGCCCAACCCACCCCCATACACATGTATATACATACACGTCCACACACGCAAATATACATACCTACACAGCTTTCCATGGTTTACCCCAGACGCTTCACATGCCCTGATTCAATCCACTGACAGCACGTCAACCCCGGTATACCACATCAATCCAATTCACTCTATTCCTTGCCCTCCTTTCACCCTTCTGCATGTTCAGGCCCCGATCACACAAAATCTTTTCCACTCCATCTTTCCACCTCCAATTTGGTCTCCCACTTCTCCTCGTTCCCTCCACCTCCGACACATATATCCTCTTGGTCAATCTCTCCTCACTCATTCTCTCCATGTGCCCAAACTATTTCAAAACACCCTCTTCTGCTCTCTCAACCACGCTCTTTTTATTTCCACACATCTCTCTTACCCTTACGTTACTTACTCGATCAAACCACCTCACACCACACATGGTCCTCAAACATCTCATTTCCAGCACATCCACCCTCCTGCGCACAACTCTATCCATAGCCCACGCCTCGCAACCATACAACATTGTTGGAACCACTATTCCTTCAAACACCCATTTTTGCTTTCCGAGATAATGTTCTCGACTTCCACACATTCTTCAAGGCTCCCAGGATTTTCGCCCCCTCCCCCACCCTATGATCCACTTCCGCTTCCATGTTTCCATCTGCTGCCAGATCCACTCCCAGATATCTAAAACACTTTACTTTCTCCAGTTTTTCTCCATTCAAACATACCTCCCAATTGACTTGACCCTCAACCCTACTGTACCTAATTACCTTGCTCTTATTCACATTTACTCTTAACTTTCTTCTTTCACACACTTTACCAAACTCAGTCACCAGCTTCTGCAGTTTCTCACATGAATCAGCCACCAGCGCTGTATCATCAGCGAACAACAACTGACTCACTTCCCAAGCTCTCTCATCCCCAACAGACTCCATACTTGCCCCTCTTTCCAAAACTCTTGCATTCACCTCCCTAACAACCCCATCCATAAACAAATTAAACAACCATGGAGACATCACACACCCCTGCCGCAAACCTACATTCACTGAGAACCAATCACTTTCCTCTCTTCCTACATGTACACATGCCTTACATCCTCGATAAAAACTTTTCACTGCTTCTAACAACTTTCCTCCCACACCATATATATATATATATATATATATATATATATATATATATATATATATATATATATACACATATATATATACACATACACATATATATATATATATACATATATATATATTCCCATGAGTCCACGTGGAAAATGAAACACGAAAAGTTCCCAAGTGCACCCCCGTGCAACAATCACATCATCTTCCACTCAATTGCATTTTTTCCCTGCAAAAATTGTCCAAATGCCTCTCTCTTCTCTTTCACTAATAATCTTACTTCTTCATCCCACCACTCACTACCCTTTCTAATCAACCCACCTCCCACTCTTCTCATGCCACAAGCATCTTTTGCGCAATCCATCACTGATTCCCTAAATACATCCCATTCCTCCCCCACTCCCCTTACTTCCATTGTTCTCACCTTTTTCCATTGTGTACTCAGTCTCTCCTGGTACTTCCTCACACAAGACTCCTTCCCAAGCTCACTTACTCTCACCACCCTCTTCACCCCAACATTCACTCTTCTTTTCTGAAAACCCATACAAATCTTCACCTTAGCCTCCACAAGATAATGATCAGACATTCCTCCAGTTGCACCTCTCAGCACATTAACATCCAAAGAAAGAGACGTAGGTCAAGAGAAAGGTGCAAGAGGTGAAAAAGAGGGCAAATGAGAGTTGGGGTGAGAGAGTATCATTAAATTTTAGGGAGAATAAAAACATGTTCTGGAAGGAGGTAAATAAAGTGCGTAAGACAAGGGAGCAGATGGGAACTTCAGTGAAGGGCGCAAATGGGGAGGTGATAACAAGTAGTGGTGATGTGAGAAGGAGATGGAGTGAGTATTTTGAAGGTTTGTTGAATGTGTTTGATGATAGAGTGGCAGATATAGGGTGTTTTGGTCAAGGTGGTGTGCAAAGTGAGAGGGTTAGGGAAAATGATTTGGTAAACAGAGAAGAGGTAGTAAAAGCTTTGTGGAAGATGAAAGCTGGCAAGGCAGCAGGTTTGGATGGTATTATAGTGGCATTTATTAAAAAAGGGGGTAACTGTATTGTTGACTGGTTGGTAAGGTTATTTAATGTATGTATGACTCATGGTGAGGTGCCTGAGGATTGGCGAAAGATGAAAGCCGGCAAGGCATCAGGTTTGGATGGTATTGCAGTGGAATTTATTAAAAAAGGGGGTGACTGTATTATCTCGGAAAGCAAAAATGGGTATGTTTGAAGGAATAGTGGTTCCAACAATGTTGTATGGTTGTGAGGCGTTGGCTATGGGTAGAGTTGTGCGCAGGAGGATGGATGTGCTGGAAATGAGATGTTTGAGGACAATGTGTGGTGTGAGGTGGTTTGATCGAGTAAGTAACGTAAGGGTAAGAGAGATGTGTGGAAATAAAAAGAGCGTGGTTGAGAGAGCAGAAGAGGGTGTTTTGAAGTGGTTTGGGCACATGGAGAGGATGAGTGAGGAAAGATTGACCAAGAGGATATATGTGTCGGAGGTGGAGGGAACAAGGAGAAGAGGGAGACCAAATTGGAGGTGGAAAGATGGAGTGAAAAAGATTTTGTGTGATCGGGGCCTGAACATGCAGGAGGGTGAAAGGAGGGCAAGGAATAGAGTGAATTGGAGCGATGTGGTATACCGGGGTTGACGTGCTGTCAGTGGATTGAATCAGGGCATGTGAAGCGTCTGGGGTAAACCATGGAAAGCTGTGTAGGTATGTATATTTGCGTGTGTGGACATATGTATATACATGTGTATGGGGGTGGGTTGGGCCATTTCTTTCGTCTGTTTCCTTGCGCTACCTCGCAGATGCGGGAGACAGCGACAAAGCAAAAAAAAAAAAAGAAAAAATATTTTTTTATGTATTTGATAAAAGCCTGCTTAGGAGAATAGTGTATGAAAATAATAAGACTGTCATTCATCCATTACAGTTTGAATTAATTGAACAAAAGTCTTATCATGAGCTAGATGAGAGCTGCACCTCTTTCAGTTATTTTCTCTCAAATTTGCAAAATTGATATGTAGATGATTATTAGATTATGCATTTTGGTAAGCATGCACAAAGGAGTAAAAAGTATATGAAAAACAATTTACTTTATCATTCTCTGAGAATAATAATTTTTCAGCTATTGTCTTCTTTGCTTTTCTTTTATATAAGTAATTGTTAACTAATGGATAAGGTAAGAACCTCCTGAAGAGAAATGGTGTGAAAAAGATATGAAAAATATGAATGATTTTATCATTCTTTGAGTGTTAGTTCAATGTTTTCAACCAAAGGATTTCTAGTCCCTTTGACATTGCAAGCTTCTCTACACTTATTTTCACCATTCTATTTTTTATGAATTATTACTGTTCATGAATAAGTTATAAGTTATATGTAATAAAAAGAGTGTGGTTGAGAGGGTGGTAGAGGGTTTTTTGATATGGTTTGGTCACATGGAGAGAATGAGTGAGGAAAGATTGACAAAGAGGATATATGTGTCAGAGGTGGAGGGAACGAGAAGTGTGAGACCAAATTGGAGGTGGAAGGATAGAGTGAAAAATATTTTGAGCAATCGGGGCCTGAACATGCAGGAGGGTGAAAGGTGTGCAAGGAATAGAGTGAATTGGAACGATGTGGTATACTGGGGTCGATGTGCTGTCAATGGATTGAACCAGGGCATATGAAACATCTGGGATAAACCATGGAAAGTTGTGTGGGGCCTGGATGTGGAAAGGGAGCTGTGGTTTCGGTGCATTATACATGACAGCTAGAGACTTGAGTGTGAACAAATCTGGCCTTTGTTGTCTTTTCCTAGCGCTACCTCGTGCGCTTGTGGGGAGGGGGTTGTCATTTCATGTTGTGCGGGGTGGCGACGGGAATGAATAAAGGCAGCAAGTATGAATTATGTACATGTGTATATATGTATATGCCAGTATGTATATATATGTATATGTTGAAATGTATAGGTATGTATATGTGCATGTGTGGACGTGTGTGTATATACATGTGTATGTGAGTGGGTTGGGCCATTCTTTTGTCTGTTTCCTTGCGCTACCTCACTAATGTGGGAGACAGCGACAAAGTATGATAAATAAATAAAATTTTTTCGTAAGGTAAATTTTTAGTAGGCACATACTTTACCTGTATATGTGTTATTAATTCATTTCATAAGGAGTTATTATTCATAGTCTGAGAATTTTTTTTTATCAACATTTCTTGTCTGATAATGTGACTGACAGATATTTGACTATGAATTACAGTGGTATGATATATGAGTTAGGATAAAACATTTACTTGAAATTGTATAGGAATGGTGATCTACTAGTCATACACTCTGGGGAAGAGGAAAGACAGCCACTCTCAAGAGCATCAAAACATCCTCCACAGAGAACTAGTCAGAATGGTTTGCCAAGATCAGCGTCATTACCTCTCACCAATGGTGCAGCGAAGAAGAAAGCCCCACCACCAAGACCTCCTCCACCTAAGATCAGTTTGTTGCAGGTTAGTGTTTAGGTTATGTAATTTTTTTTTTGTAGATTTGCTGTAAAAGAATTAATCAAATATGATCATGTTTGACCAGTCATGCTACTTTTTTTATGCATTAGTTTTTTTTTAAATGTAAGATTTGTTTTAAGATTTAGATATCTTGGTGGCATAGAGTATCATATATTCTCCATAACAGTAATTAGAGTTTTGATTTGATACAGATATGTTTATTCTTGAGGTCTTACATTGAATGATATTCTGAGATAAAAGAAACTAAGGATTTTGATTGGACTTCAGATATTCTGAGATAAAAGAAACTAAGGATTTTGATTGGACTTCATGGAAGATATATATGACATCCATGTGTGCTGTATAAGAAACTGTCAGAAATTTCACCATTTCCAGCAAAACCATTGGTACAGCAGATAATTTGAATAGCATATTATATATATTGATTGTAATACTCTTGTAGGATTGGAATCTTACATTATTTAGTGTAAGATTATCATCATGATCAGTGATTGAAGTGATGATTTAATCATACAGAATGATACTTTGTTAATATTTTTCACCCTCAGTTTGATATTTCATCAATAATAAATCAAATATTGTTCCCAGAATAACTTAATGCAGTATATGAAATGTATGATGATAGAATGTGGGCTTGTAATGGATGTTAGATATGTGTATGTGCAAATGATGAGTTTTGGAAAAAGTGTACTTTAGGTTCATACTGTTAGCTCCTCTGATTCTCCAGTTTATTCTCGTAAATAATCTTTTGAACCTGAGAGTCAGTAAAGGATATAATAGCTCTAAGGCCTCCTATCCATTCTAATCTAGGTGTAAGATTAAATTGAAGCTCATCCACATGAATAATGAATGTGACTGATAAAGCACTAAAGAAACGCAGACCAGTAGTTTACTATCACCACAGTACGAACAAAGCCTAGCCATGTCAATATTCACCAACAGATGGTGCCAGTCCACAATTATCTCCACCACCCTTTCACTGTTAGAAATCCATGAAGCAGCTTTACTTGAAGACATGTACGGGAAGGAAAGTATTGCATTGCTCTCTCATTATGTAGAATGCTCTTTGGAGATGAGCTCATTGTAGAGATTTTGCTGTTCATTATTTCTGTGCTGTTAAAATCTTTTTACCAGCAACTAAAATTAATTCTAAAATGGAAAATTAGTCCTCAAGCATGTTAACTAATTAAGATGATGCTGTGGCCCATCACTTTTCCTATAATATGGTGTTGGCCAATTGCCAGTGTTAAGTCAATCATTATGAATGTAATGGAGGCCCATTTTCAAGAGAAAGGTTTTGTGCATCGGAATTAGCAGGTTTTGTTTGAGTCAAAAGATGTTCTTAAGAGAGTGAAAAGGATTCTCAGATTTCAGATGATGAAGCATTCACATCATAAACACAGTAAAGTATGAGTGACTGTTAGAAAGGAGTAATACAACTGTGGTGAAAGAAGGTAGATTTAGGAAGGGAAAAGGATGTGTACATTAGGTTTTTGCTCCTGTGCAAGTGGTGGAGAAAGTTTTGGAATGAAGGTATAAAGTGTATCCAGCATGTATGTACTTGTATTCAGAAAAGGCTTAGGGTAAAGTTGATGAGAAAGGCATGCAGAAAGTTCTTATTCTGGTATGAATGAATAACTTTTGAATACTGTATGCAGTCTGTAGGAGTGAATGGCATAGGCATTGTCAGTTGTTATTTGCTGATGACATGGTGCTGGTGGCAGATTTGGGTGAGAAACTACTGAAGTAGGTGCATGAGTTGAGGAGAATGTGTGATGGAAGTAAGTTGAGAGTAAATGCAAATAAATGCAAGGTTATTTGGTTTACCAAGGCAGAGAGAGAGAGATAGCTTAGTTCTGGAGTGAGTTTGAATGGTGAAAATTTGGAGAATTGAAGTGTTTTAGATACCTGGGAGCGGATACAGAAGCAAGTCATAGGGTGGCCTGTGAGACAACATGGACAGGAAGGAGAACTCACAATACTTATATATCACAACAATCCAGTCTCTGGCACTACCCAGAATACAAGACAGATCTCAGATATTGACAACAAAGCTCTTTGAATAATATTTGTTTAACTAAATAGCATTTACTGTAACATAATCAACACCTACATACCTGCCTCATTGATGTACCCTCCCAGACACTGTTGCCAACTGCAGAAACTGAGTAACATGCCCAACACTTATCTATGTGATGTTGATACCCATCTTCCTGCATGGCTCAGGTCTCATACCCAAGGTCCTGAGGTGAACTGCTATTAAACCTACTGCATCCTTTCAAGACCCTCAGCTTATGCTTCCAGACTCCCAGACCACCAGCTTGAGCAGTCAGCCTCGTAAGGTCTTAGTTTTTGACCACAAGGACCACCTGGAGCACAATCTATAAACCACTTATCCATTCTGATAACTCTACACTTAACTCACTCACCCAACTCATATATGATGCCACCTCATAGTGCATTAGCATCACCAACCAAGCCAATAAAGCCCATATCACAAGGACATAAATAGAAATATGTACCAAACTTCTCCCCATAAGTTGCAGATCTCATGAGACAAAGAAACTGGCTTAGACAAAACCACTACTTGCCAATAGAATCATAGAATTGAATCCAAGCTAAACACCATTATTGACTTCATCAATGAAATACAGATTGCAACCTGGTACTCCTTACTCATCACAGTGAACCACAAAACTCACAACAGCCAATTGTGGTTCACGTTAAAGAAGGTCCACACCTCCAGCACAATCCTCACCCTGACATGCAAAGCTTTTCTAACGCCATTCATCCACAAGCAAAACCATACTCCTAAGTAGGAAAGTCATGAAGAACCTAGAAAATTTTCATCCTGAAACAACTGCTACTCCTGAAACAACTGGGAGTAAAGGGTGCTTACCCACCCTTTACTCACAGTGACACATGGAGTGCAATTGAAACCTTAAAGAACTCATCTGCAACAGACCCTAAAACATATCAAACTTTCATGTAAAACTATTAGGCCTTGTTTCTGTTGAAACATATAAAAGATATCTTTAATCAATCTTGGCTACACAACAAAGCCCCTGACATCTGGAAACTTGTTAATATAGTACATTATCAATCCTAAAACCCTCCAGGCCACCAACTGCCCCTCTCCTTACCACCCTATATTACTTCCCTCCTCAGCATCCATACTTTGAAAAACTGATCTATAGCAGAATCAGTAAGTATCCCAGTCCACTACCACACTCCACACAGACCTCACACAAGACATTGTAGATGGCATCAACTGACCTCATCTCCACTCTCACACAATATTATTGGCAGTAGCCATCAACAAAGCACTTGCCACTGTTGTCGGATGTATGTTGGTGCAAGAAATATTTGATGGCGTCTTCCACAACAATAACAAGAAGTGGTTGGCAGACATCATAGCTGGCTGCCAAGCCATAGTCACTCACACAAACTTCTATAAAACCTTAAAGCTCTACAGTAGATTCCCCCAGGAGCAGTTCTCACTCTTAATTCTTTTCAATGTCTTCATACGTGATGTCCCATCACCTCCTACAGACCACAGTATAAAGGTCCTTTCATGTGCAGACAGCTTTACAATCGCATCACACCACCCTAACACTGTAGATGACAACAATGCATCATTACATCACATAACTGGAACTGTGGCTCACCTAGAACAGCTTGTCCAAAGAAGTCTTCTCACCCTTTTAACCTCAGACTGACATGAAGCCAACCCTGAAAGATCAGTATCTCCCACTGAACTGAACTCCACCTGTTCCCAGCATCGCATAAAAAGCTTATATGACATCATCCACCCACCCCACAAAAATAAGCTAAGTAGCAACAGACAGACACACAAAAATAATTTGATAAGCTTCAAACAGAACACTTATTGGTACCACTGGTGATTTTGATAAGAAGGATCCCATAGTATCCTCTATAAACAGCATGTATACTCCACCCAAACTATGCCCTACCTGCATGTTCACCACCTTGTCTAAACAAATATAACAAACCTTCAAGCCAAACTAAACAAAATTGTGTAAACCATAACCACTTAACATTTACATAATCAAACAAAGATTCTTCCATTACAATCCCACCTCATTATGCTTGGCACTCAGTTCTTTATAGCAGCACCAGACCTTTCCCATTCATATTGCTCTAAAACAAATCACCAACTTTTACATAGAAATAAACAGCTTTTCCATATTTGAAAATATACCACAGATGCCCCACTCTAAGAACACAAAACTGACCAAACATCTACACAGTATAATAGCCTAACAGGCTCTAAACAGATGCACTCCCAATGCATTTGTAAACATCACTCCATTAGCCATATACCCATCTGAAACCACACACCCCATACATATAAAAGTTTCACTTTTGCAGCTTTGCATTGGAAACCACCCATCTCTACACTTTTACAAACACTGATTCAGAAAATCATAAGACCCCTCATGCCCAGGATGCAACTTTCATGCTAAAATGTCATGCAGTTACCTCACACAGATATACACACATCACTACATTTGACCCAGTAGGTCTCACCCAATGATTGTGGTTGGCTTTTTGAATGCTGCAGGAGCTCCATGGAAGTGGCTCCTTTGGCAGAAGAAAGTTAAAGGCAAAAGCATAAAAGCTCAGGTGTCACTGGACTATGCCTTTGTAAGGTTACATATGAGTAAAAAGTTACCTTTGCTGAGCTTATATCAGTATCAGCCAATGAAATGGCTTACGCCCATGTCAAGGAACTTTTTGCTTCAAGGAATCCATCATGTTCTTGCTTAGGATTGTAATGAAGCCTCAAAGCTGCAGGAGTCACATAAAAGGGGTCTGGGGCTGTGTATAATAGTAATGATATAAAAGCCCTCCACATAACTGAGTAAAATGAAGCTCTAGGGCAAAGGGGATGAATGGTTTGGGAATGTCTTAGGTGTAAATTCAGGGGTTGGTTTGAGGGGAAAAGATAAGGAAGGGGTATCACCACTGCTGAAGCTGGAGTTATAGGAATGTAAGAAAGAGTTTGAGAAAGTGAGATTTAGACTGATGTGGGTAAAAATGAGTGTTTTGTGAAAGATCTATGAAAAAATTAGTGCTTATGTACCAGGCTATGAGAAGAAAAATGAGGAGAGATAAATGTTTGGGAGCAGCTGAGTGAATGTGTCAGCAGGTTTGATGCAGGAGATTGGGTATTACTGATAGGTGATTTAAATGTTTGATGCAGTAGATAGGGTATTATTGATAGGTGATTTAAATGTGAAAGTGAGTATATATATGATAGTTGAGGGTATAATTGGGATGCATGGGGTACCCAATACTGTCAAGGATCATGAAGGGAGTTGTGAGACTCGACAGGAACAAAAACACAGTATGCAGCTTTTATGGATCTGAGAAAGCATGTGACAGAGTTAAGTGGAATGCTTTATGGTATGTGTCAAGGGTTTTATGGGGTAGGGGGACAGCTGTTGATGATGTGAAAGCCTTCTGTAGAGTAGCAAGTGCATTTGTAAGAATGGATGGAGAGTTGAGCAAAAGTTTTAGTACACACATGGCTGTGTGATGTCAGAGTGGCTTTTTAGCATATATATATGGATGGAGTAATAAGAGAGATGAAATCAAAGCCAGGGAAAAGGGGTGTAGAGATGGAGTGTAGGGGTGAGATATGGTGGCTGGTGACAAGCCTATTTGCAGATGATGCTGTGTTCTTTGCTGAAAGTGAAGAGGAGTTGCAGGAGGTGTTTTATGTGTGTAAGTGTAGGTGATTGTACACAAATTTGAGTAAAAGTAAAGAAATGGTATTTGATAGGAAACAAAGTGAGAGTACAGATTTTGATAAACCTTATAGAGTGAAAGGATAAAGCATACTAAACTATGTTAAAGATATCAAGGGAGAAAGACTGGAAGAGGTGTGATAGAATTTAAGATTTGGGAGCTATTTTGGGTAAGGAAAATGAGATAAGGGAGAAAGCAGTACAGGGCAGAGAGTCAATGGGCCCCATAATTGAATAATGAAAGGTAGAGGTATAAGGATGGAAGTGAAGAAAGGATTAAAGTATAGCATAGTCCTTCTGACTCAGACCTTTGCAGCCGAAACATGGACATGGATAAGCCACAGAAGTCAAGAATCCAGGCTGTGGAAATGAGCTGTTTGAGAGGAGCATGTGATATGACATAATACAATGAAAAGAGAAATGGGGTATTGTATGAGAGAGGTGGTATAGCAGGGAATGCAAAGGGAATGAAATATGGAGTGTTACAGTGGATGAAACGTAATACTTCAAGGTGGTTTGGGCATGTAGAAGGAATGCAGGGTGGGGAGTTTATGATAGTACAATTGAAGGGGTTTGTGTGAAAGGAGGACCACTTGTGACATAGGGAGATAAAGTGGAAGAGCATGGGAGGGAAAGAAATGATGGAAGAATGCATGGAATGGTATATGCAAGGGAGGTATGTAAGGACAGGAATAAGTGGAGGCTCTTTTGCCATGGCCACCCCCTTGATGAGAGTTGCTGAAGGGAACAGGCATCAGAGAGATATAGATAGACATAGCTTTGCCACCTATTGGGCTGTCTTCTGGTGTTTTTATTACGGTTGTAATATGTGGATAGGGACAAAGCAGTGGAAAAAATCACTGCAGTCACCAGACCATCCAAATAGTTTAATGCAAAGTACTAATAACCATTTTGGTTTGGCACTCTTCGTAGACTATTCTGATATACCATCCACCAAGTTGTTAATGCAAAGTACTAATAACTACTATGGTTTGACACTTTACCTAGACTATCCTGGTACACCATTAAACAGAATCTAGAAAATGGCTACTGTTTGAGAACAAAATGTCTGGACTACATTATTTTCCACTTTAAGTAGAGTATTTTTAAAGTGTCTGACAATTATGATTTTTAGAATACTGGGCAAAAGCATTTGTACATGTAATACAAACATAAACATCTAAAAAAAGGTTAAGGTTACATTGAGTAGGGTAGTACCTTGGGTAGAGATGTAGTCAAACCATGGTGATGGAATGGGAGTGTATGATGTTGGGTTTCTGGATTTTACTGGAATTTATTAAGTAAATCAAGAAACCACCACACTTTGGTTACCTTTTAGTTTTCTGCAGTAAATATGTTGTGGGATTGTTGCTCAAGGTCAGCTCGCCATATGAGTAATTTGTGGTTGTGTTGGCATTACTGTTCCATTGGGTACATGGATTGACCAAACTTGTATGAGCATAGGTCAGTGATGTAGATATAAGATGTTTACTAACAGAAAAAAAGTCTTTTACATGGAAGCTCATTTTTCTGCATCTGCTAAAAAGAGCATGATTCATACATGCTCGTGCTAGTTATGAAACCTAAAATGTGTTGTTTGATGTTCTTTGCTCTTTTTCAGTGAATATTAATCTCACCATGAGCCAAAGCTAGAACCATGAGCATCAGTGTGATTTTTGTGGTTGCCAGGGAGAAGTGATGTCATGATTGCTCCACTATATTCAAGTGTGTTTTTTTTTGGTTGATGAGGCTGAGGTGGATGTATGAGTGGAAATGTTAATGTGAGAAGTATGGAAGGGGAGTTGCTGAATCAAAAGGAAGAAGTGAAAGGAAGATGGAAATAGTATTTTGAAAAACTGATGAATGTGGGAGAAGGGGAGGCAGCAGTTGTTACGTGCATGGGTATGGAGGATGAAAGGAAAAGGATACAAGTGCAAGGGCATACAGCAAAAAGGGAGGTAAGAAGGGCAGTAAAGAGGCTGAAGGAAGGAAAGGCACATGGAGTGGATGGGATTACGGCAGAAATGCTGAAATATGGAGGAGAAAGTGTGATAAAGTGGGTGTATCTTGTATGTAATTTAACATGGAAACAGAAGGTTGTCCCTGAGGATTGGGTGAAAGCTAACATCATTTCTTTTTTCAAAGGAAAAGGTGCTGAGGATGTTATGTAGCAGTTATAGGGGAATAAGTCTGTTAAGTATAACAGGAAAAGTGTGTGCAAGAATATCTGTTGATTGAGTGATGGAAGTGACTGAATGCGGAATAAGTGAAGAGCAAGGGGGTTTTAGGAAAGTTAGGGCATGGGTGGATCAGATTTCGTTGTAAAAATGACCTTGGAAAAGTATTTAGCGAAAGGTAAGAAGTTATATGCAGCTTTGATGGATCTTGAGAAGGATATGACAAAGTCAAGTGGAATGCTTTATGAGATGTGTTAAGGATGTATGGTATAGGGAGACAACTTTTGGATGGTGCGAATGCCTTCTATAGAGGAGCAGATGCATGTGTAAGATTGGATGGAGAATTGAGCAAAAGTTTTGGGATACATTTAGGTGTGAGACAGGGTTGTGTAAAGAGAGAAGTGATAGTGAATGCTTTGTGGAAGATGAAATCTGGCAAGGTGGCAGGTTTGAATGGTATTGTGGTGGAATTTATTTAAAAAGGAGTGACTGTGTTGTTGATTGGTTAGTGAGGATATTCAATGTATGTATGGACCATGGTGAAGTGCCTGAGGATTGGCAGAAGCATGCATAGTGCCATTGTACAAAGGCATGGGGGATAAGGTGATTGTTTAAACTTCAGAGGCATAAGTTTGTTGAGTATTCCTGGGAAATTATATGGGAGGGTATTGATTGAGAAGGTGAAGGCATGTACAGAGCATCAGATTAGGGAAGATGTTTGGATCAGATGTTTGCTTTGAAAAATGTATGTAGAAAATACTTGGAAAAACAGATAGATTTTTATGTAGCATTTATGAATCTGGAGAAAGCATATGATATGGTTGTAGAGATGCTTTATGGAAGGTTTTAAGAGTATATGGTGTGGGAGGTAAGTTGCTAGGAGTAGTGAAAAGTTTTTACCAAGTATGTAAGGCATGTGTACGAGTAGGAAGAGAGGAGAGTGATTGGTTCCTAATGAATGTCGATCTGCGACAGGGGTGTGTGATGTCCTCATGGTTGTTTAATTTGTTTATGGATGGGGTGGTTAGGGTGGTAAATTCAAGGTGGTTAGGGTGGTAAATTCAAGATTTTTGGAGAGGGGTGAGAATGCAGTCTGTTGTGAATGAGAGGGCCTGGGAAGTGAGTCAGTAGTTGTTTGCTGATGATACAGCTCTAGCGGCTGATTCATGTGAGAAACTGCAGAAGTTGGTGACTTAGTTTGAAAAAGTGTGTGAAAGGAGAAAGTTGAGAGTAAATGTGAATAAGAGCAAGGTTATTAGGTTAAGTAGGATTGAGGGACAAGTTAATTGGGATGTAAGTTTGTATGGAGAAAAATTGGAGAAAGTGAAGTGATTTAAATATCTAGGAAAGGACTTAGCAGCAGATGGAAAATGAAAGAGGAATTGAGTCACGGAGTTTGGGAGGGGGCGAAGGTTCTGGGAGCAATGAAGAATGTTTGGAAGGAGAGAATGTTGTCTCGAAGAGCAAAAATGGGTATGTTTGAAGGAATTGTAGTTCTAACAGTGTTATATGATTCCGAGGCATGTGCTATAGATAGGGTGGTATGGAGGAGGGTGGATGTGTTGGAATTGAAATGTTTGAGTTGGTTTGACCGAGTAAGTACTGAAAGGGTAAGAGATGTGTGGAAATAAAAAGAGTGTGGTTGAGAGAGCAGAGGAGGATGTGTTCAAATGGTTTGGACATGTGGAGAGATTGAGTGAGGAAAGATTGACAAAGAGAGTTTATGTGTCAGAGGTGGAGGGAACAAGGAGAAATGGGAGACCAAATTGGAGGTGGAAGGATGGAGTGAAAAAGATTTTGAGCAATCAGGGCCTGAACATATGGGAGAGTGAGAGGCATGCAAAGAATAGAGTGAATTGGAACGATGTGGTGTACCGGGGTCGACATGCTGTCAGTGGACTAAACCAGGGCATGTGAAGCATCTGGGGTAAACCAGGGAAAGGTCTGTGGGCCTGGATGTGGAAAGGGAGGTGTGGTATTGGTTCATTACACATGACAACTAGAGACAAGTGTGAACAAATGTGGCCCTTTTTGTTTGTCTCTGGCGCTGCCTTGCTGGAGGCGAATAGGTATGAAAAAAGGATGCATATTTCATATTTATTTACTATACTTAATCGCTGTCTCCCATATCAGCGAGGTAGCACAAGGAAACAGATGAGGAATGGGACAACACACCTACATATACGTGTATGTACATAAACACCCACACATGCACATATACATACACAGACATATACATATATACCCATGTACACATTCATACTTGCTGCCTTCATCCATTCCCATTGCCACTCCCCCCTCCCAGCAAGTATGAATGTGTACATGGGTATATATGTATATGTCTGTGTATGTATATGGTGAAATGTATGTGTATGTATATATGTGTGTGTGTAGGTGTTTATGTAAATCCACGTATATGTCGGTGTGTTGTCCCATTCCTCATCTGTTTCCTTGCACTACCTCACTGATGCGGGAGATGGCGATTAAGTATAGTAAATGAATATAAAATATGTTTTTTTTCATACATATTCGTCTCCAGCGAGGCAGTGCCAGAGACAGACAAAAAAGGCCGCATTCATTCACACTCAGTCTCTAGCTGGCATGAGTAATGCACCAAAACCACAGCTC
Organism: Panulirus ornatus; assembly: GCF_036320965.1. Taxonomy (NCBI): domain Eukaryota; kingdom Metazoa; phylum Arthropoda; class Malacostraca; order Decapoda; family Palinuridae; genus Panulirus; species Panulirus ornatus. The sequence goes on along the minus strand of NC_092243.1, from coordinate 60,595,246 downwards.
GTTTTCCACATCCAAGCTCCACAGATCTTTCCATGGTTTACCCCAGACACTTCACATGCCCAGGTTCAATCCATTGACAGCACATCGACCCCGGTATACCACATCATTTCAATTCACTCTATTCCTTACAAGCCTCTCATAAATGCTACATACAAATTCATTTGTTTTTCTAAGTATTTCTCACATACATTTTTCAAAGCAAACACCTGATCCACACATCCTCTACCACTTCTGAAACCACACTGCTCTTCCCCAATCTGAAGCTCTGTACATGCCTTCACCCTCTCAGTCAATACCTTCCCACATAATTTCCCAGGAATACTCAACAAACTTATACGTCTGTAATTTGAACACTCACCTTCATTCCCTTTGCCTTTGTACAGCGGCACTATGCATGCATTCTGCCAGTCCTCAGGCACCCCACCATGAACCATACATACACTGAACATCCTCGCCAACCAGTCAACAACCAGTCTTTGCGGAGGATGAAAGCCGGCAAGGCAGCGGGTTTGGATAGTATTGTGGCGGAATTTATTAAAAAAGGGAGTGACTATGTTGTTGGTTGGGTGATATGGATATTCAGTGTATGTATGGTTCATGGTGAAGTGCCTGAGGATTGGCAGAATGCATGCATAGTGCTGTTGTACAAGGGCAAAGGGTATAAAGGTGAATGTTCAAATTACATAGGTATAAGTTTGTTGAGTATTCCTGGGAAATTTATGGGAGGATATTGATTGGGAGGATAAAGGCATGTACAGAGCATCAGACTGGGGAAGAGCAGTGTTGTTTCAGAAGTGGTAGACAATGTAAGGATCAGGTGTTTGCTTTGAAGAATGTATGAGAAAGACTTAGAAAAACAGATGGATTTGTATGTAGCATTTATGGATCTGGAGAAGGCATATGATAGGGTTGTTAGAGATGCTGATTTGGATGAGAAACTGCAGAAGTTGATGACTGAGTTTGGTAAAGTGTGTGAAAGAATTGAATTGAGAGTAAACATGAATAAGAGCAAGGTTAATAGGTTCAGTAGGGTCGAGGGACAAGTTAATTGGGAGGTAAGTTTCATTGGAGAAAATGAGAGGAAGTGAAGTGTTTTAGATAATTGGGAGTGTACTTAGCAGCGGATGGAACCATGGAAGTGGGAGTGAGTCACAAGGTGGGGGAGGGAGCGAAGGTTCTGGGAGCATTAAAGAATGTGTAGAAGATAAGAACATTATCTCAGAGAGCAAAGTTGGGTATGTTTCATGGAATAGTGGTTCCAACAATGTTATATGGTAGTGAGGTGTGGGCTATAGATAGGGTTGTGCAGAGGAGGGTGGGTATATTGGAAATGAGATGTTTGAGGACAATATGTGGTGTGAGGTTGTTTGACCGAGTAAGTATTGAAAGAGTAAGAGAGATGCGTGGTGATAAAAAGAGTGTAGTTGAGAGAGCAGAAGAGGGTGTATTGAAATGGTTTGTCACGTGGAGAGAATGAGTGAGGAAAGATTAACAAAGAGGATATATGCGTCAGAGGTTGAGGGAACGAGGAGAAGTGGGAGACCGAATTGGAGGGGGAAGGATGGAAAGAAAAAGATTTTGAGCGATCGTGGTCTGAACATACAGGAGGGTGAAAGGCTTGCAAGGAATAGAGTGAATTGGAATGATGTGGTATACTGGGGTCCATGTGCTGTCAATGAATTGAATAAGGGCATGTGAAGTGTCTGGGGAAAAGCATGGAAAGTTTTGTGGGGCCTGGATGTAGAAAGGGGGCTGTGGTTTCAGTGCATTATACATGACAGCTACACACACACACACACACATATATATATATATATATATATATATATATATATATATATATATGTCTCCATGGTTGTTTAATTTGTTTATGGATGGGGTTGTAAAGGAGGTAAATGCAAGAGTCCTGGAAAGAGGGGCAAGTATGAAGTCTGTTGGGGATGAGAGAGCTTGGGAAGTGAGTCAATTGTTGTTCGCTGATGATACAGCGCTGGTGGCTGATTCATGTGAGAAACTGCAGAAGCTGGTGACTGAGTTTGGTAAAGTGTGTGGAAGAAGAAAGTTGAGAGTAAATGTGAATAAGAGCAAGGTTATTAGGTACAGTAGGGGTGAGGGTCAAGTCAATTGGGAGGTGAGTTTGAATGGAGAAAAACTGGAGGAAGTGAAGTGTTTTAGATATCTGGGAGTGGATCTGTCAGCGGATGGAACCATGGAAGCGGAAGTGGATCATAGGGTGGGGGAGGGGGCGAAAATTTTGGGAGCCTTGAAAAATGTGTGGAAGTCGAGAACATTATCTCGGAAAGCAAAAATGGGTATGTTTGAGGGAATAGTGGTTCCAACAATGCTGTATGGTTGCGAGGCGTGGGCTATGGATAGAGATGTGCGCAGGAGGATGGATGTGCTGGAAATGAGATGTTTGAGGACAATGTGTGGTGTGAGGTGGTTTGATCGAGTAAGTAACGTAAGGGTAAGAGAGATGTGTGGAAATAAAAAGAGCGTGGTCGAGAGAGCAGAAGAGGGTGTTTTGAAATGGTTTGGGCACATGGAGAGAATGAGTGAGGAGAGATTGACCAAGAGGATATATGTGTCGGAGGTGGAGGGAACGAGGAGAAGAGGGAGACCAAATTGGAGGTGGAAAGATGGAGTGAAAAAGATTTTGTGTGATCGGGGCCTGAACATGCAGGAGGGTGAAAGGAGGGCAAGAAATAGAGTGAATTGGAGTCATGTGGTATACAGGGGTTGACGTGCTGTCAGTGGATTGAAGCAAGGCATGTGTAGCGTCTGGGGTAAACCATGGAAAGCTGTGTAGGTATGTATATTTGCGTGTCTGGACGTGTGTATGTACATGTGTATGGGGGGGGGATATATATATATATATATATATATATATATATATATCCCTGGGGATAGGGAAGAAAGAATACTTCCCACGTATTCCCTGCGTGTCGTAGAAGGCGACTAAAAGGGAAGGGAGCGGGGGGCTGGAAATCCTCCCCTCTCGTTTTTTTTTTTTTAATTTTCCAAAAGAAGGAACAGACAAGAGGGCCAGGTGAGGATATTCCCTCAAAGGCCCAGTCCTCTGTTCTTAACGCTACCTCGCTATCGCGGGAAATGGCGAATAGTATAAAAAAAAAAAAAAAAAAAATATTTTTTATTTTTTTTATTATACTTTGTCGCTGTCTCCCGCGTTTGCGAGGTAGCGCAAGGAAACAGACGAAAGAAATGGCCCAACCCCCCCCCATACACATGCATATACATACGTCCACACACGCAAATATACATACCTACACAGCTTTCCATGGTTCACCCCAGACGCTTCACATGCCCTGATTCAATCCACTGACAGCACGTCAACCCCGGTACACCACATCGCTCCAATTCACCCTATTCCTTGCCCTCCTTTCACCCTCCTGCATGTTCAGGCCCCGATCACACAAAATCCCTTTCACTCCATCCTTCCACCTCCAATTTGGTCTCCCTCTTCTCCTCGTTCCCTCCACCTCCGACACACATATCCTCCTGGTCAATCTCTCCTCACTCACTCTCTCCATGTGCCCAAACCACCTCAAAACACCCTCTTCTGCTCTCTCAACCACGCTCTTTTTATTTCCACACATCTCTCCCACCCTCACGTTACTCACTCGACCAAACCACCTCACACCACACACTGTCCTCAAACATCCCACCTCCAGCACATCCAGAGAAGAGGTAGTAAAAGCCTTGCGAAAGATGAAAGCCGGCAAGGCAGCAGGTTTGGATGGTATTGCAGTGGAATTTATTAAAAAAGGGGGTGACTGTATGGTTGACTGGTTGATAAGGTTATTTAATGTATGTATGATTCATGGTGGGGTGCCTGAGGATTGGCGGAATGCGTGCATAGTGCCATTGTACAAAGGCAAAAGGGATAAGAGTGAGTGCTCAAATTACAGAGGTATAAGTTTGTTGAGTATTCCTGGTAAATTATATGGGAGGGTATTGATTGAGAGGGTGAAGGCTTGTACAGAGCATCAGATTGGGGAAGAGCAGTGTGGTTTCAGAAGTGGTAGAGGATGTGTGGATCAGGTGTTTGCTTTGAAGAGTGTATGTGAGAAATACTTAGAAAAGCAAATGGATTTGTATGTAGCATTTATGGATCTGTAGAAGGCATATGATAGAGTTGATAGAGATGCTTTGTGGAAGGTACTAAGAATGTATGGTGTGGGAGGCAAGTTGTTAGAAGCAGTGAAAAGTTTTTATTGAGGATGTAAGGCATGTGTACGTGTAGGAAGAGAGGAAAGTGATTGGTTCTCCGTGAATGTAGGTTTGCGGCAGGGGTGTGTGATGTCTCCATGGTTGTTTAATTTGTTTATGGATGGGGTTGTTAGGGAGGTGAATGCAAGAGTTTTGGAAAGAGGGGCAAGTATGAAGTCTGTTGGGGATGAGAGAGCTTGGGAAGTGAGTCAGTTGTTGTTCGCTGATGATACAGCGCTGGTGGCTGATTCATGTGAGAAACTGCAGAAGCTGGTGACTGAGTTTGGTAAAGTGTGTGAAAGAAGAAAGTTAAGAGTAAATGTGAATAAGAGCAAGGTTATTAGGTACAGTAGGGTTGAGGGTCAAGTCAATTGGGAGGTAAGTTTGAATGGAGAAAAACTGGAGGAAGTAAAGTGTTTTAGATATCTGGGAGTGGATCTGGCAGCGGATGGAACTATGGAAGTGGAAGTGAATCATAGGGTGGGGGAGGGGACGAAAATCCTGGGAGCCTTGAAGAATGTGTGGAAGTCGAGAACATAATCTCGGAAAGCAAAAATGGGTATGTTTGAAGGAGTAGTGGTTCCAACAATGTTGTATGGTTGCGAGGCGTGGGCTATGGATAGAGTTGTGCGCAGGAGGGTGGATGTGCTGGAAATGAGATGTTTGAGGACAATATGTGGTGTGAGGTGGTTTGATCGAGTAAGTAATGTAAGGGTAAGAGAGATGTGTGGAAATAAAAAGAGCATGGTGGAGAGAGCAGAAGAGGGTGTATTGAAAAGGTTTGGGCACATGGAGAGAATGAGTGAGGAAAGATTGACCAAGAGGATATATGTGTCGGAGGTGGAGGGAACGAGGAGAAGTGGGAAACCAAGGTGGAGGTGGAAAGATGGAGTGAAAAAGATTTTGTGTGACCAGGGCCTGAACATGCAGGAGGGTGAAAGGCGGGCAAGGAATAGAGTGAATTGGATCGATGTGGTATACCGGGGTAGACGTGCTGTCAATGGATTGAATCAGGGCATGTGAAGCGCCTGGGGTAAACCATGGAAAGTTGTGTGGGGCCTGGATGTGGAAAGGGAGCTGTGGTTTCGGGCATTATTGCATGACAGCTAGAGACTGAGTGTGAACGAATGGGGCCTTTGTTGTCTTTTCCTAGCGCTACCTCGCACACATGAGGGGGGAGGGGGATGTTATTCCATGTGTGGTGAGGTGGCGATGGGAATGAATAAAGGCAGTGTGAATTGTGTGCATGTGTATATATGTATGTGTCTGTTTGTGTATATATATGTGTACATTGAGATGTATGGGTATGTATATTTGCGTGTGTGGACGTGTATGTATATACATGTGTATGGGGGTGGGTTGGGCCATTTCTTTCGTCTGTTTCCTTGCGCTACCTCGCAAACGAGGGAGACAGTGACAAAGCAAAATAAATAAATATAATATATATATATATATATATATATATATATATATATATATATATTTTTTTTTTTTTTTTTTTTTTTTTTTTTTTTTTTTTATAATTTGTCGCTGTCTCCCGCGTTTGCGAGGTAGCGCAAGGAAACAGACGAAAGAAATGGCCCCCCCCCCCCCATACACATGTACATACACACGTCCACACACGCAAATATACATACCTACACAGCTTTCCATGGTTTACCCCAGACGCTTCACATGCCTTGCTTCAATCCACTGACAGCACGTCAACCCCTGTATACCACATGACTCCAATTCACTCTATTTCTTGCCCTCCTTTCACCCTCCTGCATGTTCAGGCCCCGATCACACAAAATCTTTTTCACTCCATCTTTCCACCTCCAATTTGGTCTCCCTCTTCTCCTCGTTCCCTCCACCTCCGACACATATATCCTCTTGGTTAATCTCTCCTCACTCATTCTCTCCATGTGCCCAAACCATTTCAAAACACCCTCTTCTGCTCTCTCAACCACGCTCTTTTTATTTCCACACATCTCTCTTACCCTTACGTTACTTACTCGATCAAACCACCTCACACCACACATTGTCCTCAAACATCTCATTTCCAGCACATCCATCCTCCTGCGCACAACTCTATCCATAGCCCACGCCTCGCAACCATACAACATTGTTGGAACCACTATTCCCTCAAACATACCCATTTATGTATGAATAAATATATATATTATTTTATTCTTTTTTTTATTATACTTTGTCGCTGTCTCCCGCGTTTGCGAGGTAGCGCAAGGAAACAGACGAAAGAAATGGCCCAACCCCCCCCATACACATGTATATACATACGTCCACACACGCAAATATACATACCTACACAGCTTTCCATGGTTTACCCCAGACGCTTCACATGCCTTGATTCAATCCACTGACAGCACATCAACCCCGGTATACCACATTGCTCCAATTCACTCTATTCCTTGCCCTCCTTTCACCCTCCTGCATGCTCAGGCCCCGATCACACAAAATCTTTTTCACTCCATCTTTCCACCTCCAATTTGGTCTCCCTCTTCTCCTCGTTCCCTCCACCTCCGACACATATATCCTCTTGGTCAATCTTTCCTCACTCATTCTCTCCATGTGCCCAAACCACTTCAAAACACCCTCTTCTGCTCTCTCAACCACGCTCTTTTTATTTCCACACATCTCTCTTACCCTTACATTACTCACTCGATCAAACCACCTCACACCACACATTGTCCTCAAACATCTCATTTCCAGCACATCCATCCTCCTGCGCACAACTCTATCCATAGCCCACGCCTCGCACCCATACAACATTGTTGGAACCACTATTCCTTCAAACATACCCATTTTTGCTTTCCGAGATAATGTTCTCGACTTCCACACATTCTTCAAGGCCCCCAGAATTTTCGCCCCCTCCCCCACCCTATGATCCACTTCCGCTTCCATGGTTCCATCCGCTGCCAGACCCACTCCCAGATATCTAAAACACTTCACTTCCTCCAGTTTTTCTCCATTCAAACTCACCTCCCAATTGACTTGACCCTCAACCCTACTGTACCTAATAACCTTGCTCTTATTCACATTTACTCTTAACTTTCTTCTTCCACACACTTTACCAAACTCAGTCACCAGCTTCTGCAGTTTCTCACATGAATCAGCCACCAGCGCTGTATCATCAGCGAACAACAACTGACTCACTTCCCAAGCTCTCTCATCCCCAACAGACTTCATACTTGCCCCTCTTTCCAAAACTCTTGCATTTACCTCCCTAACAACCCCATCCATAAACATATATATATATATATATATATATATATATTTTTTTTTATTATACTTTGTCGCTGTCTCCCGCGTTTGCGAGGTAGCGCAAGGAAACAGACGAAAGAAAGGGCCGAACCCCCCCCATACACATGTATATACATACGTCCACACACGCAAATATACACACCTACACAGCTTTCCATGGTTTACCCCAGACGCTTCACATGCCTTGATTCAATCCACTGACAGCACATCAACCCCGGTATACCACATCACTCCAATTCACTCTATTCCTTGCCCTCCTTTCACCCTCCTGCATGTTCAGGCCCCGATCACACAAAATCTTTTTCACTCCATCTTTCCACCTCCAATTTGGTCTCCCTCTTCTCCTCGTTCTCTCCACCTCCGACACATATATCCTCTTGGTCAATCTTTCCTCACTCATTCTCTCCATGTGCCCAAACCACTTCAAAACACCCTCTTCTGCTCTCTCAACCACGCTCTTTTTATTTCCACACATCTCTCCTACCCTTACGTTACTCACTCGATCAAACCACCTCACACCACACATTGTCCTCAAACATCTCATTTCCAGCACATCCATCCTCCTGCGCACAACTCTATCCATAGCCCACGCCTCGCAACCATACAACATTGTTGGAACCACTATTCCTTCAAACATACCCATTTTTGCTTTCCGAGTTAATGTTCTCGACTTCCACACATTCTTCAAGGCCCCCAGAATTTTCGCCCCCTCCCCCACCCTATGATCCACTTCCGCTTCCATGGTTCCATCCGCTGCCAGATCCACTCCCAGATATCTAAAACACTTCACTTCCTCCAGTTTTTCTCCATTCAAACTCACCTCCCAATTGACTTGACCCTCAACCCTACTGTACCTAATAACCTTGCTCTTATTCACATGTACTCTTAACTTTCTTCTTCCACACACTTTACCAAACTCAGTCACCAGCATCTGCAGTTTCTCACATGAATCAGCCACCAGCGCTGTATCATCTGCGAACAACGACTGACTCACTTCCCAAGCTCTCTCATCCCCAACAGACTTCATACTTGCCCCTCTTTCCAAAACTCTTGCATTTACCTCCCTGACAACCCCATCCATATATATATATATATATATATATATATATATATATATATATATATATATATTTTTTTTTTTTTTTTTTTTTTTTTTTTTTGCTGTCTTCCGCGTTTGCGAGGTAGCGCAAGGAAACAGACGAAAGAAATGGCCCAACCCACCCCCATACACATGCCTTGATTCAATCCACTGACAGCACGTCAACCCCGGTATACCACATCGCTCCAATTCACTCTATTCTTTGCCCTCCTTTCACCCTCCTGCATGTTCAGGCCCCGATCACACAAAATCTTTTTCACTCCATCTTTCCACCTCCAATTTGGTCTCCCTCTTCTCCTCGTTCCCTCCACCTCCGACACATATATCCTCTTGGTCAATCTTTCCTCACTCATTCTCTCCATGTGCCCAGTGGAATCTATTAAAAAAGGGGGTGACTGTATTGTTGACTGGTAAGGTTATTTAATGTATGTATGACTCATGGTGAGGTGCCTGAGGATTGGCGGAATGCGTGCATAGTGCCATTGTACAAAGGCAAAGGGGATAAGAGTGAGTGCTCAAATTACAGAGGTATAAGTTTGTTGAGTATTCCTGGCAAATTATATGGGAGGGTATTGATTGAGAGGGTGAAGGCATGTACAGAGCATCAGATTGGGGAAGAGCAGTGTGGTTTCAGAAGTGGTAGAGGATGTGTGGATCAGGTGTTTGCTTTGAGGAATGTATGTGAGAAATACTTAGAAAAGCAAATGGATTTGTATGTAGCATTTATGGATCTGGAGAAGGCATATGATAGAGTTGATAGAGATGCTCTGTGGAAGGTATTAAGAATATATGGTGTGGGAGGCAAGTTGTTAGAAGCAGTGAAAAGTTTTTATCGAGGATGTAAGGCATGTGTACGTGTAGGAAGAGAGGAAAGTGATTGGTTCTCAGTGAATGTAGGTTTGTGGCAGGGGTGTGTGATGTCTCCATGGTTGTTTAATTTGTTTATGGATGGGGTTGTTAGGGAGGTGAATGTAAGAGTTTTGGAAAGAGGGGCAAGTATGAAGTCTGTTGGGGATGAGAGAGCTTGGGAAGTGAGTCAGTTGTTGTTCGCTGATGATACAGCGCTGGTGGCTGATTCATGTGAGAAACTGCAGAAGCTGGTGACTGAGTTTGGTAAAGTGTGTGAAAGAAGAAAGTTAAGAGTAAATGTGAATAAGAGCAAGGTTATTAGGTACAGTAGGGTTGAGGGTCAGTTCAATTGGGAGGTGAGTTTGAATGGAGAAAAACTGGAGGAAGTGAAGTGTTTTAGATATCTGGGAGTGGATCTGGCAGCGGATGGAACCATGGAAGCGGAAGTGGATCATAGGGTGGGGGAGGGGGCGAAAATTCTGGGAGCCTTGAAGAATGTGTGGAAGTCGAGAACATTATCTCGGAAAGCAAAAATGGGTATGTTTGAAGGAATAGTGGTTCCAACAATGTTGTGTGGTTGCGAGGCGTGGACTATGGATAGAGTTGTGCGCAGGAGGATGGATGTGCTGGAAATGAGATGTTTGAGGACAATGTGTGGTGTGAGGTGGTTTGATCGAGTAAGTAACGTAAGGGTGAGAGAGATGTGTGGAAATAAAAAGAGCGTGGTTGAGAGAGCAGAAGAGGGTGTTTTGAAATGGTTTGGTCACATGGAGAGAATGAGTGAGGAAAGATTGACCAAGAGGATATATGTGTCGGAGGTGGAGGGAACGAGGAGAAGAGGGAGACCAAATTGGAGGTGGAAAGATGGAGTGAAAAAGATTTTGTGTGATTGGGGCCTGAACATGCAGGAGGGTGAAAGGAGGGCAAAGAATAGAGTGAATTGGAGCGATGTGGTATACCGGGGTTGACGTGCTGTCAGTGGATTGAATCAAGGCATGTGTATGGGGGTGGTTTGGGCCATTTCTTTCGTCTGTTTCCTTGCGCTACCTCGCAAACGCGGGAGACAGCGACAAAGCAAAAAAAAAAAAAAAAAATATATATATATATATGGATGGAGAGATAAGAGAAATGAAAGCAAAACTAGCGAAAAGGGGTGTAGAGATGGAGTTTGGCTGTGAGGTATGGTAGCTAGTGCAAAGCCTGTTTGTGGATGAACTGTGCTGTTTGCTGAGAGTGAAGAGGAATTGCAGGAGGTTGTGTGTTTTGTGATGTAAGTGTAGCCAATTGAAGGTAAATGCAAATAAAGGTAAAGTAATGGTGTTTGAAAGGAAACAGAGTGAAAGTAAAGATTTTATAAACCCATATAGAGTAAAAGAAGGAAGTTTCCTGAATTGTGCTTTGGATATGGGGGGGAGAAAAACCGGAAGAAGTGAGAGAATTTAAATATCTAGGAGCTGTCTTGGGTAAATGTGGTGATATAGAAGAGATAAAGGAAAGAGTAGTAGAGGGCAGAAGAGTCATTGGGTCCCTTAATAGAATAATGAAGGGTAGAGGTGTAAGTATGGAAGTGAAGAGAGGACCAAGGAACAGTGGACAGTGTAGTGCTCCCAGCCCTGACCTATGCAGCAGAAACATGGACTTGGAATGAGTCACAGAGGTCAAAAATAAAGGCTGTGGAAATGAGCTATTTGAGAATAACATGGAATGAAGACAGAAATGAAGGCATGCATGAGAGCTGTGGTATGGCAGGGAATGCAAAGCGATTGAAATGTGGAGTGGTAGCATAGGGGAAACATAATACCATTCAGTGGTTTGGGCATGTGAAAGAATGCAAGACTGGGAGTTTACATGGAGAGTGTATGATAGTACAATTAAAGGGGTTGGTGTGAGTGGAAGACCATTTGTAACATGGGCAAATAGGGTGGAGGAATACTGGAGGGAGAGAAATAGTGGAAGAATGCATGGAATGTTGTATGCGAGGGAGGCATGTTTGGACAGGGATAAGTGGAGACTTTTTCGCCGCGGCCATCCCTTGATGGGAGTTTCCAGAGGGAATGGGCATCAGAGTTACAAATAGATAGAGGATGAGGAGAGGTGATTTAACAATTGTCTAGTTTAATTTCAAGTGTAATGATTGGCTGGAACTGTAGGAGACAGTTCTTTAAGAGATGGATATTTCAATGGGGATAGTTGGGCTCTTCATATTGAGATGCAGCTGCTTTATCTGAAAAGCAAAACTTATTAGGTACTCTTCAAGTATTTATTTTATCTCTGAGGGTAGAAATTAGTTTATTAAAAGAAAAAAGAATCTGCTTGGTTGATTTAATAGATATATTTGTATGTGTGGATGACTGGGCACAGGCCAAACAGTCTTGCCTTATCATTAACACAACTCACTTATCTCCAGCAGCCCACCCAGGAAAAACCACTTCCAATTTTTCACAGATTGCATAAGTTTTCAGTTAGAAAGGTCAGTAGATCTTCATGAAAATTGTTTTAGCTTTCTTGCTTGAACTTGGATTGGTTTAGCCAACTTTTTTGATACTTTTTTACCTTGGAAGTGCAAATTTAGCTTAAATGTAAATTATATGATAGTGTACAGGTTATTAGTATTTTTTCAGATGCCTGTCCTTATCTTTGCAGATGTATTATTCATTGGTTAGATCCCTATTTAGCGATGGTTACAAACACTGTTGCTTTGTGCAATATATCATACACTTTTTTCTTTATTAGCTGCTGTTATATGCTTGCTTTTTATATTATTATTGGTTAATGAAACATTTACATCGACTGATTTATTCTTGTTAGGTTGCTTGATCAGTTTCAAAGGTACATGAAATATGGCAGTGCCTTTGATATAATGCTCTGTACTTTCTGGAAATACATGCTCTATAGAAGATACATCTGTCAGTAAAGAAATTGCACTGAATTGTTTCTGCAGTTGTAAATAGTGCACATATAAGATAACAGTATCAGAATTGGAAATGTGTTAGAGTCTCAGATCTGCATTAGATGATTGTTATATAAATTTAGATGATTAGAGGTTGCTTATAGTATTTTTGAATATTGTAGATTTTTATCAGTTTCTGTCTCTTTTGTTAATATTCAAAATCATGTAAAGGCTGTCTCATTGTTCTTGCTCATAAACTGGATCTCCTTGAATACAATTACTCAGTCCCTCCATAGAGGATGCTCTGTACCACTTGTTACTGAACTTGCATCATAGTGTCCCATCTGTATGCAGGGAGTTTCCAGTATGATATTCATATATGCTAAATCAGTTTAATCATGTTAAGTAACATTTGATCCCTTTCCTGTGCACTAGTAATTCCATAGTTATATGGAGAAATTGAGAAAATATGATTGTATTTCTTTCTTGTGCAGAAGTTCCATCACCAGCTTGAACCAAATAGTACGTCAAGGAGTGGGAGTGTCACTGGAGGTATGTTTGGTAGGCTTCGTGGTCCCCCACCTGCCCGGCCTAGACCATCACCTGCACATAACTCGGCATCTGCTCCAAACACACCCGTAAATGAAGCTTCGTTAATAGACTTCTCATCACCACCTGGGTCACCCACCACAAGGTCTGGTAGTGATGGTCTTAGTGTCAACAGCTTTGGTAGTGAATCCTCCTCTGGGAATCAGAGCTCAGGATTTGATGATAGTTATGATCCTTTTGGCTCTATCCAGGAACCCAGTACTTTTGCACCCCCCAGAAAAGTAGGGGGATCATCTTTCTTCTCTGGCACTTCTCCAGCTGCTGTAACTCAGACTGTGCTGGAGACATATGATAATCAAGATCCTTTTGAAATGTTGGCTCGCAGAGTAGACATGAATCATCCACAGACACAGAAACCTCCCGTAATGCAGACACAGAGTACTGAGCAAACCTGCGTATTGTCTAACTTGGTATCCCAGCCATCTACTCAAAATGGCTGTCATAAACCAGAGCAGAAGAACAATTTTAGGCCTACAATTATCCGTCCAAAGGCACCAGTATCGAGCAGCCAGGTGGAAAGTGCTGGTGACAGTGGTGTTAGTATGAATACTCAGTTTTCTGGTTTAGGAAGTATTGACTGGAGTGCTGCATCAAAATGTTCAAGTACTGTGAAGTCCTCTAGTGGATGGGATGCTGGCACCACTCATATTATAGATCAGACTATCCCTGAAGAACCTCCTCCCTTACCTCCACGTCCAGAAGCTGAGGTAAGAAAGTTAATTTAGATTTTACTGTCACAGTTTTTGAGAAAATATCAATCTAAATCTTTGAGATGTTAGTGATCAGTAAACATATTGCACTTTAGAACAAATTTGGGTTATGTTTGTAATTATAATGTTTTATCCATTTGTTGTCATCTGTCTTATTTGAAAATCTCTTACATGTTTCTTGAGATTTTTCATTGAGAGTGTTTGTATTTCATATCGTGTCTACCCAGTCACTGGTCCCCTAAAAGCTTTATATATGGTTACAGTACATGAATTTCAAAGCGTGCAGTTCATGGGGCAGTTTTGTGTTACTTCTGAACACCTTTGATTTATAATTTGAATGGAGCAGATATCCAAACACAGATCAGTGCTTTAATGGCACAGTCTGAAGTAGGTTTGAGTAGGAATCAAACCCACAGTTTCAGCATTAGCAGTTGGGAACTTTTCCCTCTAAGCTACTGTGCCCTGTAAAGATTATTTTATGTTGAGAATTTTGTCAACATAAAGAGGAAACGATATAGTTTAGAAGAGGGTAGTGAAAGTAAGTGAACCTGGAAAAGACAATTCTGTGAAGAAATACCAGGAGAGATTGAGTGTAGGTTGGCAAAAGATAAGAGTTAACGAGTCAAGTGAGTGAAGAATGGGAGGATTTACGGAAGCAGTGCTGGCAATTGCAATGGAAATGTGTGGGATGGGGGCAGATGAGAAAGAGTAGTGAGTGGTAGGATGACAAAAGTAAAGTTGCTTGTTAATGAGATGAGAGAGATATATGGATAATACTTACAGGGAAGGAGTGCAGTGATTGGGAGATATACAACAGGAAGCGGCATAAGGTCAAGAGGAAGATGCAAGGGTTGAAAAAGAGGGCAAGTGAGAGTTAGGGCAGGCAAGTGTTTATAAACTTGAAGGAGAATAAGATGTTTTGGAAGGTTAATAGTTTGAGGAAAACAAGCAAACAAATGGGAACATTGGTGAAGGGGGCAAATGGTGAAGTAGTAACAAGTAGTCTCTCTATCTAACAATCTATATCTCTGACACCTGTTCCACTTGGAACTCCCTCATAGAAGTAGCCATGTCAACAGTCTTCATAACTAAAGAACTCTAGTACTGCTTCTTAGCCTTTAGTGCCTCACCCGTAACAGGCCACTGGCATAGGGCAAGTCTAGTACAGTTTTTGCAGAAGCTCCTACCTAATGTTCCTAATGACTACTATCTAATGCTCGTACCTCTTACTTCTACCTAATGTTTCTACCTGATGTTCCTGCCTAAATGTTCTTACCTAATAATTCTAGCTACTGCTCCTACCATTTTGCAAGAAGGCAAGGCTAGCACATAATGCTCTGCAGAAAAATTTAGAGTTATGAAGAATGAGCTGTGTGAGTTAAGTGTTGTCAAGTGTTACAATGACAAGGAGAGATTGTATGTTTGTCTACTGAATGCCAGAAGTCCACATGTTAGTGAGGCAGAAAAAAAAGACAGTCATCTGGGTCAGAGGAGTGCAACTAAAGTGCTGGCTCAGTAAGCAGATGTCGCTAATCCTCCTGATACCCACATGGGTAGTACTGGTAATATACCTCCCTGGTCGTTGGCTGCTTACCAACTACAACCTAAGGTGATTAGTATTTTGTAAGGATTTGTAAGTATTTTGAAGGATTTTTTAGTGTGTTTGATGATGGTAGATATAGGGTGTTTGGGTTTGGGAGGTATATGAAATGAAAGAGTCATGGAAAGTGGTTTGGTGATGGGAGAAAAGGTGATGGAAGCTTTTGCAAGATGATGTGTGGCAAGGTAGGTAAAGTGGATGGTATTGCAGTTAAATTTCTTAAGAAAAGGTCTGACTGTGTTGTTGATTGGTTTGTTAGGATTTTCAGTGTATTTATGGATCATGGTGAAGTGCCCAAGAATGTGCAGTGCATATATAGACCCATTGCATAAAGGCAAGGGAGTCATAGGTGAGTCCTCAAACTACAGAGGTATAAGATTGTTGATTGTACCTGGTATGTTGTATGAGAGTGTGGTGATTGAGAGGATGAAAGCATGTACAGAGCATCAGACTGAAGTGGAACAATGTGGCTTCAGAAGTGATAGAAGATGTGTGGATCAGATGTTTGTTTTAAAAGAGGATTTGTGAGTGGCATCAGTGGATCTGGAGAAAGCATATGATGGGGTTGATGGAGATGCTGTAGGTAGTAGTTGGTAGGCAGCCACCAAACAAGGAGGTATATTACTGGCACTACCTTGCTGGGTATTGGGATGGTCAGTGATGGCTGCATAGTGAGCTAGCACTTCAGTGGTTGTCAAGTTGCACTCCTTTGATCCAGGTAATTGTCTTTTTTTTCTTATTTCTTTTTGGATTTTTTTTTCTTGAACTATTGATACTTACAATGCTAGTTAGACAAACAGAAACTATTAAGTTTATTGTTTTAGATATCAGTTAGAGGAATGAATGAATATGTGTCTTATCCCATGATAAATATTTTGAGTAAGAAGTCCACTTATATACCTGACTTATGGAGATGGACAAGAAACATATCAAGCAAGGTTATTTATATGCTTCTCTTCTGATAATCCAAAGAATTTATTTTTGTATTTAGTTCTGCGTTATGAATATACCCCCAGTGACCAGAATCTGCCAACGAAGTTCAAGAAGATCCTCTGGATCATACTCTGACTTAGTTTTTCCCTGTAAACAGGAATTGAACATTACATTTGGTATTTATGTATTGATTTAGCTTAGTTTAGTTTTCTTGTCTTCCATTGCCTTTGCAAAGAAAAACTCTTCCCTATGCACAAGTAGAATGTTGCATGTTTCTTTCATGGGACTTTTTATTCTCAGCAGATGTATTGATTCAGTGAATTGTAGTGGGATCAGATTCTATATGACTTGCTCCAACTTGCTGAGATAACTGTCTATTATGGGAAGATGCCCATATGCCATGGCCATCCCTTGCTAGGAATTCCTAGAAGGAGTGTTCGTCAGAGTTATAGAAAGTTTTTGCTTTCTGTCTTTACTTATGCAGCCATCTTTCTGATAAATGAAGCAAGTACCTTTCAGGCAATTATAACTACATACAGAAAGTTTTGTGTTGAGTGCAGTTATCTACAATCTAGGATTTGGAGAATACTTGAAAGACCCTTAGGTCTTCCAGTCAGTCATCCTGATGCAGGGTGCTAGCACACCTAACTTCTCTGTGACAATTGCATTTGTCATGGTTAGTTGTTCATTCCATGAGTTAACTCCAGCTGGGATAACAGCTGTATTACTGTTTCATTTCTGTTTTAAGGTTGTAAGTGGTTGGTATTTAATAGTTATTCAAGACTCCCAAAACCTCAGGGACGTAGGATTTTGTGTGACAGGTCCAGCTACTTTGACTGGATTGGATCATCTAGAAGTAAGCACATGTCTTTCAGGTATCCTTTTAGAGAACAGAAATTAATCTTTTCACACGAAATTTATTTTTTTTATTGTAGGCAAGTGGCAATTACTTCTCTTGATTATTAATAGCTTAGGTAACCTACCAGACCATTTGCAAATGTTTAAAGTGCTGCTGATGTTGTACCTTTGATGTTTAAAAGTATAGTTATGTTTGATAAAAAGAATTCTGCTTTGAATACTGGAAAAGGTATACTGTATGTCATAAAGAAAAGTAGAAAAACATATTTTACTGTGAATTTATGTCACAATTGATTTAGCATTAATCTCTCAAAATACACTGATTAATTTACAGGAGGAGGACCAGGATAGACCATATGGTATTGCTGAGTTCGATTTTGCTGCTTTCCACTCTGATGATTTGGATTTCAAGGTATGACCTTTAGTAAACTAAACTAAGATGAGGATTTTCTATTGTTAATGTCTCCTTTCTTGATAAGTGTCTGGAGTTCATGACCAAAATTTTGCACCAAATTTTCAAAAGATATTCAAACTGTTACAAACCAATAACTTCATGTTGATTTTGTATTCCATTAATTCTTACTTGTTCATAGATTACTTGAAACTTTCTCAGGGATTTTGCAGTGTTTTTTTGTGGTGTGATAGAAGCCACTTGCAAAAGAACAGGTGGAAGAGTGTTGTTGAAAAGTAGTAAAAAAGAGTAGAGATGGATGTTACTGTAAGTAGATAGTTCATATTTTATGAGACAGTAGGCAAAACAGTTAATGATTTCATGCAGAGGGAAAAACTGAAAATTATTAAGATTTGTGATTTGGTGTAAGAAAGATAAGTATGTAAAGCAAGGTTATATATCCATAATTCATGGTAAGTATATTTTTGAAGTAACTCACTTTTCTACTAATAAACAAAGGAGTTTTTTAATGTTGAAAGCTCTAGTCACAGACAGAAGTCCACATCATGGCCAGGCATTAATTGGAATGTAGAGAGAATTATGAAATGGAAAAAAGAAAAGACAAGGGAAAGTATTAATGAATTTTGGAGGAAGTGAAAAACCTGTTTTTGAAGGATTATAATGAATGAGTTACTTTATTCCACTGTACTATTTAAAAGTTGGGCAGATGTGATAAACCATGTTATTTCCTGATGTGATGAAGAAGTCAGGAACAAGAGGCTTATAGCTGCAGTCCATTCAGACATGAAAGCTTTGGAATAATTTTGATGTAGAAAGTAATGGCAGTCATACATATGTGAACATTGGTTTACCCTCTTACAGCAGTTGATAGTGGGAAGGATGAATAGATTTATTTGATATGATTGTTATTTTTTTCATAGTTGTATGCCTTTTCCTGCTTTGGCAAGGTAATGCCAAGAACAGACAAATAACAGCACTGTTTTTAAGGAAGGGAACAGGGATGTTCTGGCTCTGAGTTAAACAAAGCTCAATGGTAAGGGGAAGTATTAGTTGGGAATGTCTTAGGGGTAAAGTTGGGTTGGAGTTAGAGCCAAGGAAGGGGTAACATTACTTCAGAAGCAGGAGTTGTGGGAATGTTTAAAAGTGTAAGGAAGGGAGTTCCAAGTTGATGTGGGAAAAAATGGAAGTAGATTGTGAGAGATGGGTGATTTTTAGTCCATATGCAACTGGCCATGGAAAGGATATGAAAAGGGTGTGTGTTATGGGAGCAGCCGAGTCAGTGTCATCAATTTTGAAGCAAGATAAGGTATTAGTTACAGGTGATATGAACATGAAATTGATTAATGTTGCAGCTGAGGGTATAATTAGGGAGCATGGGTTATTCAGTAAGATGAATAGGTATGGTGAACAGCTTGTATAGTTGTGTGATGGAAAGGACTGATGATTGGAAATACTAAAAAGAGGGACATACGTAAGCGTACATAGATGAGAAGGAAAGATGGTACACAGACATTATTGGCTTACCTACTGATTGTTAGGCATGCAAAAGACAGAATCTTGGATGTGAATGTACTGAGAGGGGAAAGTAGTAGGATGTCTGATCATTACCTGGCAGAAGTCAACGGTGCAAATTTGTTGAGGCTTTAGGAGAAGAGGAAATGATATGAGTGAGAAGTTGATGGTGAAAATAAATGAGCTTGGAAAACAGACTTGTGTGATGGAATGGCAAAAACTGAGAGTAAATGAAGCTAGGGGAGTGGGAGAGGAATGGGAGATATTTAGGATAATAGTGCTAAGTGTGTGGCATGTGGAAAGTGGGGGATTGGCAAGTGAAAAAGGGTAGTGAGTGGTGGGATGACAAAGTAAAGTTAGTAGTGAAAGAGAAAAGAGAGGTGTATAGTCATTACTTACAAAAGAAGGCATGCAAAGGATTAGAAGACATGCAAGAGAAAGCAACAAGAGGAAAAAGGTGTTTGGATGAGTATCAGCAAATTTCAGGGATAATATGATGTTTTGGAAGGATGATAACAAAAACATTGGGAACAATGGTGAAGGATTAAATAGAGAAGTGGTAATAGGAAGTGATGAGCTGAAGAGTAAGTTCTTTGAAGGATTGGTGAATGTGTCTGATTATAAGATGGCAGATGTAGGGTATTTGGGTTGGGGAGGTATATGCTGTGAGAGAATCATGCAAGTGGTTTGATGAAGAGAGAAGAGATGGTGAAAGCCTTGTGTAAGATTTCTTTTTTCTTTTTTTTTTTTAAGGCTCCAGTCACGGACAAAAGTCCACATCAAGGCCAGGCCCTAATTGAAATATAGAGAATTACAAAACAGAAAAAGAAAAATGATTGTGTCGTTGGTTGGATAGTTTAGTTTTTCAGTGTATGATTCAATTGTGGTAAGATGCCTTAGGATTGGTGAAATGCATGTATGGTACCATTTTATAAAGGCAAGGGGGACAAAGGTAAGTTTTCAAATTTTAGAGGCAAAAGTTTGTTAAGTGTACTTGGTAAGCTGCATGGTAGAGTGGTTATTGAGTGGGTGGTGACATGCACAGATCATCAGAATGTGGAGGAACAGCGTGGTTTCAGAAGTAGTAGAGAAACTTAGAGAAACAAAGTTCTGTGGATCAGATCTTTGTGCTGAGGAATGTGTGTGACAAATTCTTACAGAAACAGAAGGCTTTGTATGTGGCATTTATGGATCTGAAGAATACGTATGATAGGTTTGACAGATGTTATGTCAAAGTTGTTGCAAATATATGGTATGGGAGGAAAGGTATTGGAAGCTGTGAGGGGTTTATAACGAGAGTAAGGTGTATGCACGAGCAGGTAGAGGTGGAAGGTGAATGGTTCCAGATGAAGGTGGGTTTGCAGGAGGGGTGTGTATCGTTACAATGGTTGTTTAATTTGTTTATGGAAGGGGTGGTGAGGGAGGTAAATGTTGGAGATGAGGGGGGACCTTAGAGATGAATCATTTGTTGGTTTCCGATGACATGGGGTTGGTGGCAGTTTTGAGTGAGAAACTGCAGAAGTTGGTGTTTGAATATGGGAGAGTACAAGAGAAGAAAGTTATGAGTTAATGTGAATACATTCTAGGTTATTAATTTTAGCAGTGGAAAGAGAGAGGTTAGTTGAGAAGTGAGGTTGAATGGAGAAAACTTGGAGGAAGTGGTGTGTTTTAGATACATTGGAGTGGATATGGCTGTGATTGGTACCATGGAAGTGGAGATAAATCTTAGGGTGGGTGAGTGACTAAGGGTTCTGGGAGCATAGAGGAATATGTAGATAGAGAGCTTGCCATTAGGGAGGGCAAAAATTGGTATTTTAAAGGGAGAGTAGTCCAAACGATGTTGTATGGATGCAAGGGATGGGTTATAGATGGGAATGTACAGAAGTGGCTAGATATGTTGGAAATGAAATGTTTGAGAACAAAATATTAGATGGGTTGATCAAGCAAGTAATGATGGGTAAGAGAGAGGTCTGGTAATATGGAGATTAAGGTTGAGAGAACTGAAGAGGGATTGTTGAACTAGTTTGAACATACGAAGAAAATGGTGAGAAGTTGACAAAGAGGGTATATGTTTCAGAAGTAGGGAATACAGGGAAAAGGGGAATATGAAATTGGAAATGGTAGGACGAAGTGAATAAGATTTTAAGTGCTTTGGGCCTGAACATCTAAATGTAGGAAAAGCATGTATGGGATAGAGTGAATTAGAATGATGCAGTCTACAAGGGATGATGTACTGTTCTGGAAACCATGCAAAGGTGTGTGGGGCCTTGTTTTGGACAGAGGGCTGTGGTTTTGGTGCATTGCATTTGACAGCTAGAGAATGGATGTTAGCAAATTAGTCTTTTTCCTTCATCTGTTTCTGGCTTTCCTTCACTAGTGTGGGAAACAGCAAACAAGTATGAAGAAAATAGAAAAGATATTCTCAGAATACTAAAAGGTCTTGACCCTTTGCCCTTGTGAAATTTCACCATATGCCCTGAAGATGTGTTCAGGTATGCTAGAAATATTGCTTGAAATACTGTTCAAGATGTTACTGGAGGGAGACAAAGTGCTAAGGGAACAGAAAAGGGTGAACATCATACCTGTCTATAATTATAGAGAGCAGTACAGGAACAGGCATCGACCTGCAATCCATTCTAAGAATCATGTTTAGTCAGTAGGGTTCTGGAATAGATAATTAAAAAGCAAATGGATGACTTTCTACAAAGGAGAAATTACCTAAGTGAGAGTCAGCATAGTTTAAGGGAAAGGTCTGGTTTAAAATCTTGAATTTCTGAGAGTGTGAGTTCTTTCTTAGACTAAAGGGAAGGCAGAGTGGATTGTTTGTATCTGGACTGCCAGAAAACATTTTACTTTGTACTGCATGAGAGGCTGATTAAGAAGCTTCATCACCAAGCAGGAAGAAGGGAAAACTCCATTTGATTGGTTATCTTAATGGGAGGGAACAGATGACACATATCAGAGGAGCCTTCTCCAAATTGGTGAAGTTGACCAATGGAGTGCCACAAGGTTCTGTTCTTGGTATATGTAAATAACTTGCTTGAAGATGTGGACTCTATGAATATGTTTGAAGATGATGTAAAGGTTATGAAGGAAGTGAAAAGCAAGCTTTCCACCTTCTACATAAGGTCACTAGAATGTGATTCTCAACTTTGGTCAAGGTACCTAAAGAAGCACAAAGAGGTAATAGAGAAAGTTCAGAAGAGAGTAACAAAGATGGTACCAGAATTAAGGGAAACGAGTCCGGGAAAAGCAAGAGGCTGAATGATGTGAATGTGTGCTTATCATAGCTGAAGATCTTGGTAGTGACTAATGCAAGATTATGATTTGAAGTTGGACCAGTGGTGTAAAAGATTATTTTTATGACAGTTTTTAAAGAAATTAAATCCTGGATTTTTTTTTCACTTGAATGCTCGTCTGTAATATTTCATTGATTATTTAATTCACATATTACAGGTGGGTGAAGCCATTCAGCTTTTGTATCGGGTTAATGATGATTGGCTCTTTGGACGATGTGGACTTAAGGAGGGCATTTTTCCACAGTCTTTCATAAAGGTGAGGGCTACACATCATATTGCATTATTTTCTTATGGTGGCCATTGTCAATTTCAGCCATCTTTAATCTTTCCAGACAGGTTTGCATGATGAACAAACTTAATGAGTAAGATGGAAAGAAAAGTCCTCGGTAAGTTTCAGCATGTTCCCACTAAGGCAACAAACACAAATGGCAATACATTACTTAAGGTCTGCAGTGTTCTGTATTTTGTGAAAAAAAAAATTAATATATATTCTCCTCTGCAATCTGTCCCTCATGCATTTGAAATTATGTAGGGTATTTTCAGTGAAGATCAGACTTAGGATTATCCAGTCCTCAGTCTTCTTAGTGGCTGTCTCTCCCTTCATCATCCACCTGACCATAGTAGCCTCAGCTTGCTCATTTTGGGGGCCTGCCTTTATCTGAAGACTTAACAGAGGTGACATTGTCAATCTACTCGCTCCTGACTTTTCAGAATTCTTTTGGATCATGCACTGACTTGCCTTCTTCTACCAGACCATAATTTTTTCCATCTTATGGATCATCATCCTTTTTTCTCTGCCTGTCTGTGAGAGTGAGTGGAAGAGACTATTACAGTATCCGGAGGCTTTTTCTGTCCAAGTCTCTTAGAGTATTCAAGTGTCAGGGCAGGTGACATATTGAGATCAAACATGGTGATTTCAACTGGATTTTTCCTTTGAAGTTGCACCCCTGGTGGTGCACCAGAACTAGCATATATTACCATGAATGTATCTCCACTTTCAGACATGGGACAGCTGCAACAGATGCTCTTTCCTTGGATTAAGATTACTAGAATCATATTTTTCTCCAGTAAATCTGGGGAAAATTCTTCTCAAACTAGTTAGTTGACAGGGATGAGTAATGCTGGTAGCCCAAAAGTGTGACACAGTCTTGGTGCTAGTGAGGTCAAATTCTTCTATGATATCTCAGGTTTCTCTAGATCATCTCAGCTTTTTTGCAGGATTCTGACATCAAAATCCTGGGTTCTGGAATTTACATGTATAGATTTTCTCAAGCACCTGAACAAGTAGAAGTTTGAAAAATGCCTAACAGATTCCATTTTACATAACATTTGTTATTCCAATCTAAGACAGTACCACTTAGTCTGGAAAACATCTCAGTCCTTCTTAGAAGAATCTGATGTCTCAGATGCAACTGAAACCTTATGTTTGGAGTTCTTCTCTTGTATTTTTAGACAAGAAGAAGGCTAGTCACACTTTTGCTTCTAATAAGAGTACCCTCAGAGATTGGTATTAATCTAACAGGCTTTTTTTGGAATAAACTTCCTTAATCTGTCCTTCTGAGAAGGTCAGTTGCTTCACCAGAGCTTAGATGGAAACTCAAAAGTACTAGACCATTTACAGTATAATAAATGTTTTCTGATTAGCTCCTCAATATCTTTTTATGAAAACTTTTTTCTTTATATCCTTGGTCTCTGGGAGGAGAGTTAATGAATTATCTGCTTTTTCCAGTCACAAGAATCATCATCTCCTTTGTAATGCTCTCCTTTGGGTTAAGAAAAACCTTAACCTTACATTTTTGGCTAAGAATGAAAGTGCTCTCTTAATCTTAGCATTAGTCCTTTTGTCATTACTCCTGGAAGACTTCTTCAAGAAAGCATTATGACTAGTTAAATCTCTAAGAGGGAAACATTTATATGTGCACCCAGAATGATGCAACCCCTTTTCAGTAAAGAATATCACGGTGTGGAGTAAGGAAATTTTTTGACGTTTTAATCTGAGCTTTATGTAAGTGCACATGATGCAATGAAAGTGGCCTTTACCATAGAATCTTTCATTGGAGGAAATTAACAGGGAGGGTCTTTGGCATTCTTCTACCACTTGTCAGACGGTACCTTCTCTTTGATTTTGAGGATATACCCTGCGTGACTGTGGAATTCCTCCCTCAAAAGAGACATATTCTAGTGTCTTTCCGAATCAACATTGAAAGCATTTATTTCAGCTTTTAGGTTGTCTTCTTATATGAAAGTTTTTCTTTAAACCCTCTTCCTTCTTATGAGTACACCCTTATGCTTGCTAGATAGACCACAAAGGAGAGAAATGTAGGTTTTGAAAGTCATAAACAGCTTCTCTCCCAGAGGTGCCATTAAGGATTTTAATTATAGTTTTCTTAATCTGCCCTGCTTTCTACCTACTGATGAGGTCACCATGAGAAGGTGGAGCGAGACTTGGCTTCTCTAGTAAAGCTAGAGTACCTCTCGAGATGCTGAAACTCAATACTTTTCCCAAGTCTGAGCTTCTTTGCTTTCCACAGTAGCAGCACCTCTTACCTCATTGGTTACAATACTGTCACTTTGCAAATCCATCCTAGATATCTTCCAGTGATTGCCACTATCATCCATGCAGTACTGAAAGCTTCTACCCTTGTATGTTTAATATTCCTTTCATACTATTATTCCCATCTCTTTCCTTGCATCAAATTTAAAAGTAATAATGTATTTTGAAATGGTTTAGAAACATCATATCATCAGAAAATTGGCCTTTTATGAAAATTCAGTAATTCTGAAATGACATCACCAACACTGCATTTTTAAGTGAACCATCTGATTCAGAATACTTTCTTTTTTGTCATTTGAAATGATAGTAAAAGAAAACTGGGCAACAACACATATAAAAGCTAGTTTTGAAAATGTGTATACATATGTATTAATGAGCATTTTGTCACTGAGTATTTGTCTGCACACATGCATTGTTATCTTTATTAAATATACATAGTGTGTAGTGTGGGGAGCAAGAGTGAATTTGAATAACAAATTTATTAGACTTGATGAGGGCCTCAGCTGCCTGTGCCATCTCAGCTCAAAAAAATACATATGATTAGGTAATAGATTAGTTATGCTGAGTTAGGCTTCATGGCTTGTAAGATTGGCTTGTAAGGGACTTTTCATTAACTCTGTCCATAGAAAAGTTTTACAAAGTTTAGTTTAGTGGACTTTTAGTTTGTTAGCGCGAACCATCCAATCAACCAAGGAAAATACCTTCCATGCACCAAAACCGGTTTTCTTGTATTTATATTTATGAAAATTATTTGCTAAGTAAAAGTAATCTCTTTTGGATGGTGTTAGAGTGGAATTTATTAAAAAAATTGTTGACTGTTGTTGACTGGTTGGTAAAGATATTCACTGTATGTATGGTTCATGGTGAAGTGCCTGAGGATTGGCAGAATGCATGCATAGTGCTATTGCACAAAGGCAAAGGAGATAAAGGTGAGTGTTAAAATTACAGAGGTATATGTTTGTTGAGTATTCCTGGGAAATTATATGGGAGGATATTGATTGAGAGGATAAAGGTATGTACAGAGCGTCAGATTGGGGAAGAGCAGTGTGTTTTTAGAAGTGGTAGAGGATGTGTGGATCAGGTGTTTGCTTTGAAGAATGTATGTGAGAAATACTTAGAAAAACAAATGGATTTTTATGTAGCATTTATGGATCTGGAGAAGGCATATGATAGAGTTGATAGAGATGCTTTGTGGAAGGTATTACGAGTATATGGTGTGGGAGGTAAGTTGTTTGAAGCAATGAAAAGTTTTTATCAGGGATGTAAGGCATGTGTATGAGTAGGAAGAGAGGGAAAGTGATTGTTCTCAGTGAATGTCAATTTACGGCAGGGGTGCGTGTTATCTCCATGGTTGTTTAATTTGTTTATGGATAGGGTTGTTAAGGAGATGAATGCAAGAGTTTTGGAGCGAGGGGCAAGTATGCAGTCTGTTGTGGATGAGAGGGCTTAGGAAATGAGTCAGTTGTTGTTCGCTGATGATACAGCACTGGTGGCTGATTTGGGTGAGAAACTGCAGAAGTTGGCGACTGAGTTTGGTAAAGTGTGTGAAAGAAGAAAGCTGAGAGTAAATGTGAATAAGAGCAAGGTTATGAGGTTCAGTAGGGTTGAGGGACAAGTTAATTGGGAGTTAATTTTGAATGGAGTAATACTGGAGGAAGTGAGGTGTTTAAGATATCTGGGAGTGGATTTGGCAGAGGATGGAACCTTGGAAGTGGAAGTGAGTCACAGGGTGTGGGAGGGGCCAAAGGTTCTGGGAGTGTTGAAGAATGCGTGGAAAGCGAGTGTTCACTCAGAGCAAAAATGGGTATGTTTGAAGGAATGGTGGTTCCGATAATGATATATGGTTGCGAGGCATGGGCTATAGAGTTGTGTGGAGAAGGGTGGATGTGTTGGAAATGAAACGTTTGAGGACAATATTTGGTTTGAAGTGGTTTGATTAAGTAACAAAAGGGTAAGAGAGATGTTTGGAATTATAAATAGTGTGGTTGAGAGAGCAGAAGAGGGTGTATTGAAATGGTTTGGGCACATGGAGAAAATGAGTGAGGAAAGATTGGCAAAGAGGATGTATGTGTCAGAGGTGGAGGGAACAAGGAGAAGTGGGAGACCAAATTGGAGGTAGAAGGATAGGGTGAAAAAGATTTTGAGCAGTCGGGGCCTGAACATACAGGAGGGTGAAAGGCACGCAAGGAATAGAGTGAATTGGAACGATGTGGTATACTGGGGTCGACATGCTGTCAGTGGATTGAACCTGGGCATGCAAAGCGTCTGGGGTAAACCATGGAAAGTTTTGTGGGGCCTGGATGTGGAAAGGGCTGGATGTGGAAAGGGCTGGATGTGGAAAGGGTGCTATGGTTTCGATGCATTACACATGACAGCTTGAGACTGAGTGTGAATGAATGTGCCCTTTGTTGTCTTTTCCTAACGCTACCTCGCGTACGCGTGGGGGGAGAGGGGTGCTGTTTCATGTGTGGTGGGGTGGCAACGGGACTGGATGAAGGCAGCAAGTATGTATATGTACTTGTGTATATATGTATATGTCTGTGTATGTATATGTATGTATACGTTGAAATGTATAAGTATGTATATGTGCGTGTGTTTACGTATATGCATGTGTATGTGGGTGGGTTGGGTCATCCTTTCATCTGTTTCCTTGCGCTACCTCGCTAACACGGGAGACAGTGACTAAGTGTGATAAAAAAGTAACCTCTTATCCTTGCTGTATACTCACTCTGTTTTTTCCAGATCATAGTACCTCTTGCTGGGGAAAAGCTCCCAGCAGTGTCAACTAGTCACACAGACCTGACCTCTGGGTTAGGTGCAGCAAACACATCTCTCCAATCTAAAGTTTCTGATTCAAGCAGTGGTTCCTCACATGTTGTCAAGGTCATCTACACTTTCCAGGCTGAGGCACCAGAGGACCTCACAATATATGTATGTATGACCATTATCATTGTACTTAATTAGCTCAGTAAATGTGCTCTATCTCAGGATTTAAACAAAGTATACCCAATACTACAATTCAAATCCCTTCGCACTGTTGATTGGATATGAGTCAACATGTTGAAAATATAGATTGTCACAACAAATTAAAGCATTTAGAACCAATGAAACTCAAAATAAAATTGGTTGCATTCACATTTTATTTCTTCCAAGGGTTTTAAGAAGGTAATATGGATAGCATGAAAACCAGATACCCAGGTAAGGCAGATTATCCACCAAATACTGTGGAGATATAAATAGCAGAATAAGGTGATGCAGTGCTTGAGAGAGGTGTTGAATTGGCTATTGGAGGATAGATCAACAAGGACTAAAGTCATTATGGATTGAAGTTAGGGAACAGAATAATAAGAAAATCTGTAAGGAGGGAAAAGAGTCAACAGTATGCATACGGGAATTGAGATGGAGGATGGATAAGGTTGAAGAGTATGTTTTATATGGGAGGCAGCATTCTGTTGTGTAGACAGAAGGGATACTAAAGGCATCAGAGGAATGAATGGATTAACAGACAAACAGCCGAAGGTAAAAACAAAAAAGAAAAATGTGGACATCAAAATTTTGCATCTTCACTTATTTATTTTCTGGCTGTCTGTATACCTATATATCTATTTATCTCAATCAATATATATATGATACCCCATCAAGAATCTCCACTTATGCCTACCCCTGCATGCCTCCCTCACATACACCATACCATGCATTCTTTACAAATGTTTCTCCCTCCCATACTCTTCCACTCTGTTTCCTTATGTCACAGGTGGTCTTTCTCTCTCACCAACCCCTGTAACTGTACTGTCATACACTCCTCTTGTAAACTCCCCATCTGGCACTCTTTCCACATGCCCAAACCACCTCAAAGAATTACGTTTGACCCCATTCTACCTCTACAAAATTATTTCCCTTTGCATCCCTTGCCATACCAAACCTCACACACCCTCTCATTACTTTCTTCATTCCAGTTAGTCTTACCATATGCTCCTAAATAACTCACTTCTGCAGCCAGGATTCTTGACCTCTATGGCTCATCCCATGTTCATGTTTTGGATGCATAGGTAATGGTCAGAAGGACTGTGCTGTCCCTTAATCCTTTCTTCACATCCATACTTACACCTTTACCCTTCATTTTTCTGTTAAGGGACCCAATGACTCTTCTACCCTGTACTGCTATACCCCTTATCTCTATTTCCATATCATAAAACTTACCTAAGATAGCTCCTAAACACAGATTCTGTCAGTCTTGCTCCCCTTATGTCTGTAATAAGGTTTAGCACACATTCTCTTGATTCTATGGGGCTTTGCAAAATCTATACTTTTCACTCTGTTTCCTTCCAAACACTATTGCTTTACTTTTACTAGCAGTTACGCTCAATTACCAATGCTTATTCACATCATAAAACACACTTACAATCTTCTGCAACTCTCCTTCACAGCATCATCCACATACAGGCTTGTCACTAGCCACCATAGATCATCTGTGCACCCCCTTTCCCTAGTTTTGCTTTCATCTCCCTTATCACTCGATCCATGGGTGGATCAGGTGTTTGCTTTGAAGAATATATGTAAGAAATACTTAGAAAAGCAAATGGATTTGTATGTAGCATTTATGGATCTGGAGAAGGCGTATGATAGAGTTGATAGAGATGCTCTGTGGAAGGTATTAAGAATATATGGTGTGGGAGGCAAGTTGTTAGCAGTGAAAAGTTTTTATCGAGGATGTAGGGCATGTGTACATGTAGGAAGAGAGGAAAGTGATTGGTTCTCAGTGAATGTAGGTTTGCGGCAGGGGTGTGTGATGTTTAATTTGTTTATGGATGGGGTTGTTAGGGAGTTGAATGCAAGAGTTTTGGAAAGAGGGGCAAGTATGAAGTCTGTTGTGGATGAGAGAGCTTGGGAAGTGAGTCAGTTGTTGTTCGCTGATGACACAGCGCTGGTGGCTGATTCATGTGAGAAACTGCAGAAGCTAGTGACTGAGTTTGGTAAAGTGTGTGAAAGAAGAAAGTTAAGAGTAAATGTGAATAAGAGCAAGGTTATTAGGTACAGTAGGGTTGAGGGTCAAGTCAATTGGGAGGTAAGTTTGAATGGAGAAAAACTGGAGGAAGTGAAGTGTTTTAGATATCTGGGAGTGGATCTGGCAGCGGATGGAACCATGGAAGCGGAAGTGAATCATAGGGTGGGGGAGGGGGCGAAAATCCTGGGAGCCTTGAAGAATGTGTGGAAGTCGAGAACATTATCTTGGAAAGCAAAAATGGGTATGTTTGAAGGAATAGTGGTTCCAACAATGTTGTATGGTTGCGAGGCGTGGGCTATGGATAAAGTTGTGCGTAGGAGGGTGGATGTGCTGGAAATGAGATGTTTGAGGACAATGTGTGGTGTGAGGTGGTTTGATCGAGTAAGTAATGTAAGGGTAAGAGAGATGTGTGGAAATAAAAAGAGCGTGGTTGAGAGAGCAGAAGAGGGTGTTTTGAAGTGGTTTGGGCACATGGAGAGAATGAGTGAGGAAAGATTGACCAAGAGGATATATGTGTCGGAGGTGGAGGGAATGAGGAGAAGTGGGAGACCAAATTGGAGGTGGAAAGATGGAGTGAAAAAGATTTTGAGTGATCGGGGCCTGAACATGCAGGAGGGTGAAAGGCGGGCAAGGAATAGAGTGAATTGGATCGATGTGGTATACCGGGGTTGACGTGCTGTCAGTGGATTGAATCAGGGCATGTGAAGCGTCTGGGGTAAACCATGGAAAGTTGTGTGGGGCCTGGATGTGGAAAGGGAGCTGTGGTTTCGGGCATTATTTCATGACAGCTAGAGAATGAGTGTGAACGAATGAGGCCTTTGTTGTCTTTTCCTAGCGCTACCCCACACACATGAGGGGGGAGGGGGATGGTATTCCATTTGTGGCGAGGTGGCGATGGGAATGAATAAAGGCAGACAGTGTGAACTGTGTGCATGGGTATATATGTATGTGTCTGTGTGTGTATATATATGTGTACATTGAGATGTATAGGTATGTATATTTGCGTGTGTGGACGTGTGTGTATATACATGTGTATGGGGGTGGGTTGGGCCATTTCTTTCGTCTGTTTCTTGTGCTACCTCGCAAACGTAGGAGACAGCGACAAAGCAAAATAAAAAAAAATATATATATATATATATATATATATATATATATATATATTAAAAATTTATTAAAAAAGGGGGTGACTGTATTGTTGACTGGTTGGTAAGGTTATTTAATGTATGTATGATTCATGGTGAGGTGCCTGAGGATTGGCGGAATGCGTGCATAGTGCCATTGTACAAAGGCAAAGGGGATAAGAGTGAGTGCTCAAATTACAGAGGTATAAGTTTGTTGAGTATTCCTGGTAAATTATATGGGAGGGTATTGATTGAGAGGGTGAAGGCATGTACAGAGCATCAGATTGGGGAAGAGCAGTGTGGTTTCAGAAGTGGTAGAGGATGTGTGGATCAGGTGTTTGCTTTGAAGAATGTATGTGAGAAATACTTAGAAAAGCAAATGGATTTGTATGTAGCATTTATGGATCTGGAGAAGGCATATGATAGAGTTGATAGAGATGCTCTGTGGAAGGTATTAAGAATATATGGTGTGGGAGGAAAGTTGTTAGAAGCAGTGAAAAGTTTTTATCGAGGATGTAAGGCATGTGTACGTGTAGGAAGAGAGGAAAGTGATTGGTTCTCAGTGAATGTAGGTTTGCGGCAGGGGTGTGTGATGTCTCCATGGTTGTTTAATTTGTTTATGGATGGGGTTGTTAGGGAGGTAAATGCAAGAGTTTTGGAAAGAGGGGCAAGTATGAAGTCTGTTGGGGATGAGAGAGCTTGGGAAGTGAGTCAGTTGTTGTTCGCTGATGATACAGCGCTGGTGGCTGATTCATGTGAGAAACTGCAGAAGCTGGTGACTGAGTTTGGTAAAGTGTGTGGAAGAAGAAAGTTAAGAGTAAATGTGAATAAGAGCAAGGTTATTAGGTACAGTAGGGTTGAGGGTCAAGTCAATTGGGAGGTGAGTTTGAATGGAGAAAAACTGGAGGAAGTGAAGTGTTTTAGATATCTGGGAGTGGATCTGGCAGCGGATGGAACCATGGAAGCAGAAGTGGATCATAGGGTGGGGGAGGGGGCGAAAATTCTGGGGGCCTTGAAGAATGTGTGGAAGTCGAGAACATTATCTCGGAAAGCAAAAATGGGTATGTTTGAAGGAATAGTGGTTCCAACAATGTTGTATGGTTGCGAGGCTTGGGCTATGGATAGAGTTGTGCGCAGGAGGATGGATGTGCTGGAAATGAGATGTTTGAGGACAATGTGTGGTGTGAGGTGGTTTGATCGAGTGAGTAACGTAAGGGTAAGAGAGATGTGTGGAAATAAAAAGAGCGTGGTTGAGAGAGCAGAAGAGGGTGTTTTGAAGTGGTTTGGGCACATGGAGAGGATGAGTGAGGAAAGATTGACCAAGAGGATATATGTGTCGGAGGTGGAGGGAGCAAGGAGAAGAGGGAGACCAAATTGGAGGTGGAAAGATGGAGTGAAAAAGATTTTGTGTGATCGGGGCCTGAACATGCAGGAGGGTGAAAGGAGGGCAAGGAATAGAGTGAATTGGAGCGATGTGGTATACCGGGGTTGACGTGCTGTCAGTGGATTGAATCAAGGCATGTGAAGCGTCTGGGGTAAACCATGGAAAGCTGTGTAGGTATGTATATTTGCGTGTGTGGACGTATGTATATACATGTGTATGGGGGTGGGTTGGGCCATTTCTTTCGTCTGTTTCCTTGCGCTACCTCGCAAACGCGGGAGACAGCGACAAAGCAAAAAAAGAAAAAAAAAAAAAAATGTTTGAATGATACACTACAGACATCTCAGCTTTTTGTTGTGTAACTCATCCAGTTTAGATATATTGAATTTGCATGAACTGAACCTGAGATATCTTTATGCTTTACATAAAACTATTTCATTTAATTGAAACTCACTACACTGTCTTTTCAGGAAAACAGTATGGTTCATATCACAGGTCGTCTGAATGATCAATGGCTTTATGGGGAATGTAATGGGAAATGTGGACAGTTCCCTGCAAATTTTGTGGATAGAGTACCACCCAATCTTCCTCAAATATGACCTCGGTGTAAGTAGAGAACAATATATAGGAACTAGTGATGTAAATAGAATTTGGAGAATATTATGTGAACTTACAGATTTTATGGTTCATACTTCACCTGTGTCTAACACAATTATGACATGCAGGTCAGTCAGTTATTCAGGGACATTATGTTTCTGAACTATGCATTTGGCAAGGAATAGTACTGTCTACCTCTTTCAGCATAACTCATTTTGCAATACTGTTATTCATGAGGTTTCCTTGTAGATGCTGTTCAGAGATTTGGCAAATTCTAATAAGATAAAGGATGTGCCTGTGTTGTACAAACTGAGGAGAAACGTTTGCGTTCTTCTGTCTTGTGGTTTTCCTACCTTCAGAATGCTTGTCGGTCATACAAGATGGCATTTGCTGGTCACTCTTTGTAAATAAGAAATGTATTATTATTATCAATAACCAGTGAATTATGAATTGTAAAACTAGGAGTTATGCCTGATTTTTAAGCCCAACCATAAGATAAAGATGCCTGTTTCAAAACCCCACTCCAGGTATAGTTTGAAAAAAACATGTGGAACACACTCATAATTCCCACAACTAACAATCTAATGCCACTTTTAACAACTCTAATACAGTGGAAAGAAAATCTTGCCATTTGATGAAAACCAGCTTCTAGATGGCATTAATCCTCCTCAGTTCTTCATTGGCCAGCATGCAGCATGTCATGCCATTTTTCCAGGCATACTGATTGGACACATGAAGCATGGTTTCATGCATGTAATGGGAGGTAAGCTTAGACCTTGATCTGTTCATAGATCTTGTACCCCATTGTAGTACATAAATTATTTATATTTCAATAAAAGGTGTTTAAGATAAGAGAGGTGTGCAAACTCCTTTTAAATCTGTTTTCTTTAACGAATTGATAGATTAGCCTGCAAAAGTAAAATAAAGTTCACATAAAGTAATATAAACTACCTTTGTGTTGACTTGTTGGAAGGCTGATTGAATGGGAGTAGGGAATGTGGCTTACAGATCTGATAGTTCAAGATAGGAGGGAGGATATGAGTCTTATTTCCTTATTTTACTTTAACTTGTTTTCATATTGTCCACCTGTTTCATACACAGGCACAAAATGGGTGATGAATAACTTGAACTTATTTTGAAATGTCACACTATGCACACTAAGAATGGATGGGAGGAAGTGGTGTTGCCAGCACATCTAGGTTAACATTTCCTCACCTAGAGATAAGAGGGAAGAACATGAAGGTCCTCTTTTTTGTATCACATCTCATATTTGTTACTTAGGCACAGTAGTTGTGGTGAATAATGCATATGTATATAGAGGACCATATTACAAGATACATACTAAAGTATACATGCATATGACCTTTAAAGCCGAAATATGCTTGGAAATATTTGAGCATTGTAATATCAGATGTTTACAAAATCCATCACCTCAGGGTTACATCCATGAAAAGTAGGTACATTTGTTACATATTCTGTTCCATTTGACAAGACAAAGACCAAGCATGAAGGTGGTGGAGTCTCATGCTAGTGCCTGTCTCCCTTACTCTTGCCAAAATCACTCTCTGAGTAACTTTTTCCTTACATATTTGTTATTCCTTTTCACTTTTTTCACCAGCTGATATGTATGATTATAAGAGTAAACTCTGGAAAAATGAACACAGAAGCCCCAAGCTTTTGACTGTATTTCAAACCCATTTATGAGGATACAGAGTCCACATGAACAAGACAGTATATATGAGATCAGATTTGACTGTATTTCAAACCCATTTATGAGGATACAGAGTCCACATGAACAAGACAGTATATATGAGATCAGAGTTTACCACAGCTGAGTACACAAGTTGACATGAGAAACATAAAAGTTTGACCAAAATGGTAAAGTGGTCCACCCATCTACCTGGCAAACAATGATAAGTCAGTTACTGCTTTCTTAACTTAGCCACATTTAAACAGAGATTTCATTAAGATATTATCTAAAATATACATCCCTTCATTTATGTTTATGGTGCTGTTGACTTTGATAAGGGAGGATTCAACAGTAAGCCTGTTTATAAGTGACACATAAGATTGAAAAATTTTTGACACCATTCATTGGATGTGATTTATTTTCTTTAAATTTTGCGTTTGATTTTGAGGGTGTCCTTGCAGAATAATATAGTATTGAATCCTCTCCTTCAAAGATTTACCCATTTGACTTTTCATGGAATAGAGTGGACACTTGATTTTTCATTAGATGGTAAATTGTTCTTTACTAAGCCATTGTGTATGCTTGGAACACAAAGCATCTGCATAGATGTGAAAATTAGGGAATTGAAGAAAGGATGGCTCATTTGTTTTACCCTTTTCTAAATGCTCTTCCATTGGACTGAGATCTGATTAGCTGAAATGCCCAGATAACAAACACATCTACCCTCTGCAATATTGGACCTCTTCCATTCCCATCATTATCCTGTATGGTACCATGATCTTTCCCTTTCACTTTTTTTCTTCTTTTAAACTATTCGCCATTTCCCGCGTCAGCGAGGTAGCGCTAAGAACAGAGGACTGGGCCTTTTTTGGAATATCCTCACCTGGCCCCCTCTGTTCCTTCTTTTGGAAAATTAAAAAAAAAACGAGAGGGGAGGATTTCCAGCCCCCCGCTCCCTCCCCTTTTAGTCGCCTTCTACGACACGCAGGGAAAACGTGGGAAGTATCTTTCACTATTAGTATGATTTTTAATACAGTTCTCTTCCAGTGACTGGGTCGTTCAATAATCCTCTAAAACAAGCTGATTGAGTGTAGACACTAATGACTTTGCTCCTCTAGTGTGGGTTAATCTATGGTATGGGTGAAATGTATGCAGCCCTCCCAACTGCTAGTCTTACCTTTAGTTTGTAATTAAATGGGTGCCAACTTTGGTTGGGATTAAGTGCCAGAGCTTCAACAGGCTTTTTCAACAAGCAACTTATATCTGAGCTCAGTTTACTCCATGAATTTTTTTCTCTGGGATTCTGACCTCCCCAAGGTAATGTGACTTTTAAATGATCATAATAACTGTCATTTCTGTCTCACTCTGGAACCAGCCCTTTCATCTCTTGAATTGGTTTTTAACTAGTCAAAGGTGATGCTGCTTTCTGTAGTAAGCTTCATGGAAGAATAAATGCATATTGTTGAAAACATCTTTTTCTCTGGATGAAGTAAAGATTGCATTTGATTAGAAAGGTTTATTGTAGGTTTGCAGGTGTAACAGATCACCTTTGTCCACATCCTTGGAAAAAGTTTGTACGTCATTTTCAGATAAAGCAATAAACACAGTGAGATGCTTTGTCAAAAATTTTATTGTAAAGCAACAGTAATTATAAAAAAACGAGGTCCATTTGCTTAGACTCTGAGCTGTATTTAAACTTACCCAAATTCTCTCAAGAATTACCAAACTCAAAGAGTTCCCCCATTCACTTTTGCCATTATTAATATTACATATTACATATTCATACTTGCTTGCCCGCATCTATTCTCAGCGCCACCCTGCACCACAGGAAACAGCACTGCCACCCCTTGTGTCAGCGAGGTAGTGCCAGGAAACAGTAAAAAGGCCTCATCTGCTTACACTCATTCACTAGCTGTCATGTGTAATGCACCAAAACCTCAGCTCCCTGTCCATATCAAGGCCCCACAAACCTTTCCATGGTTTACCCTGAACATTTCACATACCCTGGTTCAGTCATTGACAGCACATCAACCCAAGTATACTACATCATTCTAATTCACTCTATTCTGTGCACGCCTTTCAACCTCTGCATGTTCAGGCCCCAGTCGCTCAAAATCTTTTCACTCCAGCCTTCCAACTCCAGTTTGGTCTCCCACTTCTTGTTCCCTCCACCTGACACATTTATCCTCCTAGTCAACCTTTTCTCACTCATTGTCTCCATATGTCCAAAACATTTCAGTTCTCTCAACCACGCTCTTTTTATTACCACACATCTCTCTTACCCTTTCATAACTTACTTGATCAAACCCCCTCAAACACCATATTGTCCTCAGACATTTCATTTCCAACACATCCACCCTCCTCTGAACAACTCTGTCTATGGCCCATGCCTCATAGCCATGTAATACTGTTGGAACCACTATTCCTTCAAACATAACTTGGGGAAAGGGATGAAAGAATTCTCCCCATGTATTCCCTGTGTGTCGTAGAAGTTGACTAAAAGGGGTGGGAGTGGAGGGCTGGAAATCCTCCCCTTCGGTTTTACTTTTCCAAAAGAAGGAACAGGGAAGGGGGCCACATGATTTTTCCCTCTAAGGCTCATTCCTCTGCCCTTGGTGCTACCTTGCTAATGTGGGATATTGCTTTTTTTGTATGGGGAAAATATATACGGTACACCACGAAATTTCTGGCAACTGATGCTTTGGCACCGCCTTTATTCCGGACAAAATTACATGAGGGAACTTGAAATTACTGCAGCCACAAGACTAGTTTCCTGGGCAGCCACAGATGGCATTGTATGTAGGGCACGCTTATTTTCCTTAAATTTAACCCTAGCTGTGACTTCTAAGACATATGAGAGTGTCAGTCGTGGTGTCAATCATAAACCAGTCCATATCAATCCTAGATATAGTAGCACTGTTGAAAAAAATGGACTGTGTTGTTTCAGTGTGTAAGCTGTGTGACATCTACAGTATTGGTTCATCAAGTGTTTATAATATAAAGAAGCAAAGGGAGAAAGTATTACATTTAATATTTGTATAATTTAAATTTCTATCAGTCCATGGTATACTTTAGACACATGGATATGTATTATTAGTGGGCCAGAGGTGTGTTGATGAATTATTATGTGGTCCGGCAAAATGGTTAATCTGGCAAGGCTTTGGAACCAAGAGTGCCAGAAAATCAGTGATGTACCTGTATAACAAATTTTTTTTATTATTATTATCATACTTTGTTGCTGTCTCCCATGTTAGTGAGGTAGTGCAAGGAAACAGATGAAGGAATGGCTCAACCCACCCACTTACGTGTATATACATAAACGCCCACACATGCACATATACATACCTATACATTTCAACATGTACATACATATACATTTCTTTCTTTCAAACTATTCGCCATTTCCCGCATTAGTAAGGTAGCGTTAAGAACAGAGGACTGGGCCTCTGAGGGAATATCCTCACCTGGCCCCCTTCTCTGTTCCTTCTTTTGGAAAATTAAAAAAAAAACAAGAGGGGAGGATTTCCAGCTCCCCGCTCCCTCCCCTTTTAGTCGCCTTCTACGACACGCAGGGACTACGTGGGAAGTATTCTTTCTCCCCTATCCCCAGGGATAATACATATACATACACAGACACAAATATACACATGTACATATTCATACTTGCTGCCTTCGTCCATTCCTGTCGTCACCCTGCCACACATGAAATGGCACCCCCCCACCCTCTGAAAAGACAACAAAGGCCACATTTGTTCACACTCAGTCTCTAGCTGCCATGTCTAATGCACCAAAACAACAGCTCCCTTTCCACATCCAGGCCCCACAGACCTTTCCATGGTTTACCCCAGACACTTCACATGCCTTGGTTCAATCCATTGACAGCACGTTGACCCCAGTATACCACATTGTTCCAATTCACTCTATTCCTTGCACACCATTCACCCTCCTGTATGTTCAGGCCCCGATTGCTCAAAATCTTTTTCACTCCATCCTTCCACCTCCAATTTGGTCTCCCACTTTTCATTCCCTCCACTTATGACACATGTATCTTTGTCAATCTTTCCTCAATCATTCTCTTCATGTGACCAAACCATTTCAGTACACCCTCTTTTGCTTTCTCCACCACACTCTTTTTACTACCACACATCTCTTACCCTTTCATTACTTGCTTAATCAAACAACCTCACACCACATATTGTCCTCAAACATTTCATTTCCAACACATCCACCCTCCTCTGCACAACCCTGTCTGTAGCCCATGCCTCGCAACCATATAACATTGTTGGAACCACTAATCCTTCAAACATACCCATTTTTGCTCTCTAAGGTAATGTTCTCACTGGAAATCTTCCCCTCTCATTCTCAATTTTCCAAAAGAAGGAACAGAGAAGGGGGCCAAGTGAGGATATTCCTTCTAAGGCTCAGTTCTCTGTTCTTAACGCTACCTCGCTAACACGGGTAATGGCGAATATGTATGTATGTATGAAATATATATATATACATATATATTTATTTATTTTGCTTTGTCGCTGTCTCCCGCGTTTGCGAGGTAGTGCAAGGAAACAGACGAAAGAAATGGCCCAACCCACCCCCATACACATGTATGATACACGTCCACACACTCAAATATACATACCTATACATCTCAATGTACACATATATATATACACACACAGACATATACATATATACACATGCACATAATTCATACTGTCTGCCTTTATTTATTCCCATCGCCACGTCACCACACATGGAATAACATCCCCCTCCCCCCTCATGTGTGCGAGGAAAAGACAACAAAGGCCCCATTCATTCACAATCAGTCTCTGTCTACATATATGCATATGTAGACAGCAAGAAAATGGATGTGAGCGAATGCAGCCTTTCCTCATCTATCCTTGTTGCTACCTTGCAAACTTGGAAAACGATGGACAAGTATGTGAGGCCTAGATGTGGATAGGGAGCTGTGGTTTTTGATGCATTACACATGACAGCTAGAGACGGTGAATGAATTTGGCCTTTTTTGTCTGTTTTCCTGGTGCTACCTCACTGAAGCAGGAGGTACTGAGTGATGCTGTTTTCTGTGAGGCTGGGTAGTGCTGAGAATGGATGAAGGCAAGCAAGTATAAATATGTACGTGTATTTATATATATGTCTGTGTATGTATATCTATATGATATCTATATGTATATATGCATATATGGGCATTTATATTTGTATATTCGTGGATGGGCCATTCTTCGTCTATTTCCTGGCACTACCTTGTTGACGCAGGAAACAGCGATTAAGTATAATACATATATATATATATTTTTTTTTTCAAACTATTCGCCATTTCCCACATCAGCAAGGTAGCGTTAAGAACAGAGGACTGGGCCTCTGAGGGAATATCCTCACCTGGCCCCCTTCTCTGTTCCCTCTTTTGGAAAATTAAAAAAAAAACGAGGGGAGGATTTCCAGCCCCCCCGCTCCCTCCCCTTTTAGTCGCCTTCTACAACATGCAGGGAATACGTGGGAAGTATTCTTTCTCCCCTATCCCCAGGGATACCCTATCCCCATATATATATCATCAGTGAACACCAACTGACTCACTTCCCAAGCTCTCTCATCCACAACAGACTTCATACTTGCCCCTCTTTCCAAATCCCTTGCATTCACCTCCCTAACAACCCCATCCATAAACAAATTAAACAACCATGGAGACATCACACACCCCTGCCACAAACCTACATTCACTGAGAACCAATCACTTTCCTCTCTTCCTACACGTACACATGCCTTACATCCTCGATAAAAACTTTTCACTGCTTCTAACAACTTGCCTCCCACACCATATATTCTTAATACGAAGCTTCCACAGAGCATCTCTATCAACTCTATCATATGCCTTCTCCAGATCCATAAATGCTACATACAAACCCATTTGCTTTTCTAAGTATTTCTCACATACATTCTTCAAAGCAAACACCTGATCCACACATCCTCTACCACTTCTGAAACCACACTGCTCTTCCCCAATCTGATGCTCTATACATGCCTTCGCCCTCTCAATCAATACCCTCCCATATGATATACCAGGAATACTCAACAAACTTATACCTCTGTAATTTGAGCACTCACTCTTATCCCCTTTGCCTTTGTACAATGGCACTATGCACTCATTCCGCCAATCCTCAGGCACCTCACCATGAGTCATACATACATTAAATAACCTTACCAACCAGTCAACAATACAGTCACCCCCTTTTTAATAAATTCCACTGCAATACCATCCAAACCTGCTGCCTTGCCGGCTTTCATCTTCCGCAAAGCTTTTACTACCTCTTCTCTGTTTACCAAATCATTTTCCCTAACCCTCTCACTTTGCACACCACCTCGACCAAAACACCCTATATCTGCCACTCTATCATCAAACACATTCAACAAACCTTCAAAATACTCACTCCATCTCCCTCTCACATCACCACTACTTGTTATCACCTCCTCATTTGCGCCCTTCACTGAAGTTCCCATTTGCTCCCTTGTCTTACGCACTTTATTTACCTCCTTCCAGAACATCTTTTTATTTCCCTAAAATTTAAGGATACTCTCTCACCCCAACTCTCATTTACCCTCTTTTTCACCTCTTGCACCTTTCTCTTGACCTCCTGTCTCTTTCTTTTATACATCTCCCACTCAATTGCATTTTTTCCCTGCAAAAATCGTCCAAATGCCTCTCTCTTCTCTTTCACTAACAATCTTACTTCTTCATCCCACCACTCACTACCCTTTTTAATCAACCCACCTCCCACTCTTCTCATGCCACAAGCATCTTTTGTGCAATCCATCACTGATTCCCTAAATACATCCCATTCCTCCCCCACTCCCCTTACTTCCATTGTTCTCACCTTTTTCCATTCTGTACTTAGTCTCTCGTGGTACTTCCTCACACAAGTCTCCTTCCCAGGCTCACTTACTCTCACCACCCTCTTCACCCCAACATTCACTCTTCTTTTCTGAAAAACCCATACAATCTTCATCTTAGCCTCTACAAGATAATGATCAGACATCCCTCCAGTTGCACCTCTCAGCACATTAACATCCAAAAGTCTCTCTTTTGCGCGCCTGTCAATTAACACATAATCCAATAACGCTCTCTGGCCATCTCTCCTACTTACATACGTATACTTATGTATATCTTGCTTTTTAAACCTGGTGGCTGATTCATGTGAGAAACTGCAGAAGCTGGTGACTGAGTTTGGTAAAGCGTGTGAAAGAAGAAAGTTAAGAGTAAATGTGAATAAGAGCAAAGTTATTAGGTACAGTAGGGTTGAGGGTCAAGTCAATTGGGAGGTAAGTTTGAATGGAGAAAAACTGGAGGAAGTAAAGTGTTTTAGATATCTGGGAGTGGATCTGGCAGCGGATGGAACCATGGAAGCAGAAGTGAAACATAGGGTGGGGGAGGGGGCGAAAATCCTGGGAGCCTTGAAGAATGTGTGGAAGTCGAGAACATTATCTCGGAAAGCAAAAATGGGTATGTTTGAAGGAATAGTGGTTCCAACAATGTTGTATGGTTGCGAGGCGTGGGCTATGGATAGAGTTGTTCGCAGGAGGGTGGATGTGCTGGAAATGAGATGTTTGAGGACAATGTGTGGTGTGAGGTGGTTTGATCGAGTAAGTAATGTAAGGGTAAGAGAGATGTGTGGAAATAAAAAGAGCGTGGTTGAGAGAGCAGAAGAGGGTGTTTTGAAATGGTTTGGGCACATGGAGAGAATGAGTGAGGAAAGATTGACCAAGAGGATATATGCGTCGGAGGTGGAGGGAACGAGAAGTGGGAGACGAAATTGGAGGTGGAAAGATGGAGTGAAAAAGATTTTGTGTGATCGGGGCCTGAACATGCAGGAGGGTGAAAGGAGGGCAAGGAATAGAGTGAATTGGATCGATGTGGTATACCGGGGTTGACGTGCTGTCAATGGATTGAATCAGGGCATGTGAAGCGCCTGGGGTAAACCATGGAAAGTTGTGTGGGGCCTGGATGTGGAAAGGGAGCTGTGGTTTCGGGCATTATTGCATGACAGCTAGAGACTTGAGTGTGAACGAATGGGGCCTTTGTTGTCTTTTCATAGTG
Organism: Panulirus ornatus; assembly: GCF_036320965.1. Taxonomy (NCBI): domain Eukaryota; kingdom Metazoa; phylum Arthropoda; class Malacostraca; order Decapoda; family Palinuridae; genus Panulirus; species Panulirus ornatus. The sequence continues at coordinate 60,552,529 of NC_092243.1, read as the reverse complement.
CTACCTCGCACACATGAGGGGGGAGGGGGATGGTATTCCATGTGTGGCGAGGTGGTGGTGGAAATGAATAAAGGCAGACAGTGTGAATTGTGTGCATGGGTATATATGTATATGTCTGTGTGTGTATATATATGTGTACATTGAGATGTATAGGTATGTATATTTGCATGTGTGGACGTGTATGTATATACATTGTGTATGGGGGTGGGTTGGGCCATTTCTTTCGTCTGTTTCCTTGCGCTACCTCGCAAACGCGGGAGACAGCGACAAAGCAAAATAAAAATAAAATTATATATATATATATATATATATATATATATTTTTATATTTTTTTTTTATTATACTTTGTCGCTGTCTCCCGCGTTTGTGAGTTAGCGCAAGGAAACAGACGAAAGAAATGGCCCAATCCCCCCCCCATACACATGTATATACATACGTCCACACACGCAAATATACATACCTACACAGCTTTCCATGGTTTACCCCAGACGCTTCACATGCCTTGATTCAATCCACTGACAGCACGTCAACCCCGGTATACCACATCGCTCCAATTCACTCTATTCCTTGCCCTCCTTTCACCCTCCTGCATGTTCAGGCCCCGATCACACAAAATCTTTTTCACTCCATCTTTCCACCTCCAATTTGGTCTCCCTCTTCTCCTTGTTCCCTCCACCTCCGACACATATATCCTCTTGGTCAATCTTTCCTCACTCATCCTCTCCATGTGCCCAAACCACTTCAAAACACCCTCTTCTGCTCTCTCAACCACGCTCTTTTTATTTCCACACATCTCTCTTACCCTTACGTTACTCACTCGATCAAACCACCTCACACCACACATTGTCCTCAAACATCTCATTTCCAGCACATCCATCCTCCTGCGCACAACTCTATCCATAGCCCACGCCTCGCAACCATACAACATTGTTGGAACCACTATTCCTTCAAACATACCCATTTTTGCTTTCCGAGATAATGTTCTCGACTTCCACACATTCTTCAAGGCCCCCAGGATTTTCGCCCCCTCCCCCACCCTATGATCCACTTCCGCTTCCATGGTTCCATCCGCAGCCAGATCCACTCCCAGATATCTAAAACACTTCACTTCCTCCAGTTTTTCTCCATTCAAACTCACCTCCCAATTGACTTGACCCTCAACCCTACTGTACCTAATAACCTTGCTCTTATTCACATTTACTCTTAACTTTCTTCTTCCACACACTTTTCCAAACTCAGTCACCAGCTTCTGCAGTTTCTCACATGAATCAGCCACCAGCGCTGTATCATCAGCGAACAACAACTGACTCACTTCCCAAGCTCTCTCATCCCCAACAGACTTCATACTTGCCCCTCTTTCCAAAACTCTTGCATTTACCTCCCTAACAACCCCATCCATAAACAAATTAAGCAACCATGGAGATATCACACACCCCTGCCGCAAACCTACATTCACTGAGAACCAATCACTTTCCTCTCTTCCTACACGTACACATGCCTTACATCCTCGATAAAAACTTTTCACTGCTTCTAACAACTATATATATATATATATATATATATATATATATATATATATATATATATATATATATATATTCTAACTTCCCTCAGCACCAGCAGTAAATACTGTGATTGGATATCATATATCTCATCATAGCTGTTATCCCTGGGGATAGGGGAGAAAGAATACTTCCCACGTATTCCCTGCGTGTTGTAGAAGGCGACTAAAAGGGGAGGGAACGGGGGGCTGGAAATCCTCCCCTCTCATTTTCTTCAATTTTCCAAAAGAAGGAACAGAGAACGAGGTAAGAGAGATGTGTGGAAATAAAAAGAGCGTGGTTGAGAGAGCAGAAGAGGGTGTTTTGAAATGGTTTGGTCACATGGAGAGAATGAGTGAGGAAAGATTGACCAAGAGGATATATGTGTCGGAGGTGGAGGGAACGAGGAGAAGAGGGAGACCAAATTGGAGGTGGAAAGATGGAGTGAAAAAGATTTTGTGTGATCGGGGCCTGAACATGCAGGAGGGTGAAATGAGGGCAAAGAATAGAGTGAATTGGAGCGATGTGGTATACCGGGGTTGACGTGCTGTCAGTGGATTGAATCAAGGCATGTGTATGGGGGTGGGTTGGGCCATTTCTTTCATCTGTTTCCTTGCGCTACCTCGCAAACGCGGGAGACAGCGACAAAGCAAAAAAAAAAAAAAAAAAAAAAAAAAATATATATACATATATATATATATATTATGTATATATCTTTCTTTCAAACTATTTGCCATTTCCCGCATTAGCGAGGTAGCGTTAAGAACAGAGGACTGGGCCTTTGAGGGAATACCCTCACCTGGCCCAATTCTCTGTTCCTTCTTTTGGAAAATTAAAAAAAAACGAGAGGGGAGGATTTCCAGCCCCCCGCTCCCTCCCCTTTTAGTCGCCTTCTACGACACGCAGGGAATACGTGGGAAGTATTCTTTCTCCCCTATCCCCAGGGAAAATTATATATATATATATATATATTTAGGGGGCCAGATGAGGATATTCCCTCAAAGGCCCAGTCCTCTGTTCTTAACGCTACCTCGCTAACTCGGGAAATGGCGGATAGTATGAAGGAAAGGAAGGAAGGATATATATAGTTATTTATAGGTAAGCTATGAACTCTTTCAAGTCAGATGATCGCATATGTATGACAACCCAGTGAGTAGATAACCAGTTATAATATCTTTGTGCTTCAAGGTTTTACTCAGGAGTATAGTTCTTGGCATGTTATTGTCAGTTTTTCTTAATAACTCAGGTACACCAAGTTCACAAACTTATTCCATCATACATTGCAAAGTCTAGCTTTAACCTCAGTATTATATATTCTTTTTAATTCGTTGACTTCACTGATTACAAACAGTTTTTCCAACTTCTGGACACAAAGGTTTCTGCATCATACCATGAGGATCCTTTTATCCATGATTGCATAGTGTCTTTTAAAATATATATTGGTGGAAGCCCATATATCCATAAGACTTTACAGGGAGGGCAGATGATGTACCGCTTCACCATACTTCCAGTCAGTTGATGACTAGCACTGCTGTCGTCAACTCAATGTCAACCTCAAAAAATAGTTAACACACTTAAGACTCTTTGAGCATAGACAAGGGAAACCAAGGACATATTTCCAGTTTCACTTACCTCTTTGGTTCACTTCACTTCAACCAAAGCATTGCTTGCTGAACCATGAAGGCTTTAGGCAAGCTAACACCATCCGATGGAGGTTTTAATCATTTGGCAAGTAATTGTTTCTTTTTGTGACGGTTTCCATTGACCATTGTCTGGGTGATACAGAGTAACTGTACATGACATATAGAGAATTTTCTATACGGAAGAGAATTTTGAGCAAAGTCCTAAGATTACTTTTATCTCTATTGAGGATCAGATACACCATCAAAACCAATTTTTATGCTTTTTTTTTTAGTTTATACATGGAATGATGATAGTGCAGTAAGTTTCTTTGAATTGAGTGATGAATTCTCTATTGGTTAAAATCTTCTGATCAATTTAAATGTTAATATTAGAGAGAAAAATCAGTGATAAATAGGAGGCAGTCCAAATTGTATACTTTCCATTTCCATAGGCATAACTACTGTTACTTTTTCCTGAAAGGACTGATATTAGAAAATATTTTTCCCACTGAGATTGCTATATACTTCATAAAAAACATTGTACTAATGCAAAGGTCATTTCATTTATATGTATTTGGTTTGTACTTGTATGCATTTGATAAAATTTCATTGTACAATAATCTATAAAAAAGGTTGATAATCAGTCAATATGTTTAATGGCTGTGTATGTTTTGAAATCATCAGCATGGAGGAAACTTTGTCTAATATGGTCATTAGTATAGTGGTGATAGTTGTGTGCTCACCAGGAATTGTGTCACCTATTTGTCAGCAAACTTTTTCTTAAACAAAAAGAATTAAATATCTCCCTGTAGGTTTATGTTGAACCTTACATTTTATAGAATTCACCCATCTCAAAAATTTTTGAGGTAAGTTTCTCTTGGCTGATGGGTAAACCTGTAAGTACTTCTCACAAGTAGTAAAAGCCACCTTGGAAGAGTGACGTCTGACCCTTCACAATGTTTCACTGATACTGTGATCATTTTCTCTAAACTAAGTAGAATGAATGATGATTTGAGCCAGTTTACTTTTCAACCCAGTACAATACATTCATTACAGTGAGTTTTATCACTGTTTATTCTTGGGGCTTCATGGTTCAATTTACCAGGCACTTCTGTCGTGTGTAGATTTTTGGGAGAGATTTCTTCAGCTTTTTATAACATTGGAATCTTGCTAAGCTCTCCAAATAATGTTGTACCAACAGTCTTTCTATCCTGGTACTCATAGCCCTCTGTTTTATCACTACCAGTGCCAAAGTATAGATGTGATCTTCAGTTATAGTTCCAAGAGGTAGAAATACCCTTTAAAGTAAGATTGTAAGTTGAAGATTACTTACTGATTCCTTCATGCTAGAAATTTGATAGGTTTTTGTACATACATATTTGCATATATAAGTGATCAAAACTGGGAAGTATGGGTTCAGTAACTTTAGAAATTTTGGCAAACCAGCAGTAATAGAATATTACCTGTGGAGGACTGAAACCTATGTTAACCACTGATGACATTGACTGTGAATGAACTAGTAATTGATATATTAGTAATAGTTCTATTTCATTGGTCATTTTGAAGAAAGTAGTTTCACCCATCAGATACATTTGGAAATCTTGATAAACTAGAAATTTTTATTAGTCCATGACATGACATTGATGAATTGATGAGTTACTAACATTACAGTGTATAAAAGAAAGAAGAATGGTGTACACATTGGATTTGTCTTCAAGATAAATTTTTGCCTGAGGAGAAGTTTGGCAAGTTTATTTCATCTTTACATGTTTGTACAATGGCTAATAATTATTATGATCTGCTGTACAGTTTATGTACATATATACATAATATATTTTTCTTTACTTATATAACCCTAGGACCCCTTATCTGGGGCTTAGATAACATGAAGACTTTGCTACAATCATTAGTATGGAAATGATGGACTCTTTTAAAGTGGGAAGTTCCTTGATGAGACTTTTTGTTCATTGGTGGTGATACAGACTCACCGAAGGTCTCTTTCCACACAACATAAACAAAGTCTATGCCACTAAAACAATTATGTGCACCAGTTTTGGATAAGGAAAAGAACCCCTTAACATCCTGTGCAAACTTCATCTGTTTCATCCCAAAATATGCCTAGCCTTTTTTGGTCAATCAATCTGACAAAAGTAAACAGCAAACCACACAATATAGAGCCCTTAAAATTCAGTCACCATCTTCCTCATGACCACAAGCATTGAGCACCTGCACATTGAAACACCAGAACTTCCAGCACAATTTCTTATCAGTATGCTTAGCTGCCAGTCTTTGCAACAGCTGATGACCCTCCCACTCAAGCCACAAGATAACCACCCACTTCCTCCCAATTAAGCAAAATGCTTAACCTCACTTCACACTCTAGCAATCTGTACTCACAGATCCCCCATTTATAACAAACATTACATGAGTCACAAAACTGTCTAAAACTATTTTGTAAATTTATCAGGAGCCTGTTGTCAGTTAAGAAGTAGCTAATGAGGGAAAGGGATTGAAAGGGTAATATTGTAAAGGATAATTATTAGACACGTGAGGAACTGAATTGCAAGTTCAAAAGAGTTTTCAGATTGGAAGACACTATAAAATTGGTATGAAATGTGGTTCATGAATTCAAATTCTTGCAAATGTAAAGTAATGAGGATAGGACAAAGCAAAAGATGGCCTCAATGTAATCATTACTTAGCAGGAAGTAAGCTTCAAGATAATGTAAGTGAAAGTGACTTGACAGTAGACATTGTCCCTAACCCGTCAGCAGAGTCCCATATTAGGAGAATAGCACAGGAGACAAAATGTCTGCTGGAAAATGTCAGAATAACTTTCAAGTATATGTAATAAGAAATGTTTAGCAAGCTATTCATATCCTACAGAAGCACAAGGAACTCGTAGGGAAGGTTCAGAGGAAGGCAACAAGATAGCAGAATGAAGAGAGCTAAGCTACAGGAAAAGTATGAAGGGTTTAAATTTACCCTTCTTGGAAGAGAGAGAAGTGAGGGGTGATCTGATCACAAGTGGGTAGGGGACAGTATTTTCAGAGACATAGGGATAGAGGAACAAGATGACATAACATGAAATCAAGCAAGAAACATGAATAAGGATGTGAAGAAATACTCTTATTGGTGGTCGATGATGGAAGGACAGGGTTAATGCTGATAGCATACATAAATTCAAGAGGTAGTATGATAATAGAGTGTTCAAGAGATGTGACCCCAAGAGTGTAAAACTTTCTTCCCATATAGTACAAAAGGTGATTACACTGTGTGAGCAGAGGTTAAACAAGACTTTAAGAGGAGAGACAATTATGGAAACTACACAAACCTCAGTTTCTAAAGTAACGTTATCGAAAAATGGAGTTCAGAAGCCAGAAACTAGGGCTTTGTGATGAGAGTTTCTATGAAATTTACAATGGAGTAGCAACATGGGTACCTCTGGCCTCAAATACACAGGGAATGGTAAGAAAAAGGAGAACAGTTTAATAAAAGATGTCTTAATGCAAAGATGCTTCAAGATGCACAGTGGTGAAAATATAGGCAAGACTTCAGACAGCCAGCATATGCAAAGGAACAAAGAAAATTTGAGAAAATTTGGATAAGGCAGAACATCCAAAACTTTTCCATGAATTCATCATGAGTCAGTTGTCAGTTAAAGAGCAACTAATCAGACTAAAGGATTGAGAGGAAAGAATTGTAGAGGATGATGTAAAGATATGTGAAGAACTGAATAACAAGTTGAAGAGTATTTTCACAGTGACAGTTTAGCCAAACACCAGTGAGTGGGAAGGAGGTCTTGGAAAACATTGAAATATCAAGTAAAGATACTAACAGATCTTGACGCATACAAACCTTAGGTCCTGATGAATGTACTGAAGATGTGTGCAGAAACACTAAATTTAGTAAGGAAGAAGAATAATTCCCACCTAATCCCCATGTGTCATGAAAGGCTACTAAGAGGGGCAAGAGCGGGGAACTGGAAACCCTTGCTTTCTTTATTGCAGTTTCTAAAGTGTGGGACAGAAGGAGCCAAGTGAAGTGTGTTCATTCTCCTTCTAGGGTGTCTGAATGTGTTTAGATGTAATGAAGATGAGAAGAAGGGAGAGATAAATGGTATATTTGATGAAACTGAAAGATGTGCATGGGCTAACATGAAATAGGGCAATGTGCATGTTAAAGATGATTCACAGTTACCCCACTAATCCAGCCTTTACTCATGAAACACTTCTGGCCCATTCCAATTACATTCCTTCTCCCAAAGAACACATTTTTATTCTTATGAGATACTACTCAAGAATTTGCCATAAACCAACATTGCCCTTAAACAGGAAAGTCATGAAAAGCCTAAATAAAATCCATCTAGACACAACTGCCTACCAACCCTTCACTCTCTGATACAGGCAATGCAATTAAAGCTCTGAGGAAGCCTTCTGCAACAAGACCTGACAGCATATCAAACTCACATGAAACACTTTGGTTCAGTGGCAATCCAAACCATTCAAGGCCATGCAACAAAATCCCTAACATCTGGAAATTTGTTAAAATACTGTTGGTCTTAAAGTCCTCCAATCCACCCATCTCCCTCTCATCCTTATATCACCTGTGTCTTCAGTATCCAGATTCTATGAAAGGCTGATTCACAGAAGAATGAAGCAAAATATCCTACATTCACCAACACAACATAGCTTCAGACCAAACTACACCACCACTCTTCACACTGACCTCACACAACACATCCTAGATGGCTTCAGTCAACCACAAACCCCATCCCACACAATACTAGTGGCAATAGATATCAACAAAGCATTTGACACTGTCCCCTAACAGATGCTTACACAATAGATGACACACCCTCCACAACAGTGAGAAGTAGTGGTTGGCCAATTTCATTTTGGGCTGCCATGCTAGTGTCTGACTATGGCTTCACCTCTAAAACAAAGAAACTCTACAATGGAGTTCCCAAAGGAGTAGTTCTTTCTCTAGTGCACTTCAGTTTCTACAAAACCTCCAATTACCTCCACCAAACCTCATCATGAATTTCCTCTCATATGCAGATGGCCTCACAATCACATCACAGCAGCATTGCATCACACAGTTGGAGCAATAATTTACCAGAACAAAATGTCTATCTATATCTGCTTTTAACCTCAGATAGACATAAATCCAGCTCACACCCTCTCATCAGTTTGAATTGACAATCAATCTCACTGAACAAAGCACCAACCATTCTAGGCATTACATAGGAGACACACGACATTCACTCCCCTCGCCAATAAACATCAACACAAAAGCAACACACAAAGTAAATACCCTCACAACAATAACTGGTACCAGATTTGGACAAGAAAAAGAATCCCTTACCATCCTCAACACAGTTCATCCATTCCACCCTGAACTATGCCTTACCAGCCTTGTCTTCCACCTTCTCAAAAGTGAAATATAACATAGCTGCAAACCACACAAGATAGAACATTCAGAACAACTGCTGGGTGCTTAGCAACCACAAACACTCAGTACTTACACAATGAAACAAAGATCCTCCAAATACAATCCAACTTCAATATGCTTGACATTCAGTTCTTTGTAAACAGCAAGAGACCCATCCCACCAAAACAATTCCATTGCTAACTAACAACTCCCAAGCAGAAATATAAAGCCTACAGTCTTCCCTAAACCCCCATCAAATATAACGCAAAACAGATGCTTACTGATATAGCCCAACAGGCACTAAGCAACTATCCTCTCAACTGTCTTAACTCCAACCCACTTGACATACACCCAACATAAACCACATTACCCAGACAAACATGAGTCACAGTATCCCTTCTACACTCTAGACATTCACCTATCCCTACAACAGTACATCATTTCAACATATCCAATGATCCTGAATCCTTGCCTACAGTGCAGCTACCACAGCAGAAACTCCAAATGCTTAGTACTCAGTTGCCCTGCACACAACATCACTACCTGGTGAACATGCTTTCTGAACACTGCAGGAACCTCATAAGGACAGAAGGGACTCCTGAGAGAGGAAGTAACCCTTAAACTGTGGCATGTGTTTGAAATGACAATCACCGAGTCAGAAAAAAAAGTTCTTACAGAATCTTTTTCAAACATATATTAAAGATCATACGCCAGAATGTACTATATTTTTCTATAATTGGTGTGGGAGGGTATTGAGTTTGCATGGATGCTCCTTAGTTACGTAAAAATTTGGTGATTATGAGTTTTTTTTCTTGTGATTTCTAAGTACACCTAAACACATTGCACACTTTATGGCTTTCTTTCCATCCATGATTTACACATCTCATATTTATAATTTAAATAATCTTTCTACATTTATACATTTTATATATGTAGGCATTGTTTATCTATTTACATATAATTTATGCACACATTATGTACAAATGAAAAAAAAATCAAAATATAAAAAGTTGCTCTGTACAAGAAAAGTATTATATAACTGACAACAATAGTTGCCATATAAATCTAGCTTATTACCCATTTGATGCAGTTACACTCTGTGATGATGTGTGGGTGACTGGGATGAACCTAATATTAGGTATATTAGGTTCCTTGTGACATGTATTGATAAGACATGGAATCACACAGTCACCAGGGTTTGCCAGTCTAGTGACATGATGCAGGCTGTACAGCAAACTACTGTGCTGGCACTTCACAGGCCATGGGTGATAATCTTGAATACATAACACTTTGGTACATTGTTTTAGACCGGTGGAAGTGACCCTTGTACAACCGAGCATTCATAACATCCAAACTTTCTTATCCTGGTATTGATGATCATTCTTGTACATCTACAAAAACATGGGAAAACAACTCAAGTCATCAGTACATGGTAGAAATGTATGGATGATGCACACAGGAATATTTCAGCATGTATCAGGTCAGGTAGTGGAAAGTCCTCATATTTTGATTCAGTTTTACTGCTTGTGCAACCAGAGTATGAAACTAATGATAATTCAAATTCATCTGTCTTTATCCATGATCACAATTTTGTGCCATTTACTCAGCACTAGGGACTGCCATGTTTGCTATACTGTACTTACCTCTGGTGGTAGATGTAGCTCTGTGCAGGCACATTACAGGAAACTATTAGGAAAAACGAGTCCACAAATAATTCATTTGCTCCATCCAAATCTATGTCTCATCTGTCTAGGTCACCCTATCTAAAGCAATTATAGAGCTGCAAACTATGCAATGCTGAATTCTCCGAACAATCACCAGCTGCCGAACAGCCACAAAAATTCATTGCCTATACATTGAAGCAAAAATACTCTCGATACAATATCACCTAAGCATACTTAGCATTCACTTCTATGAAACATCAGCAAACTTCTTCCACCTGAATCACTGCATAACCAACATCTGGCCTTGAAGTAGAAGTGAAAAGCTCAACTCTACTTCATGTTTTAGCACCCTGTATGCACAAACATTTTCAAAACAAAAGCAAACCATAACGACTCAACAGGCACGAGGCAACTGCCCTTCCAACCCAATAATAAATTTACGTTCTGCTAAGTGGAAATGGCTGGTTTCCTGAGTGCTACAAGAGCACCCATAGAAGGTAAGTATGGAGTATGTTCATTTCTATGTATATTTTAAGCATTAATGATAAAAGAACTATATATGTGGGCTTAATTTTTTTTTTTAAATAAGTAAACACCAACTCTACTCTTTTGAGTTAAAGTTTATTAAAATGAATTAAGTTGCATACATCTCTATCTGTGAATATTAATATGGTGCAATATGGTAGGTGATGGATTCCTGATATCTGAAGACATTCCTGAGATGCTCAACTCATAATAAAGTGTTATAAACCTTGAAAATGATATAGAATGAATAATTTGTGGAAGATCTCACTTGTTTGAGAAGACACATTTATGAACTAATATTTCATATCTGGGTACTTTGTGGACATTTTGAAACATTTTTTACTGATTCTGATCCAAATTGTGATAAGTGTACAGGATTGCTTTCCATGTAACATAGATGATAGTGGTAAAAGCTTTATTTATTTTGAAGTGTGATGGAACATTGAGACTTGGAACACAAACACTCATTAAGCATTTGTCCTTGGAGTATATTGAGAGTATACTTAAGCAGGTCACAGCATAGTAATTTGAAAGTTATTGGTTTTACTTCCACGTATGTTTATGAAAACCAAATAAACTTTCAAATTCGCAGTGTGATTATACAGGGAGTGAAATGTTTTTTCTGCAATGTATTTTTTTTTTTTAGCTTTCATAAGATTTAGGCTTACCTTATTCGTTTTGATGTGCTAATACCACAGAATATTTGCTAATAAACACAATTTTACAAGTGCTTTCCACTGTAATTTGTATGTTACTATGTGTTGTATATTACAGCAGCTGTTGAAGGAATCCTTGTAATTAGCTGGGATACTTCCCATACTGCAAGCATGATCATTGTTATGATCATGTTCAACACTGTTTTGTCCCAAGTAGAGGGGTTCAATATAATGTATATTTGATGATATATTTGCCAAATGCCAAATATTGTGTGCATATCATCGCATTGTTTCACATTTTGTTGTTTTCCATCTTTCTGAGATAAGTAATGGAGAGTTTATTTATTTATTTTTTAATTTCATGCTAAAGTCCGTTACTTCTGGTCAATGAGTGGGCCTGCATTTCATTTTTACTGACAAATTCATATTTTTTAGACATTTTATAGTGCATACTTCAAGCATTTATCTGTTGTCAGTTACTGTTAGAAATAAAGTAGAAAAATGAAAGTTGATATTGCTCAATTTGTTTGCCTTTTGAACCCAGAAAAAATGTAACAAACTTATGCTTCTCAGATGAAGCTTTGACATTTTCATCTTTACTGAAACTACATTTCATAGCTACTGAATAGTGTATAGGCCCTGTTTATATTTATATACTTAGATAGGAGAGGTGCTGTTTGGTTTTACAGTAGCTACCAGCATCAGCAGTTGCATTCCATCTCAAATTTTATTCATATGTTTTTGGTTATTAAGCCTGTTAAGATAATAAAGATTACTTAAAGAAATAGTTTCATTTTCATGAGTATAGTATAGTGATCCCATGCTCTTAAGGTATGAAAACTTTGCGTGTTGATACTTGCCTAAGAGAGATATGTTGCTTGTTAAACATACTCATTGTTAATGCAGTCATGTTTTTTTTTTTTTTTTATCTATAAGGTAATAGGTTCAGAGAATAAATGATTGCCTGCTGGGAATCAGTACAGTGTGTGATGAGTGATACTTCAACCCATCTACAACTTATTCACCTCTCTCACATTCAAAGTAGAATGATACAGGTAGTCTCCTACATGCATTTTCTTTACTCTTTCTAGATATTGATAACAAACACAGAAACACTAAAATATTGAAAGAATTTTCCATCTGTGTTTGGTCACATTTGAAGTGAGATGAAGTTTCTACTTTACTGCACTTATAATCATGTCTAAAAAGAATTTTTTACCTTTATGATTGCAACGGGGACAGTTCATGCCAGGAAGCATGAAAACAGAACTTCAGCCATAGGAATAGTGGAAAATCAAATTTTTGAGGGAAAATATATGAGAGTATATGGCAGACTAAATAGTGCTGTAATGTAAGCAAAGCCCCCAAAAAATAATCATTGGAAAAAATGGCTTCTTTCAGTCTGCAGCTGGTACACAGCCAATCCACTCCTTCAACTACCTTCATTTTTCAGTTAATTAATGGGTTAATGAGTGCCTTGTGTAAGACTGGGTATATTAACCACAGATTAGTAATGATCCTGAAAGATGTATAATGAAATCTAGTCCTATACACTAAATGAGTGTGGAGAAACCTTTGACTGACCATCGGAACTGCTGTTCAGAAAATCAATGGAAGAGAGATCAGTACCAAAGGAATGTAAGAGTGAAATTGTTATGGATATTTTTTATGAAATGAACTTCGGTAGTTTGATACTTGGTGGAAATGAATCAGAAGCTATGAGTGATTACTTGCAACAAAACTTTGTAAATGACAGATGGCATTGGTAAAAAGGAAAGACATCATATATAAAAGCTATGCAAGATCTCTCTAATGGAAATAAACGATACGGGAGGATGGAATGTACGTTCTTGAACTATCAGAAGGCATTTGAAACTGTTTAAGACAAGAAACTGGGTTTTCACACCAATATTACTAGAGCTGAAGGAAACTGAGGATGTATATCATTCTTTTTTTCTTAACTGGGTAGGATTAACCAGCACTGTAAAACATGATTTTGTTATTTGGCTGCTGATATCTCCGATCTATGTAAATGATTTGCCAGGAGTGAAACCATACCTCAGCATGCTTGAAGATGATGCAAAATTCATGAAAGAAATATGGATAGCCTGGTTTGGAGAGAGAAATGGATAATGAAGTTCAACTCAACCAAATGCAAAGTGATAAGATGGGAAGGTGTAGATATGACTATAATCTTACAGGAAACAAACCTGTATGAAAGGGACTTTGGGATCAATTTAGTACCAAACCTAATGCTAGAGCATTACATTAGGAGAAATGTCGAGGAAACAAATTATCTTTGCTTAATAATGAAACTGCATTTAAGTACATGGTAAGAAAACATACAGTCAACCACAACAATATTTACAGCATCTGGAAAACCTAGAGAATGCATCTCATTTGGTCAATCCACATGAAGAAATATAAGTATTATAGAAAAGATCCAATGGAGGACTACAAATAAGGTATTTGAAATAAAGCCAAATTGCAGGAAGCAAGGTTGTCTACATTATGATAGTGAACATTCTGTAAAATTAGCAAAGAAGGACTGATCAAAGGTCACTGTGGAAAACTTGGCAAGAATAAAAAGTTCCCAGCCTAACAACAGAATACCAAACCATGGGATCAGTAAAGTGTGTAAATTATTTATGGGGAACTCTCAATTTATGCTGTTTTTAGAATACAAAGCAAGGTCCATTTACATCTTGTAATTTATGTGGTAAACCCACAATGCAATCATCATTGAGCAGGCACGGTGATGGTGTAGTGTTGCTGGTATCATGTTAGAAGCACATGTATGCATGGCATGGATACAGTCTTATAGTCATGGCATGTTACAGAATCTTGTGCAGCAGTATACTGTATGTTATACCCATGTGTTTTACCCCTTGCATCACATCACCTAAGCATATTTTAAGTTCAGGTATCAGTGATGCTAAGATGTGTAAGGCCATCATGATAGATTAAAATGGATGTGCTCAGAAAATATTAGAGAGGTGAACAAACCACTGACAGTAAGCCTGTCCTTGGACTTAGTGAATCTACTTTATGACAGTACAGAGAAGATCAAGGAAGTTACCCAGTGTGGAACTTTGATTTGTCCATCTAAGACCTCTTACTCCCAAAGTGTGATTACGAAGAGAATGGAATGAAAGCAGAGCATATGGATCAAACACTAAACTCATAAAAATGTTCCTATCAGAATGCTTTTGGTTCAAGCAAAGGCATCGAGTCCATATGATAAACATAGCAAGAAAGAAGGTATATCTGAAAAGAATGTCCAGAATACAAAATGGAGTGGTCCAAAATGTCCTTGCTGACATTAGGTGTTACAGAGAAATCCACCATGAGAAGACAATGAAGGCTAATCAGACAACATTAGATTTCTTTTTGAAAAAAATGGACACTCGTAGGATTGAACAGCCATCAACATATAGTGACATAAGAGATGAACCCTCTCAATCATCACCACCATCTTCTACAACTACACTGACACCTGTATGATTCCCACAAACTCCAGTAAGCAAATTCAGAAAATACAGTAAACGTAAATGTTAGAATTTAGTTTGTTATTTTGTTTTTTATTAATAGAATCCTTTGTACGGTATGTATATTAATAGTATTTTATATTTCCTGGTATGTGTGTGCTGTAGTTTTTCATTGGTATAATATTCAGTACTGTCTTGTTAATAATGAAACTACCTAATCTGTATTGATTACATTATACAATTTATCCCATTTTTGATTTACATGACAATTTTCAAGAATGTAACTATCACATAAGTCAAGGGGCCTCTGTACCAGTCAACACTGATACTGCTATCTAGGAATGGGATCAGATGATTATGAAATTATATAAAGGGTTTATTAAATACTAATAAGATTATGCTTTGCTAGTTTGATTTCCCAACTAGTCCAACAACTGCACCTAAATAAAGGGCAGAGTTACAGGGAAAGGTTAGTAGTCACAGACTTAGCTAAGTTGAAAGAAAGAAATGGGGAGAGACAACTATCAGGCTCCTGACTCAGTTAGACATCGCCATTGTTGCTCAGTTCTTTGAAATTGGAAAGAACACAAATCATACAACTAAGAAAATGTTATAACAGTAGTGAATTAATGTGCCACAACAGGAAACTGAAGCACAAAATACGACATAAAGAAATACTTATGCAGTTACCACAGTAGATGAATGTAATAGATCACCTCTACATGAAGAAACAGTGAAAGCAAAGACAGTGACCAAATAAAGAAGATCAAGCAATGTTGCATAAAGAATAAAATTCCCTCTTGGTAAACTCAAATAGAGGGAAAGTCACCATTTTTAGAAGCAAATAATCATTTGGAAAGAACCATGCACTGCAAGAGGTTATTTATTTTCTTTTATTTTGCTTTGTCGCTGTCTCCCGCGTTTGTGAGGTAGCGCAAGGAAACAGACAAAAGAAATGGCCCAACCCACCCCCATACACATGTATATACATACACGTCCACACATGCAAATATACATACCCATACATCTCAATGTACACATATATATACACACACAGACACATACATATATACACATGCACACAATTCACACTGTCTGCCTTTATTCATTCCCATCGCCACCTCGCCACACATGGAATAACATCCCCCTCCTCGCTCATGTGTGCGAGGTAGCGCTAGGAAAAGACAACAAAGGCCCCATTCGTTTACACTCAGTCTCTAGCTGTCATGCAATAATACCCGAAACCACAGCTCCCTTTCCACATCCAGGCCCCACAGAACTTTCCATGGTTTACCCCAGTCGCTTCACATGCCCTGTTTCAATCCATTGACAGCACGTCGACCCTGGTATACCACATTGATCCAATTCACTCTATTCCTTGCCCGCCTTTCACCCTCCTGCATGTTCAGGCCCCGATCACTCAAAATCCTTTTCACTCCATCTTTCCACCTCCGACACATATATCCTCTTTGTCTATCTTTCCTCACTCATTCTCTCCATGTGCCCAAACCATTTCAAAGCACACTTTTCTGCTCTCTCAACCACGCTCTTGTTATTTCCACACATCTCTCTTACCCTTACATTACTTACTCGATCAAACCACCTCACACCACATGTTGTCCTCAAACATCTCATTTCCAGCACATCCACCCTCCTGCGCACAACTCTATCCATAGCCCACGCCTTGCAACCATACAACATTGTTGGAACCACTGTTCCTTCAAACATACCCATTTTTGCTTTCCGAGATAATGTTCTCAACTTCCACACATTCTTCAAGGCTCCCAGGATTTTTGCCCCCTCCCCCACCCTATGATTCACTTCCGCTTCCATGGTTCCAACCGCTGCCAGATCCACTCCCAGATATCTAAAACACTTTACTTCCTCCATTCAAACTTACCTCCCGACTGACTTGACCCTCAACCCTACTGTACCTAATAACCTTGCTCTTATTCACATTTACTCTTAACTTTCTTCTTTCACACACTTTACCAAACTCAGTCACCAGCTTCTGCAGTTTCTCACATGAATCAGCCACCAGCGCTGTATCATCAGCGAACAACAACTGACTCACTTCAGAAGCTCTCTCATCCTCAACAGACTTCATACTTGCCCCTCTTTCCAAAACTCTTGCATTCACCTCCCTAACAACCCCATCCATAAACAAATTAAACAACCATGGAGACATCACACACCCCTGCCGCAAACCTACATTCACTGAGAACCAATCACTTTCCTCTCTTCCTACACGTACACATGCCTTACATCCTCGATAAAAACTTTTCACTGCTTCTAACAACTTGCCTCCCACACCATATATTCTTAATACCTTCCACAGAGCATCTCTATCAACTCTATCATATGCCTTCTCCAGATCCACAAATGCTACATACAAATCCATTTGCTTTTCTAAGTATTTCTCACATACATTCTTCAAAGCAAACACCTGATCCACACATCCTCTACCACTTCTGAAACCACACTGCTCTTCCCCAATCTGATGCTCTGTACATGCCTTCACCCTCTCAATCAATACCCTCCCATATAATTTACCAGGAATACTCAACAAACTTATACCTCTGTAATTTGAGCACTCACTCTTATCCCCTTTGCCTTTGTACAATGGCACTATGCACGCATTCCGCCAATCCTCAGGCACCTCACCATGAATCATACATACATTAAATAACCTTACCAACCAGTCAACAATACAGTCACCCCCTTTTTTAATAAATTCCACTGCAATGCCATCCAAACCTGCTGCCTTGCCGGCTTTCATCTTCCGCAAAGCTTTTACTACCTCTTCTCTGTTTACCAAATCATTTTCTGTAACCCTCTCACTTTGCACACCACCTCGACCAAAACACCCTATATCTGCCACTCTATCGTCAAACACATTCAACAAACCTTCAAAATACTCACTCCATCTCCTTCTCACATCACCAATACTTGTTATCACCTCCCCATTAGCCCCCTTCACTTCATTTGCTCCCTTGTCTTACGCACTTTATTTACCTCCTTCCAGAACATTTTTTTTTTTTTTTTGCCGCTGTCTCCCGCGTTTGCGAGGTAGCGCAAGGAAACAGACGAAAGAAATGGCCCAACCCACCCCCATACACATGTATATAAATACGTCCACACACGCAAATATACATACCTACACAGCTTTCCATGGTTTACCCCAGACGCTTCACATGCCCTGATTCAATCCACTGACAGCAAGTCAACCTCGGTATACCACATCGATCCAATTCACTCTATTCCTTGCCCTCCTTTCACCCTCCTGCATGTTCAGGCCCCGATCACACAAAATCTTTTTCACTCCATCTTTCCACCTCCAATTTGGTCTCCCACTTCTCCTCGTTCCCTCCACCTCCGACACATATATCCTCTTGGTCAATCTTTCCTCACTCATTCTCTCCATGTGCCCAAACCATTTCAAAACACCCTCTTCTGCTCTCTCAACCACACTCTTTTTATTTCCACACATCTCTCTCACCCTTACGTTACTTACTCGATCAAACCACCTCACACCACACATTGTCCAAAAACATCTCATTTCCAGCACATCAACCCTCCTGCGCACAACTCTATCCATAGCCCACACCTCGCAACCATACAACATTGCTGGAACTACTATTCCTTCAAACATACCCATTTTTGCTTTCCGAGATAATGTTCTCGACTTCCACACATTCTTCAAGGCTCCCAGGATTTTCGCCCCCTCCCCCACCCTATGATCCACTTCCGCTTCCATGGTTCCATCCGCTGCCAGATCCACTCCCAGATATCTAAAACACTTTACTTCCTCCAGTTTTTCTCCATTCAAACTTACCTCCCAATTGACTTGACCCTCAACCCTACTGTACCTAATAACCTTGCTCTTATTCACATTTACTCTTAACTTTCTTCTTTCACACACTTTACCAAACTCAGTCACCAGCTTCTGCAGTTTCTCACATGAATCAGCCACCAGCGCTGTATCATCAGTGAACAACAACTGACTCACTTCCCAAGCTCTCTCATCCCCAGCAGACTTCATACTTTTATTCTCCCTAAAATTTAATGATACTCTCTCACCCCAACTCTCATTTGCCCTCTTTTTCACCTCTTGCACCTTTCTCTTGACCTCCTGTCTCTTTCTTTTATAAATCTCCCACTCATTTGCATTTTTTCCCTGCAAAAATCGTCCAAATGCCTCTCTCTTCTCTTTCACTAATAATCTTACTTCTTCAGCCCACCACTCACTACCCTTTCTAATCAACCTGCCTCCTACGCTTCTCATGCCACAAGCATCTTTTCCGCAAGCCATCACTGCTTCCCTAAATACATCCCATTCCTCCCCCACTCCCCGTACCTCCTTTGTTCTCACCTTTTTCCATTCTGTACTCAGTCTCTCCTGGTACTTCCTCACACAAGTCTCCTTCCCAAGCTCACTTACTCTCACCACCCTCTTCACCCCAACGTTTTCTCTTCTTTTCTGAAAACCCATACAAATCTTCACCTTCGCCTCCACAAGATAATGCAAGAGGTATCTTTTGAAAAAACTGGTTTGAGGTAGCTACTGGATTTTTGTAGGTTTCAATCTTAGGGCCAATGATATAAATAAATTGACATGCAAGGACTTTTAACTATATCTAAATATGTTTGTGGATGATGCTAAAATCATGAGAAAATTTAGAAATGTGCAGGATTGCAGTAAGCCACAAAGAGACCTAAACTCTAGTTTTGGTTAGAAATATTGTTGGTGAATTTCATCTCGACCAAATACAAAGTGATAAAGATGAAGCATACTAAAAGGAAGTCTTTTACCCTTTATAAAACAAGGATCTTCCCCATGTGGTAAACATCAATGGCAAAAATCTTTGCACTGAGAGCTCCCGCAACAACTTCAAGGCTACATTCTGGGTAGGGCAAGAGAAGGAGGTGCTCAATACCAACTGTTAGCTTCCACAGAACAGTCACTGTTAATTTCCATGCAGACATGAATAGGGAAGGAAGAGCACAGTTTGAGTCAATGTTGCCACATTGACACATCTAAAAACACTTGCAGATCCCTGATAAATTTCTCATTCTCTCTCCCTTTTTTCTTCACCCTAATTGGCCTATATTAGGGCATGTTTTAAATATGCCATATCAGTTACTGTTAAAATATATAAAAAGGATCTTTGTCTTTTTCTACCCTAAACAAAAAGGATCTTGGTTTATTTCTACCCAATACAAAAAGGATCATGGTTTTTTCTACCCTAAACGAACAACCTGCAGTAAATTCAAGGTGAACACCACATAAAGTATCAGCATTACCTTTGAGAGAAATGTTTGGATTAAAAGTCTGGCTTTGATGGACACTTTCTGACAAAACAATCTCGTAACAGAATGAGGGAGTTATTGGCTTTTACAGCGAGAGCAATTCAAATTGATGCCTTTTGGCCTAAGTGAAGCATTACAAAAGTTTATGAGGTTAATAATCGACTCTACTAACAAAGCTGAGGCCCACCTCTATGATTAAATGGTAATCTCAAGCTCAGAAGAGGGATACATCACAAGGCTGCAGAGTCTTTAGCACCTTCAGCCTAATTCCAAAGTTGAAAGTTACTTGGCTGGAGACAGATTGGTGTTCTCAGACCTCTCTTGTCTTAAAGCATACAAGGCTTTATCCTATGCAACAAAAAATCATTTCTTTGTCAAAACACTTCCTTGGGAAGTGTAAGTTTGTAGGCATATGCCCAGACATGGTGAAACTACTTGCTAAAAAAAGTGACCTAGGTAAAAAGGGTTTCTCAGGCAAAAAGCAATGATCATCCAAAAGCACTTCCCTACGAGTTGCATGAAACTCCAGTGTGGTAGTTCAACAAGGAGAACTTTCTAAGACCAATTCTCTGAAGGGCATCGGTGGATTCTCTTACAATCTGGATAGATTGTTGGATCAGAATTAGGGTTTCACAGAACACTATTTTTCATTTCTGCAGCAACATATCCTTTCTTATGATCTAATTATTTATGTTACTTTGTTTATTTCTTGGCAACATATCCCTTCTTTCAATTCATCCACATTTGTTTCTCACTTGATTTTCGTTTACATGGGGTGATTGAACCGGATATAGGAGTGCATCTTTTATGTGAAATAATTTTTTAGAATTTTTTCTCCATCCTTCAATGCCACAGGCTAAAAAAGGGCACGGATGCCCACTTATTGCTATCCCAAAATCCACTTTTCACCACTTTCAAATTTCTTTAACCTAAGTGTCATTAAATGAAACAAACTACTGATGCATAACATCTACTAAAAACAAAAAAAAAATTCAATGTGCATTCAATAAATTTTTACATTTCTGGATAGTAAACATATATACCTACATTCATACATATAAACATACAAACAATATATATATATATATATATATATATATATATATATATATATATATATATATATATATATATATATATCATAAAATGGATACATTACCTGTAAGAAAGAATTGATAGTTGAAATTAAAAATTTTCAAAAAAGTTTAATGAATGAGAACAAATGTAATGCATATCATAAAATGGATACAATACCTGTAAGAAAGAATTGATAGTTGACATTAAAAATTTTCAAAAAAGTTTAATGAATGAGAATAAATGTAATGCAAAGGAAATATAAACAGCACTATAACCAAAATTTGTAATGTATAAGAGTGCAAGAAATGAGGAGAAAAACGATGAAAAGAATGTTGTGGACAAGGGAGGAGATAATCCAAAGCTTTTCCTTCTCAAGGACTCGAACGAAGAGTTCTCAAGGATAACATAGATGTGTAAAAATGTGAATAACACATTCAAGAGTTCAGAGTGAAATGTACTAAAGACCCAACACCAATGAGTTGGAATAGGAAGGTCTTGGAAAGCTTTGAAATTTTTAGGAGATATAAACATTGCTGAAGGGCAATGTGTACTGAAGAAATGTGTATATATGCTTTATTGCCTACTTATATGTCCAAGATTTTACTTGAGGAAGGTAAAGAGCTACAGGAGTGGAAGAAGGCAAATGTCATAAGTATCTCTATGGAAAGACACAGGAAGTCGAGCTGAAATATATACTGTACTAATCTTGGATGACTGTGGTCCGTAAATTCCTAGAAAAGACTGTCAGCAAGGAACTGGATACTTACTTGCAAAGGCAAAACTACCTTAGCGAGAGACAACTTGGAATAACAACAGTAAGGTTATGTGTAACAAGCCTCTTAGATTTTATGAGTCAACTCCATTGATGAACTTCTAGAAATGGGTTGAGGTCACCAGTGGTGATGGAACCATTGCTCTTCTTAGTCTATGTTAATGATCAGCAAAAATGACTGAATTCATACCTGAATATGCTTGAGTATGGTGCCTAAATCATGAGGGAATTAAACATGATGAATAAATCAACTTACTAAGGGACCTAAACAAACCCCAAAACTGGTCTGATACACAGTTGAAATTCAACCCAAGTAAATGCAAAGTAATGAGAATGGGTCTTGGTAAAAGAGGGCCTTAATATGATTATCATATAAAGGAATTCAAACAGCAACGGACCATTGGGTCCCTCTGAGGCTGTTTGAGATTGAAAACAAAAACCCACTGATTAGCATGGTAAAAGTTAGAGGGCATACAGTTCATTCAAAGAGAATAACCTGCAAATTGTCAATCTGACTAAGGAAGCACAAATAATGTAAGTTGTGGACTTTAAGTGAAGTATTTATCAAGGCTAGCCTTAAACATATCTATAGTGCTGCTTCCAACCATTCTAACTGGCAAATCATTCCATATATTAACAATCCTGATGAAGAAAAAGTTTTTTGCCTCATTTGAGGTTAAACATTAGCCCATGAATTTGTATCCATTACTATGAATAAAATCAGATGAATCAAGTCTAAAGTAACTTGACAGATCAACATTATCAAAACCTTTTATTACCTCTTAACCTCTTGCTTCTCAATCTAGGAATCATGTTGGGAGCTCAATGCTGTACTCTCTCCATTCTGTCTGTCTTTTTTTTCAAGCAGGGTGACCAAAAGTGAACACAATATTCATGACGTGGATGAGCTAATGAATTGTAAAGAGTAAGGATAATCACCCTGGACTTAAATCCAAAGGCCTTTTGTGCACTCTTTTCACTGCTACTGTTTGCTGCGTACAAAATTTTGGATTAAAATTTCGATTAATCATCTTTATAAGCTTTAATCAAGGTGTTAAATGACCAAAAATATATAGCTTTATCTAATCATTTGCATCGAATATTCTGGGTAATTTTTTGCTAAAAATAATTTTCTTTTAAAAATGAAACATAACATATGCAAACACTTGTATACTTCAAGTAATCATGGAAAATTCAACATAATGCTTTCTGTTACATATAAACCCCCAGTAAATACGATGCAAATGATTACATAAAGGTATACATTTTTCATCATTTAACACCTTGATTAAAGATTATAAGGATGACTAAATGAAATTTTAATCCAAAATATGTAATCAATATGAAAAATATTCCATATAAAATGGTTTTGATGGAAATCAATTTTTCTGAGAAAATACCAAAAAGTACAGGTAATAGTCCAGGGTATTTTTTTAGCTAAAAAATCTTTTTGCTTTGAATATGAAACATAACATATTCAAACACTTCTATATTTGAAATAATCATGGAAAACATAATATAATGCTCTCAGTTACCGATAGATAACCAGTAGATACGACTGAAATGATCATCTAATGTTTTAAATTTGTGTTCATTTAACAGCTCTTTTAAAGGTCGTATTTCAACCCCTGATTTGAACTCAGCTTGAAAAATATTCCTTAATACGAGGTTTTGAAGGAAATTGATTTTTCTTTGAAAAACACCAAAATTGCAGGTTCAGGGAAATTTTTTTACTTAAAAAAACTTTTTCTTTTAAGAATGAAACATTTATATTTATCATTATTTATTCATTTTGCTTTGTCGCTGTCTCCCGTGTTAGCAAGGTAGCGCAAGGAAACAGACGAAAGAATGGCCCAACCCACCCACATACACATGTCCACACATGCAAATATGCATACCTATACATCTCAATGTATATATATATACACACACAGACATACACATATATACACATGTACATAATTCATACTGTCTGCCTTTACTTATTCCCATCGCCACACATGTAATAACAACCCCCTCCCCTTTCATGTGTGCCAGGTAGCGATAGGAAAAGACAACAAAGGCCCCATTCGTTGACACTCAGTCTCTAGCTGTCATGTAATAATGCACCAAAACCACAGCTCCCTTTCCACATCCAGGCCCTACTTGAAGTATACAAGTGTTTCCATATGTTATATTTCACGTTTAAGAGAAAACGTTTTTTCAGCAAAAAATTACCCTGAACTATTACCTGCAATTTTTGTTATTCTTTTGAGAAAAATTGACTTCCTTCAAAACGTCATAATAAGGAATATTTTTCATGCTAAAGATAAATCAGGGGTTAAAATATCATTTGGTCTTTTTTATGACATTTAAAAAAGCTATCAAATTAATACAAATTTAAAGCATTATATGATCATTTGAATCGTATTTACTGGTTATCTATCAGTAAGTGAGAGCATTATATTTTCCATGATTATTTCAAATACAGAAGTGTTTGAATATGTTATGTTTCATATTCGAAACAAAAAGATTTTTTAGCTAAAAAGTACCCTGGACTAATACCTGTAATTTTTGGTATTTTTCACAGAAAAATTCATTTCCATCAAAACCACTTTATATGGAAGATTTTTCATGTTGAGTACATATTTTGTATTAAAATTTCGATTAGTCAACTTTATGAGCTTTTATCAAGGTGTTAAATGATGAAAAATGTATAACTTTATCTAATCATTTTCATTGTATTTACCGGGGATTTAAATATAACACAAAGCATTATGTTGTTTTTGCCATGATTATTTGAAGTGTAAAAGTGTTTCCATATATTATATTTCATTTTTAAAAGAAAGGTTATTCTTAGCAAAAAAATTTCCAGAACTATTACCTGCAATTTTCAGAATTTTTCTGAGAAAAATCGATTTCCATCGAAACCTCATAATAAGGAATATTTTTCATGCTAAAGTCAAATCAGGGGTTAAAATATCATTTGGTCTTTTTTACAACCTTTAAATAAGTAATCAAATTAACACAAATTTAAAGCATAATATGATCATTTGAATCGTATTTCCTGGTTATCTATCGGTACCTGAGATCATTACATCACATTTTCCATGATTATTTCAAATATAGAAGTGTTTGAATATGTTATGTTTCATATTCGAAACAAAAAGATTTTCTAGCTAAAAAATTTCTCAGAAAAATTGATTTCCATCAAAACCATTTTATATGGAATATTTTTCATACTGAGTATATATTTTGGATTAAAATTTCGATTAATCATCTTTATGAGCTTTAATCAAGGTGTTAAATGATGGCAAATGTATACCTTTATCTAATCCTTTGCATCATATTTACTGGGGATTTACATGTAAGAGAAAGCATTATGTTGTATTTTCCATGATTACTTGAAGTATACAAGTGTTTCCATATGTTATATTTCATTTTTAAGAGAAAACGTTTTTTGAGCAAAAAATTACCCTGAACTATTATTACCTGCAATTTTTGTTATTTTTTTGAGAAAAATCAATTTTTGTTTAAAAGTCGTAAAAAAGACCAAATGATATTTTAACTCCTGATTTAACTTTAGCATGAATAATATTCCATATTATGAGGTTTTGAAGGAAATTGACTTTTCTCAAAAAAATATCAAAAATTGCAGGTAATAGTTCAGGGTAATTTTTTGCTCAAAAAACTTTTTCTTTTAAAAATGAAATAAAACATATGCAAACACTTTTTTTCGCTTGAAAAACTTTTTCTTTCAAAAATGAAGTATGATATATACAAATACATGCATACTTCAAATAATCATGGAAAATATGACATAATGCTTACAGTTATACACAGATGCCCAGTAAATGCAATGCAAATGATTAGATACAGCTTTACGTTTTTTTGTCATTTACCAGTTTGGTCAAAGCTCATAAAGACAATAATCAAAATTTTAATCCAAAATTTGTTCTTGACATGAAAAATATTTCATATAAAATTTTTTTGATGGAAATCAATTTTTCTGAGAAAATACCAAAAAGTACAGGTAATAGTCCAGGGTATTTTTTTAGCTAAAAAATCTTTTTGCTTTGAATATGAAACATAACATATTCAAACACTTCTATATTTGAAATAATCATGGAAAACATAATATAATGCTCTCAGTTACCGATAGATAACCAGTAGATACGACTGAAATGATCATCTAATGTTTTAAATTTGTGTTCATTTAACAGCTCTTTTAAAGGTCGTATTTCAACCCCTGATTTGAACTCAGCTTGAAAAATATTCCTTAATATGAGGTTTTGAAGGAAATTGATTTTTCTTTGAAAAACACCAAAATTGCAGGTTCAGGGAAATTTTTTTACTTAAAAAAACTTTTTCTTTTAAGAATGAAACATTTATATTTATCATTATTTATTTATTTTGCTTTGTCGCTGTCTCCCGTGTTAGCAAGGTAGCGCAAGGAAACAGACAAAAGAATGGCCCAACCCACCCACATACACATGTCCACACATGCAAATATGCATACCTATACATCTCAATGTATATATATATACACACACAGACATACACATATATACACATGTACATAATTCATACTGTCTGCCTTTACTTATTCCCATCGCCACACATGTAATAACAACCCCCTCCCCTTTCATGTGTGCCAGGTAGCGATAGGAAAAGACAACAAAGGCCCCATTCGTTGACACTCAGTCTCTAGCTGTCATGTAATAATGCACCAAAACCACAGCTCCCTTTCCACATCCAGGCCCTACTTGAAGTATACAAGTGTTTCCATATGTTATATTTCACGTTTAAGAGAAAACGTTTTTTCAGCAAAAAATTACCCTGAACTATTACCTGCAATTTTTGTTATTCTTTTGAGAAAAATTGACTTCCTTCAAAACGTCATAATAAGGAATATTTTTCATGCTAAAGATAAATCAGGGGTTAAAATATCATTTGGTCTTTTTTATGACATTTAAAAAAGCTATCAAATTAATACAAATTTAAAGCATTATATGATCATTTGAATCGTATTTACTGGTTATCTATCAGTAAGTGAGAGCATTATATTTTCCATGATTATTTCAAATACAGAAGTGTTTGAATATGTTATGTTTCATATTCGAAACAAAAAGATTTTTTAGCTAAAAAGTACCCTGGACTAATACCTGTAATTTTTGGTATTTTTCACAGAAAAATTCATTTCCATCAAAACCACTTTATATGGAAGATTTTTCATGTTGAGTACATATTTTGTATTAAAATTTCGATTAGTCAACTTTATGAGCTTTTATCAAGGTGTTAAATGATGAAAAATGTATAACTTTATCTAATCATTTTCATTGTATTTACCGGGGATTTAAATATAACACAAAGCATTATGTTGTTTTTGCCATGATTATTTGAAGTGTAAAAGTGTTTCCATATATTATATTTCATTTTTAAAAGAAAAGTTATTCTTAGCAAAAAAATTTCCAGAACTATTACCTGCAATTTTCAGAATTTTTCTGAGAAAAATCAATTTCCATCGAAAACTCATAATAAGGAATATTTTTCATGCTAAAGTCAAATCAGGGGTTAAAATATCATTTGGTCTTTTTTACAACCTTTAAATAAGTAATCAAATTAACACAAATTTAAAGCATAATATGATCATTTGAATCGTATTTCCTGGTTATCTATCGGTACCTGAGATCATTACATCACATTTTCCATGATTATTTCAAATATAGAAGTGTTTGAATATGTTATGTTTCATATTCGAAACAAAAAGATTTTCTAGCTAAAAAATTTCTCAGAAAAATTGATTTCCATCAAAACCATTTTATATGGAATATTTTTCATACTGAGTATATATTTTGGATTAAAATTTCGATTAATCATCTTTATGAGCTTTAATCAAGGTGTTAAATGATGGCAAATGTATACCTTTATCTAATCCTTTGCATCATATTTACTGGGGATTTACATGTAAGAGAAAGCATTATGTTGTATTTTCCATGATTACTTGAAGTATACAAGTGTTTCCATATGTTATATTTCATTTTTAAGAGAAAACGTTTTTTGAGCAAAAAATTACCCTGAACTATTATTACCTGCAATTTTTGTTATTTTTTTGAGAAAAATCAATTTTTGTTTAAAAGTCGTAAAAAAGACCAAATGATATTTTAACTCCTGATTTAACTTTAGCATGAATAATATTCCATATTATGAGGTTTTGAAGGAAATTGACTTTTCTCAAAAAAATATCAAAAATTGCAGGTAATAGTTCAGGGTAATTTTTTGCTCAAAAAACTTTTTCTTTTAAAAATGAAATAAAACATATGCAAACACTTTTTTTCGCTTGAAAAACTTTTTCTTTCAAAAATGAAGTATGATATATACAAATACATGCATACTTCAAATAATCATGGAAAATATGACATAATGCTTACAGTTATACACAGATGCCCAGTAAATGCAATGCAAATGATTAGATACAGCTTTACGTTTTTTGTCATTTACCAGTTTGGTCAAAGCTCATAAAGACAATAATCAAAATTTTAATCCAAAATTTGTTCTTGACATGAAAAATATTTCATATAAAATTTTTTTGAAGGAAATCGATTTTTCTGAGAAAAATATCAAAGAAATTACAGGTAATAATTCAGGGTATTTTTTAGCTCAAGAAACTTTTTTTTTCAAATATGAAACGTAACATATTCAAACACTTCTACATTAGAAATAACCATGAAAAAGAAAACATAATGATCTCAGTTACCGATAG
This sequence comes from Panulirus ornatus, assembly GCF_036320965.1. Classification (NCBI taxonomy): domain Eukaryota; kingdom Metazoa; phylum Arthropoda; class Malacostraca; order Decapoda; family Palinuridae; genus Panulirus; species Panulirus ornatus. The sequence goes on along the minus strand of NC_092243.1, from coordinate 60,523,700 downwards.
ATACATAGTAAATATGATGCAAATGATCATATAATGCTTTAAATTTGTTTTTATTTCACAGTTTGTTTAAAGGTCGTAAAAAAGACCAAGTGATATTTTAACCCCAGATGTGTATTTAGCATGAAAAATATTCCTTATGATAAAGTTTTGAAGGAAATCTATTTTTCTGATAAAAATACCAAAAACTTCAGGTATTAGTTCAGTGTAAGTTTTAGATGAAGGAGCTTTTTGTTTCAAACATGAAACATAACATTTTCAAACATCGGCTGCTAACGCAGGAGACAGCAACAAAGTATAATCTACAAAAATGAAAAATATATATACTTTATATACTTAATCGCCATCTCCCATGTTAGTGAGGTAGTGCAAGGAAACATGAAAGAATGGCCCAACCCACCCACATACACATGTATATACATAAATGCCAACACACGCAAATATACATACCTATACATTTCAATGTATACATACATATGCATACACACATGTACATATTCATGCTTGATGCCTTCATCCATTCCCGTCGCCACCCTGTTACACATAAAATAGCACACACACACACATACACATCCGCAAGGTAGCGCTAGGAAAAGACAACAAAGGCCACATTCGTTCACACTCAGTCTCCAGCTGTCATATGTAAGGTACCGAAACCCCAGCTCCCTTTCCACATCCAGGCCCCACAAAACTTTCCGTGGTTTACCCCAGATGCATCACATGCCTTGGTTCAATCCACTGACAGCATGTCGACACCGGTATACCACATCGTTCCAATTCACTCTTCCTTGCATGCCTTTCAGCCTCCTGTATGTTCAAGGCACGATCACTCAAAATCTTTTTCACTCCATCCTTCCATCTCCAATTTGGTATCCTGCTTGTCCTCATTCCCTCTACCTCTGACACATATATCCTCTTTGTCAATCTTTTCTCTCATTCTCTCAATGTGACCAAACCATTTCAACACACCCTCTTCTGCTCTCTCCACCACACTCTTTGAATTACCACACATCTCTCTTACCCTTTCATTACTTACTCGATCAAACCACCTCACACCACATATTTTCCTCAAACATCTCATTTCCAAAACATTCACCTTCCTCCGCACAACCCTATCTATAGCCCATGCCTCGCAACCATATAACATTTTGGAACCACTATTCCTTCAAACATACCCATTTTTGCTCTCTGAAATAACATTCCCTCTTTCCACACATTCTTCAACACTCCTAGAACCTTTGCCCCCTCACCCACCCTGGGACTCACTTTTACTTCCATGGTTCCATCTGCTGCTAAATCCACTCCCAGATATCTAAAACACTTCACTTCCTCCAGTTTTTCTCCATTCAAACTTACCTCCCAATCAACTTGTCCCTCAACCCTACTGAACCTAATAACCTTGTCCTCATTCACATTTACTCTCTGCTTTCTCCTTTCACACATTTTACCAAACTCAGCCATCAACTTCTGCAGTTTCTCACCCGAATCAGCCACCAGCACTGTATCATCAGCAAACAACAATTGACTCACTTACCAAGCCATCTCATGCACAACAGACTGCATACTTGCTCCTTTCTCCAAAACTCTTGCATTCACCTCCCTAACCACTACATCCATAAACAAATTAAACAACCATGGAGACATCATGCACCCCTGCCGCAAACTGACATTCACAGGTAACCAATCACTTTCTTCTCTTCCTACTCGTACACATGCCTTACATCCTTGGTAAAAAACTTTTCACTGCTTCTAGCAACTTACCTCCCACACCATATACTCTCAACATCCACAAAGCATCTCTATCAACCCTATCATATGCCTTCTCGAGATCCATAAATGCTATAAATCCATCTGTTTTTCAAAGTATTTCTCTCTCAATACCATCCACAAAGCATCTCTATCAACCCTATCATATGCCTTCTCCAGATCCATAAAAGCTACATGCAAATCCATCTGTTTTTCTAAGTATTTCTCACATACATTCCTTAAAGCAATCACCTGATCCACATATACTCTATCACTTCTGAAATCACACTGCTCTTCCTCAATCTGATGCCCTGTACATGCCTTTACCCTTTCAATCAATACCCTCCCATACAATTTCCCAGGAATACTCAACAAACTTAAACTTCTGTAATTTGAACACTCACCTTTATCCCTTTTGCCTTTGTACAATGGCACCATGCATGCATTCTGACAATCCTCAGGCACTTCACAACAAACCATACATACAATGAATATCCTTACTAACCAATCAACAACACAGTCAGTGAAAACCCTGTCTTCTGAAATGTGCCAAGTCATAGTTATTGGGATAGACATAAGAAAGTAGAGAGTTTCAGAGCTTCGATGAATTGTGAAAGAAGCAGGTATCAAACCAGCCCGCTCTTGAGTTGCTGATGGCCATACAATCATCATGTGATGCAGCAGCTTGCTAGGTACTGCATGGTCTAGTTAGTGGTGGGGGCGCACAAGCAGCAAGTTCTCGAGAGCAAACACCAAAGTAATACCTATAGAATAGGGAAATTGAACCAACACTGTGACGTAATGTATGGGGGTCAATTTTGGAAGTTAGCCTGGGACAGTCTGTAAGACAGACCGCTTTCAACTCAAATCTATAAAATAAGGATGCAGAGCTAAAACCATCCCAAATGTGAGAGCAGCACTCCATACAAGGATGAATAAATCCCAACAAATAAACAGAGCAACTGTTCAGAAGAGATTTTGACATCTTAACAAGACACCCAATTTCTGAGAGGCAGACTTAGCTATTCCCGTAATGTGGGATTTCCAAGAAAGAGTGGATGTTACAGTAATACCAAGAATGTTCACTGAGTCAAGAGGTGGAATTACAGAACTGTCAAAGGAGAGATGAGAGTTGTGAGGAGTTTTCGATAAAGAGATGGGAAGAAACTGGGTCTTGGATGCATTAAACTTAAAAAGATTTTGTGTACCCCATTGAGATATCCTGTCCAAATCTGAGTTTACTGAGGAAGCTGTGTCAAGATGTGATGCAGAACGAGTGAGAGAAAAGGAAGCAGAATTGAAGGATGTGGATGAATGCAATGTTGAGTCATCAGCGTATGAATGTACTGGATTATTAGTGGAGAGGAAATCGTTGAAACAATGGAGAAAAAGTGTAGGGGTCAGGACAGAACATAAAGTATCTATTCATCATTTACACAAACAACATTATTTACATAAATGAAATAAAAAGCATTTTTTGAAAAAATACAAACAATAATAGAAAGTTTCTTTTACTATACAAATGACTATCATAGTTGCTATATCAATCTAGTTTTCCACTATAATGATATACTGATACTTTCTTGGATACTTTTGGAGACATGCATATCATTACTTCCAGCTGTGTTGTTAAGTTCCTATTGACATCTATGGATAAGTCATACATCACCTGGGAACTCAGATGTAAGCATGATGCTTTAGAGCCACAAATGTGTCTTGACACAACAAACTACAGCCAGGCATAATGAAAGCTTTAAGCAACAGAATATATATGACATATGGCTTAAGCTAAGAAAGAGGAAGTGAATGCAGACAGCACTGGGAAGATTATGTCCGAAAGATATAAATGAGGGGTCATGAGGTGGAAACCCGATAACTAAAAAGTTCTTTCCTCATACGGGTTAATCATCCCTAATCCAAAAATTCAAAATGCTCCAAAATCCAAAACTTTTTGAGTGGCGACATGACGTTACAAGTGGAAAATTCCACATGTCAACACAATATTCTTTCCCTGTATTAATGGTATTTTATAGTCTTTTACTGTTAAATACTTATGTGTGAATAAGTGTAAGAAACTGATTGCTAATCAGTATAATATAAACTCAGAATAAAAAATGAATGTGATGCTAAACAACCACAGATTGTCCACATGGGCGGCTGATGATGTGACACCTTCGCTTTCCCCAAGGTATCTCACCATGTATATGCAAATATTCCAAAATCCAAAAAAAATCCAAAATCCGAAACACATCTGGTCCTAGTCATTTTGGATAAGGGATACTCAACCTATATATACAAATAGGTCATAAGAAATAAGTGATCCCACTTGCATGAACATGATATATGAAGTTGATACCCACAGAAAATAAGAACTTACCAGGAGGATAGCATTGGGGTAAAATGAAAAGACTCCAACTTCCATCTTCCAGACATTCATTGGTTCTTGAATTTCCTCCTCCTAAGAATGTTCCATTGCATGTATAAAGGACCACTGTGCCCCACGTAGATTCACCTGTGAAGTTGTAAGTTGCACCGCCCCAGGGTATTTCAGGTGGAGACATGCATGCTGAAAGAGAGATTAAATGGAGATCACTTTTTTACTACTCACAACTCTATCCATAGCCCACACCTCGCAACCATACATCGTTGATGGAACCACTATTCCTTCAAACATACTCATTTTTGCTTTCCAAGATAATGTTCTCGGCTTCCACACATTCTTCAAGGCTCCCAGGATATTCGCCCCCTCCCCCACCCTATGATTCACTTCCGCTTCCATGGTTCCATCCGCTGCCAGATCCACTCCCAGATATCTAAAACACTTTACTTCCTCCAGTTTTTCTCCATTCAAACTTACCTCCCAATTGACTTGACCCTCAACCCTACTGTACCTAATAACCTTGCTCTTATTCACATTTACTCTTAACTTTCTTCTTTCACACACTTTACCAAACTCAGTCACCAGCTTCTGCAGTTTCTCACATGAATCAGCCACCAGCGCTGTATCATCAGCGAACAACAACTGACTCACTTCCCAAGCTCTCTCATCCCCAACAGACTTCATACTTGCCCCTCTTTCCAAAACTCTTGCATTCACCTCCCTAACAACCCCATCCATAAACAAATTAAACAACCATGGAGACATCACACACCCCTGCCGCAAACCTACATTCACTGAGAACCAATCACTTTCCTCTCTTCCTACACGTACACATGCCTTACATCCTCGATAAAAACTTTTCACTGCTTCTAACAACTTGCCTCCCACACCATATATTCTTAATACCTTCCACAGAGCATCTCTATCAACTCTATCATATGCCTTCTCCAGATCCATAAATGCTACATACAAATCCATTTGCTTTTCAAAGTATTTCTCACATACACTCTTCAAAGCAAACACCTGATCCACACATCCTCTACCACTTCTGAAACCACACTGCTCTTCCCCAATCTGATGCTCTGTACATGCCTTCACCCTCTCAATCAATACCCTCCCATATAATTTACCAGAAATACTCAACAAACTTATACCTCTGTAATTTGAGCACTCACTCTTATCCCCTTCGCCTTTGTACAATGGCACTATGCACGCATTCCGCCAATTCTCAGGCACCTCACCATGAGTCATACATACATTAAATAACCTTACCAACCAGTCAACAATACAGTCACCCCCTTTTTTAATAAATTCCACTGCAATACCATCCACACCTGCTGCCTTGCTGGCTTTCATCTTCATGTGTGGAAGTCGAGAACATTATCTCGGAAAGCAAAAATGAGTATGTTTGAAGGAATAGTGGTTCCAACAATGTTGTATGGTTGCGAGGCGTGGGCTATGGATAGAGTTGTGCACAGGAGGATGGATGTGCTGGAAATGAGATGTTTGAGGACAATGTGTGGTGTGAGGTGGTTTGATCGAGTAAGTAACGTAAGGGTAAGAGAGATGTGTGGAAATAAAAAGAGCGTGGTTGAGAGAGCAGAAGAGGGTGTTTTGAAATGGTTTGGGCACATGGAGAGAATGAGTGAGGAAAGATTGACCAAGAGGATATATGTGTCAGAGGTGGAGGGAACGAGAAGTGGGAGACCAAATTGGAGGTGGAAAGATGGAGTGAAAAAGATTTTGAGTGATCGGGGACTGAACATGCAGGAGGGTGAAAGGCGGGCAAGGAATAGAGTGAATTGGATCGATGTGGTATACCGGGGTTGACGTGCTGTCAGTGGATTGAATCAGGGCATGTGAAGCGTCTGGGGTAAACCATGGAAAGTTGTGTGGGGCCTGGATGTGGAAAGGGAGCTGTGGTATCGGGCATTATTGTATGACAGCTAGAGACTGAGTGTGAACGAATGGGGCCTTTGTTGTCTTTTCCTAGCGCTACCTTGCACACATGAGGGGGGAGGGCGATGGTATTCCATGTGTGGCGAGGTGGCAATGGGAATGAATAAAGGCAGACAGTGTGAATTGTGTGCATGGGTATATATGTATGTGTCTGTGTGTGTATATATATGTGTACATTGAGATGTATAGGTATGTATATTTGCGTGTGTGGACGTGTATGTATATACATGTGTATGGGGGTGGGTTGGGCCATTTCTTTTGTCTGTTTACTTGCGCTACCTCGCAAACGCGGGAGACAGCGACAAAGCAAAATAAATAAATAAAATATAAATATATGTATATATAGAGTGGCAGATATAGGGTGTTTTGGTCGAGGTGGTGTGCAAAGTGAGAGGGTTAGGGAAAATGATTTGGTAAACAGAGAAGAGGTAGTGAAAGCTTTGCGGAAGATGAAAGCCGGCAAGGCAGCAGGTTTGGATGGTATTGCAGTGGAATTTATTAAAAAAGGGGGTGACTGTATTGTTGACTGGTTGGTAAGGTTATTTAATGTATGTATGACTCATGGTGAGGTGCCTGAGGATTGGCGGAATGTGTGCATAGTGCCATTGTACAAAGGCAAAGGGGATAAGAGTGAGTGCTCAAATTACAGAGGTATAAGTTTGTTGAGTATTCCTGGTAAATTATATGGGAGGGTATTGATTGAGAGGGTGAAGGCATGTACAGAGCATCAGATTGGGGAAGAGCAGTGTGGTTTCAGAAGTGGTAGAGGATGTGTGGATCAGGTGTTTGCTTTGAAGAATGTATGTGAGAAATACTTAGAAAAGCAAATGGATTTGTATGTAGCATTTATGGATCTGGAGAAGGCATATGATAGAGTTGATAGAGATGCTCTGTGGAAGGTATTAAGAATATATGGTGTGGGAGGAAAGTTGTTAGAAGCAGTGAAAAGTTTTTATCAAGGATGTAAGGCATGTGTACGTGTAGGAAGAGAGGAAAGTGATTGGTTCTCAGTGAATGTAGGTTTGCGGCAGGGGTGTGTGATGTCTCCATGGTTGTTTAATTTGTTTATGGATGGGGTTGTTAGGGAGGTAAATGCAAGAGTTTTGGAAAGAGGGGCAAGTATGAAGTCTGTTGGGGATGAGAGAGCTTGGGAAGTGAGTCAGTTGTTGTTCGCTGATGATACAGCGCTGGTGGCTGATTCATGTGAGAAACTGCAGAAGCTGGTGACTGAGTTTGGTAAAGTGTGTGGAAGAAGAAAGTTAAGAGTAAATGTGAATAAGAGCAAGGTTATTAGGTACAGTAGGGTTGAGGGTCAAGTCAATTGGGAGGTGAGTTTGAATGGAGAAAAACTGGAGGAAGTGAAGTGTTTTAGATATCTGGGAGTGGATCTGGCAGCGGATGGAACCATGGAAGCGGAAGTGGATCATAGGGTGGGGGAGGGGGCGAAAATTCTGGGGGCCTTGAAGAATGTGTGGAAGTCGAGAACATTATCTCGGAAAGCAAAAATGGGTATGTTTGAAGGAATAGTGGTTCCAACAATGTTGTATGGTTGCGAGGCGTGGGCTATGGATAGAGTTGTGCGCAGGAGGATGGATGTGCTGGAAATGAGATGTTTGAGGACAATGTGTGGTGTGAGGTGGTTTGATCGAGTGAGTAACGTAAGGGTAAGAGTGATGTGTGGAAATAAAAAGAGCGTGGTTGAGAGAGCAGAAGAGGGTGTTTTGAAGTGGTTTGGGCACATGGAGAGGATGAGTGAGGAAAGATTGACCAAGAGGATATATGTGTCGGAGGTGGAGGGAGCAAGGAGAAGAGGGAGACCAAATTGGAGGTGGAAAGATGGAGTGAAAAAGATTTTGTGTGATCGGGGCCTGAACATGCAGGAGGGTGAAAGGAGGGCAAGGAATAGAGTGAATTGGAGCGATGTGGTATACCGGGGTTGACGTGCTGTCAGTGGATTGAATCAAGGCATGTGAAGCATCTGGGGTAAACCATGGAAAGCTGTGTAGGTATGTATATTTGCGTGTGTGGACGTATGTATATACATGTGTATGGGGGGGGGTTGGGCCATTTCTTTCGTCTGTTTCCTTGTGCTACCTCGCAAACGCGGGAGACAGCGACAAAGTATAAAAAAGAAAAAAAAAAAAATATATATATAAAATATATATATATATATATATATATATATATATATATATATATATAAATATATATATAAATATATATATATATTTTACAAATTTAAATAAAGTGGTATAAGTTTGTTGAGTATTCCTGGGAAATGATATGGCAGGGTATTGATTGAAAGGGTCAAGGCATGTACAGAGCATCAGATTGGGGAGGAACAGTGTGGTTTTAGTAGTGGTACAGGATGTGTGGATCAGGTGTTTGCTTTGAAGAATGTATGTGAGAAATACTTAGAAAAGAAAATGATTTGTATGTAGCATTTATGGATCTGGAGAAGGCATATGATAAGAGGTGATAGAGATGCTTTGTGGAAGGTATTAAGAGATATGGTGTGTGAGGTAAGTTGCTAGAAGCAGTGAAAAGTTTTTATCAAGGATGTAAGGCATGTGTACGTGTAGAAGAGAGGAAAGTGATTGGTTCGCAGTGAATGTAGGTTATCGGCAGGGGTGTGTGATGTCTCCATGGTTGTTTAATTTGTTTATGGATGGGGTTGTTAGGGAGGTAAATGCAAGAGTTTTGGAAAGAGGGGCAAGTATGAAGTCTGTTGGGGATGAGAGAGCTTGGGAAGTGAGTCAGTTGTTGTTCGCTGATGATACAGCGCTGGTGGCTGATTCATGTGAGAAACTGCAGAAGCTGGTGACTGAGTTTGGTAAAGTGTGTGGAAGAAGAAAGTTAAGAGTAAATGTGAATAAGAGCAAGGTTATTAGGTACAGTAGGGTTGAGGGTCAAGTCAATTGGGAGGTGAGTTTGAATGGAGAAAAAACTGGAGGAAGTGAAGTGTTTTAGATATCTGGGAGTGGATCTGGCAGCGGATGGAACCATGGAAGCGGAAGTGGATCATAGGGTGGGGGAGGGGGCGAAAATTCTGGGGGCCTTGAAGAATGTGTGGAAGTCGAGAACATTATCTCGGAAAGCAAAAATGGGTATGTTTGAAGGAATAGTGGTTCCAACAATGTTGTATGGTTGCGAGGCGTGGGCTATGGATAGAGTTGTGCGCAGGAGGATGGATGTGCTGGAAATGAGATGTTTGAGGACAATGTGTGGTGTGAGGTGGTTTGATCGAGTGAGTAACGTAAGGGTAAGAGTGATGTGTGGAAATAAAAAGAGCGTGGTTGAGAGAGCAGAAGAGGGTGTTTTGAAGTGGTTTGGGCACATGGAGAGGATGAGTGAGGAAAGATTGACCAAGAGGATATATGTGTCGGAGGTGGAGGGAGCAAGGAGAAGAGGGAGACCAAATTGGAGGTGGAAAGATGGAGTGAAAAAGATTTTGTGTGATCGGGGCCTGAACATGCAGGAGGGTGAAAGGAGGGCAAGGAATAGAGTGAATTGGAGCGATGTGGTATACCGGGGTTGACGTGCTGTCAGTGGATTGAATCAAGGCATGTGAAGCGTCTGGGGTAAACCATGGAAAGCTGTGTAGGTATGTATATTTGCGTGTGTGGACGTATGTATATACATGTGTATGGGGGGGGTTGGGCCATTTCTTTCGTCTGTTTCCTTGTGCTACCTCGCAAACGCGGGAGACAGCGACAAAGTATAAAAAAAAAAAAAAAAAAAAAAAAATATTTTTTTTCTTTTAAACTATTTGCCATTTCCCGCGTTAGCGAGGTAGCGTTAAGAACAGAGGACTGGGCCTTTTTTGGAATATCCTCACCTGGCCCCCTCTGTTCCTTCTTTTGGAAAATTAAAAAAAAAAAAATGAGAGGGGAGGATTTCCAGCCCCCCGCTCCCTCCCCTTTTAGTCGCCTTCTACAACATGCAGGGAATACGTGGGAAGTATTCTTAATCCCCTATCCCCAGGGATAATATATATATATATATATATATATATATATATATATATATATATATATATATATATATATATATATATATATATGGAGAAAAACTGGAGGAAGTAAAGTGTTTTAGATATCTGGGAGTGGATCTGGCAGCGGATGGAACCATGGAAGCGAAGTGATCATAGGGTGGGGGAGGGGGGCGAAAATCCTGGGAGCCTTGAAGAATGTGTGGAAGTCGAGAACATTATCTCAGAAGGCAAAAATGGGTATGTTTGAAGGAATAGTGGTTCCAACAATGTTGTATGGTTGCGAGGCGTGGGCTATGGATAGAGTTGTGCGCAGTAGGATGGATGTGCTTGAAATGAGATGTTTGAGGACAATGTGTGTGGGTGGTGAGGGTGTGTGATGAGCGATGTGGTATACCGGGGTTGACGTGCTGTCAGTGGATTGAATCAAGGCATGTGAAGCATCTGGGGTAAACCATGGAAAGCTGTGTAGGTATGTATATTTGCGTGTGTGGACGTATGTATATACATGTGTATGGGGGGGGTTGGGCCATTTCTTTCGTCTGTTTCCTTGTGCTACCTCGCAAACGCGGGAGACAGCGACAAAGTATAAAAAAAAAAAAAAAAAAAAAAAAAAAAATTTTTTTTCTTTTAAACTATTTGCCATTTCCCGCGTTAGCGAGGTAGCGTTAAGAACAGAGGACTGGGCCTTTTTCGGAATATCCTCACCTGGCCCCCTCTGTTCCTTCTTTTGGAAAATTAAAAAAAAAAAAAATGAGAGGGGAGGATTTCCAGCCCCCCGCTCCCTCCCCTTTTAGTCGCCTTCTACAACACGCAGGGAATACGTGGGAAGTATTCTTAATCCCCTATCCCCAGGGATAATATATATATATATATATATATATATATATATATATATATATATATATATATATATATATATATATATATATGGAGAAAAACTGGAGGAAGTAAAGTGTTTTAGATATCTGGGAGTGGATCTGGCAGCGGATGGAACCATGGAAGCGGAAGTGGATCATAGGGTGGGGGAGGGGGCGAAAATCCTGGGAGCCTTGAAGAATGTGTGGAAGTCGAGAACATTATCTCAGAAGGCAAAAATGGGTATGTTTGAAGGAATAGTGGTTCCAACAATGTTGTATGGTTGCGAGGCGTGGGCTATGGATAGAGTTGTGCGCAGTAGGATGGATGTGCTTGAAATGAGATGTTTGAGGACAATGTGTGGTGTGAGGTGGTTTGATCGAGTAAGTAACGTAAGGGTAAGAGAGTTGTGTGGAAATAAAAAGAGCGTGGTTGAGAGAGCAGAAGAGGGTGTTTTGAAATGGTTTGGGCACATGGAGAGAATGAGTGAGGAAAGATTGACCAAGAGGATATATGTGTCAGAGGTGGAGGGAACGAGGAGAAGTGGGAGAGCAAATTGGAGGTGGAAAGATGGAGTGAAAAAGATTTTGTGTGATCGGGGCCTGAACATGCAAGAGGGTGAAAGGAGGGCAAGGAATAGAGTGAATTGGATCGATGTGGTATACCGGGGTTGACGTGCTGTCAGTGGGTTGAATTAGGGCATGTGAAGCGTCTGGGGTAAACCAAGGAAAGCTGTGTAGGTATGTATATTTGTGTGTGTGGACGTATGTATGTACATGTGTATGGGGGTGGGTTGGGCCATTTCTTTCGTCTGTTTCCTTGCGTTACCTCGCAAACGCGGGAGACAGCGACAAAGCAAGAAAAAAGAAAAAAAAATATATATATATATATATATATATATATATATATATATATATATATATATATATATATATATATATATATATATATATATATATACAAACTTATAAAGTGGTATAAGTTTGTTGAGTATTCCTGGGAAATGATATGGCAGGGTATTGATTGAAAGGGTCAAGGCATGTACAGAGCATCAGATTGGGGAGGAACAGTGTGGTTTTAGTAGTGGTACAGGATGTGTGGATCAGGTGTTTGCTTTGAGGAATATATGTGAAAAATACTTAGAAAAACAAATGGATTTGTCTGTAGCATTTACGGATCTGGAGAAGGCATATGATAAGAGGTGATAGAGATGCTTTGTGGAAGGTATTAAGAGGATATGGTGTGTGAGGTAAGTTGCTAGAAGCAGTGAAAAGTTTTTATCAAGGATGTAAGGCATGTGTACAAGTAGGAAGACAGGAAAGTGATTGGTTACCAATGAATGTCTATTTGCAGCAGGGGTGCGTGATGTCTCTATGGTTGTTTATTTTGTTTATGGATGGGGTTGTTAGGGAGGTGAATGCAAGAGTTTTGGAGACAGGGGCAAGTGTGCAGTCTGTTGTGGATAAGAGGGCTTAGGAAGTAAGCAAGTTGTTGTTCGCTGATGATACAGTGCTGGTGGCTGATTTGGGTGAGAAACTGCAAAAGTTGGTGACTGAGTCTGGCAAAGTGTGAGAAAGAAGGAAGCTGAGAATAAATGTGAATAAGAGCAAGGTTATTAGGTTCAGTAGGGTTGAGGGAGAAGTAAATTGGGAGGTATGTTTGAATTGAGAAAAACTGGAGGAAGTGAAGTGTTTTAGATATCTGGGAGTGGATTAGGCATTGGATGGAACCATGGAAGCGGATGTGAGTCACAGGGTGGGGGAGGGGGCGAAGGTACTGGGAGTGTTGAAGAATGAGTGCAAGGTGAGAATGTTATCTTGGAAAGCAAAAATGGGTATGTTTGAAGAAGTAGTGGTTCCAATAATGTTATATGGTTGCGAGGCATCGGCTATAGATAGGGTTGTGCGGAGAAGGGTGGATGTGCTGGAAATAAAATGTTTGAGGACAAGATGAGGTGTGAGGTGGTTTGATCGAGTAAGTAATGAAAGGGTAAGAGAGATGTGTAGTAATAAAAAGAGTGTGGTTGGTTGAGAGAGCAGAAGAGGGTGTGTTGAAATGGTTTGGTCACATGGAGAGAATGAGTGAGGAAAGATTGACAAAGAGGATATGTGTCAGAGGTGGAGGGAATGAGGAGAAGTGGGAGACCAAATTGGAGGTGGAAGAATGGAGTGAAAAAGATTTTGAGTGATCGGGGCCTGTACATACAGGAGGGTGAAAGGCGGGCAAGGAATAGAGTGACTTGGAACAATGTGGTATACCGGGATTGACGTGCTGTTAATGGATTGAATAAGGGCATATGAAGCATCTGGGGTAAACCATGGAAAGGTCTGTAGGGCATGGATGTGGAAAGGGAGCTGCGGTTTCGGTGTATCATACATGACAGCTAGAGACTGAGTGGGAATGAATTTGGCTTTTTTTGTCTCTTCCTGACACTACCTCGCTGGTAGGGATGTAAGTAAAGGGACTTTTACACTTATGGGTCCCCAATCTCCTGAACATTCTCTACTATCATACAGATATTCAAATTCATGTATACTGTCTGCATTAAATATGGCCTCAGCTATGTTGGCTGAAGTCCAGACACTAGAACGATATCCTTTAGTTCATTTCTTTAGGTGGCTGCCTGATAAGTTTTGCTGAAAAATATTTGGTAATGGGAATGTACTAGATGCTCAAGGTTCAGGTCTCCTTGCCTGGTTCTCCCTGCAAAACAACAATAGCTGACCAAGCATTTCGGTATTGTTTTAAGAAGGGCAGACACATAGATGAAACCTTGCCAAAAAGCTTACACCAGCACAACCATCATTCATCAGAGTATAAGTAAACCTCTCAAAACTTGAAGCCCCTACATCCAATTCACTTGCTTACACTAAACTATCAAATGTTCACATCATACAACTTTCTCAAAATACCCTTATAACGAAAATCAAACATTTTTCAATAATGAATGTTAGAAAAAGCAACCTACACTAACAAAGCTAATTTCTAAAATGAATGGTATAAATAACAAACTAATGAAAGAAAATTATATACTTACAATTATAGCAAGCAAAGTCTGGATCTAATGTAGTCCAGCCAGATGGGCTGCGAGTGATGGTGGTAAAGCTCTCACCCGATAAGGACAGTTGGCCAGGTCCACACATATAGGTGATATTGGATCCCACAGGATAAGGGGATGGTGTCATATTGAAGACATTTGGTGGTGGTTCTGGTAGTACTGGAAGGTCAGCTTAAAGCACACACACACAAAAAAAGGCTTTTACATAATGTAAATTATAATCACTTGAACACAATTGATAATCTTAATGACTTTCTAGAAGATATTACAACAAAATATTGGTATGGTGGTGACATGAAAATTACATACAGTCTTTGAAATTGCTTGGCAGATCTACTGTAATCATCTGTTACCTATCTGTACAGTACAGGGTAAGTGTTCTACATGTCTAAACTTTTCATGCTATCAAGTAGCCTTTTAAACTTTTGGAAATTGCCAACATTCACTGTCTCCTTGATTAGTTCAATCTACCCATCCATTACCCTAACACTAAACCAATACTGTAATTCTTAAATCAAACTGTTTATCATGGCCTCCAGTTACTTTAATGTTGAATCTTTTGAAGTCAAAGGTGGGGAACTTCGAGATGAAACCCCAATACCACACCCTGTCAAATCTTTCTGGAACAATGACCAGACATTAATACAATAGTAAAAGGATATCACCAGTTGACTGTTCAAAATTCTGAACAAGTTTCATACAGTAAATCATGAACATCTTTTCAAAATACAAGAAAATACAGTTACCAGAAAAAATGGAATGAAAGCTAAAAGATGTAGTATGGATAAGGGAAAAAGCTTCTTTTCCTATAGGTGCATTGAGCAATGGAATAAGTTACTGTCAGATGTAGTGAATGCTAACATTATAAATACCTTCAAAAGTAGTTTAGACAAATATTTCATACATTCAGGTATACTCTGAAAAATGCCAGAAATATACCGTATAAACAACGGTGGTAACAGGGAAAGTAGAAGGGTAATGTGCAGCAGCAGGCAGCTGGTAATAGCTCAAAAACTGCTGAGTGGAATTGCATGTTCTTGTCAAGTTAAACTCTTTTTTCTGTTTTTTACCACACAACTCAGTCATCAGCCAATCAGGCCTCCTGTTGTTTGTCTTTCTCCAATAAACTCATGTAAACCACACTCTTTTTATTTCTACATGTCTTTTACTCGATCAAATTACCTAACACAGCAAATTGTCCACAAACATTTCATTTCAAACACATCCACCCTCCTCTGCATGAACCTATCTACAGCCCATGCCTCATAACCATATAATATTGTTGAAACTACTATTCCTCCAAACACATCCATTTTTGCTCTCCAAGATAATATTCTCTCTTTCCACACATTCTTCATTACTCTCTGAACCTTTGCCCCCTTCCCCATCCTATGACTCACTTCCACTTCCATGGTTCCATTTGCTGTCAAGTCCACTCTCAGGTATCTAAAACACTTCCCTTCTAATTTTTCTCCACAAACTTACGTCCCAACTAACTCACCCCTCAATCCTGCTGAACCCAATGACCTTGCTTTTGTTCACATTTACTTCTAACTTTCTCCTTTCACAAACTTTTCCAAACTCAGTTACCAACTTCTGCAATTTCTCACTTGAATCAGCCACCACTGCTGTGTCATCAGCGAAAAACAACTCACTCACTTCCCAGGACCTCTCATCCCCAAAAGATGGCAAACACATCCTCTCTCCAAAACTCTTGTATTTACCTCCCTAACCACCCCATCCATAAGCAAATTAAACAACCAGGGTGATATCACACACCCTTGCTGCAGACCAGCCTTCACTGGGAACCAATCACACCCCTCTCTTCCTACTCATACACACACCTTACATCCTTGATAAAACTTCTTACTGCTTGTAGCAGCTTTTCCCCCACACCATGTATTCTTAGGACCTTCCACAAAGCATCTCTATCAACCCTATCATATGCCTTCTTCAGATCCATAAATGCCACATACAAATCTATCTGTTTTTCTAAGTATTTCTCACACATTCTTCAAAGCAAACACCTGATCCAAACATCCTCTACCACTTCTGAAACCACACTGCTCTTCCCCAATCTGATGCTCTGTATATGCCTTTACCCTCTCAATCAATGTCCTCCGATACAATTCTCCAGGTATACTTAACAAACTTATGCCTCTGTACTTTGAACACACCTTTATCCCCTTCCCCTTTGTCCAATGGCACTAAAAATGCATTCCACCAATCCTAAGGCACTTCACCATGATCCATACATACACTGAATACCATTATCAACCAATCAGTATCATAGTCATCCCATTTCTTAATAATTTCCACTGCAATGCCATCCACTCTGCTGCCTTGCCAGATTTCACATTCCAAAAGGCTTTCACCACCTCTTCTCTCTTCACCAAACTGCCCTCGCTGACTCTCTCACTCGCACACCTCCCTGACCAAAACACCTTAAATCTGCCACTTTATCATCAAACACATTCAACAATCCTTCACAATATGCACTTCATCTCTCCCCCCACTTCATCACTAATTGTTACCACTTTCCCCTTGCCCAATTCACCGATGTTCCCATTTGTTCTCTTTTCTTTCACATTTTATTTACCTCATTCCAAAACATCTTTTTATTCTACCTAAAGTTTAATGATATTTTTTCAACCCAACTCTCATTTACCCTTTTTTTCAACCATTGCACCTTCCTCTTGATCTCCTGCCACTTTCCCATATAAATCTCCCAGTCATTTGCACTCCATCCTCATAAGTACCATTCAAATACCTCTCTTTTCTCTTTCACTAGCGACTTTCCTATGTCTACTTTGGAAGTTTCATATGCCCTGCTTCAGTCCACTGACCCCAGTACACCACATCATTCCAATTTACTCTACTCCGTGCACATCTTTCACCCTTATAAATGTTCAGGCCCTGATTGTTCAGAATATTTTTCATTCCATCCTTCCACCTCCAATTTGGTCTCCTGATTCTCCCTGTTCCCTCCTCTTCTGACACATACAACCTCTTTGTCAACCTATCCTCACTCATTCTCTCCATATGTCCAAACCATTTCAACACACCCTCTTTTGCTCTTTCATTAAATTTCCAAACATATCTCTTGCCCTTTCATAACTTACTTGATCAAACCACCTTATACCACATGTTGTCCTCATACATTTCATTTCCAACACATCCATCCTCCTCTGCACAACCCTATCTATAGCCCATGCCTCGCAACTATATAATATTGTTGGAACTACGATTCCTTTAAACATATCCATTCTTGCTCTCTGAGATAACTTTCTCCCTTTCCACGTATTCTTCATTGCTCCCAGATCCTTCACACCCTCCCCCACCCTTCCATGGCTCCTTTTGCTGCCAAGTCCACTCCCATATATCTAAAACACTTCACTTCCTTCAGTTTCTCTCCATCAAATTTATGCCCCAACTACCTTGTCCCTCAACCCTGCTGAACCTAATAACCTTGTTCTTATTCACATTTAGTCTCAACTTTCTCCTTTTTAAATACTTTTCCAAACTTAGTCACTGCGTAAAGATGTTATTTCATATGGTATTTAAGTATTTGGAGTCAAAAGACTGTAATTCATAATATTAACCATTTAATTAGCACCTGGAATAATTATAAAATCTAAATGCTATTTACTCGACTAATCATACGAATTTTTAGATTTTGACCAGAGATTCGGATTCAGCATACACAAAAATATCTATGCTGAAAATTTCAAGAAAATCTATTTTTTCAAAAAAATCAAGAGAAATCTAAGGTTATATATATAGCCTTGTGTATTTTTTTTGCTCAGATTTTCAACTTCCTCAGACTCAAATGAAAATCTGTGTATAGATGTTATTTCATATGGTATTTAAGTACTTGGTGTAAAAAGACTGTAATTCATAATATTCAACCGTTTGATTAGCACCTGGACTAATTATAAAATTTAAATGCTAATTACTCGACTAATTATACGAATTTTTAGATTTTGACCACAGATTCGTATTCAGCATACACAAAAGTATCTATGGTAAAAATTTCAGGAAAATCTATTTTTTTCAAAAAAATCAAGAAAAATCCCAGGCCTTGCATTTCTTTGCTCAGATTTTCAACTTCCTCAGATTTTAATGAAAATCTGTGTATAGATGTTATTTTATATGGTATTTAAGTATTTGGAATCAAAAGACTGTGATTCACAAAATTATCCCTTTTAATTAGCACCTGGACTAATTATGATAAAATTTAAATGCTAATCACTCGTCTAATTATACGAATTTTTAGATTTTGACCACAGATTCGTAGGCAGCATACACAAAAGAATCTATGCTGAAAATTTCAAGAAAATCTATTATTTTAAAAAAAATCAAGAAAAATCAAAGGCATTTTTTTTGCTCAGATTTTCAGCTTCCTCAGATTTTAATGAAAATCTGTGTATAGATGTTATTTTATATGGTATTTCAGTATTTGGAGTCAAAAGACTACGATTCATAATATTAACCCTTTTAATTAGCACCTGGACTAATCATAAAATTTAAATGCTAATTACTCGACTAATTATAGGAAATTTTAGATTCTGACCACAGATTCGTATTCAGCATACACAAAAGAATCTATGCTGAAAATTTCAAGAAAATCTATTTTTTAAAAAAGAATCAAGAAAAATCGCAGGCTATAGCCTTGCATCTTTTTTGCTCAGATTTTGAATTTCCTCAGATTTTCATGAAAATCTGTGTATAGATGTTATTTTATATGGCATTTAAATATATGTAATCAAAAGACTGTGATTCCTAATATTAACCCTTTTAATTAGCACCTGGACTAATCATGATAAAATTTAGATATAAAGTACTCGATTAATGACAAGAATTTTTAGATTTTGACCACAGATTCGTATTCAGCATACACAAAAGAATCTATGCTGAACATTTCAAGAAAATCTATTTAAAAAAAAAATCAAGAAAAATCCCAGGCTATAGCCTGGCATTTTTTTGCTCAAATTTTAAACTTCCTCGGACTTTAATGAAAATCTGTGTATTGATGTTATTTTATATGGTATTTCAGAATTTGGAGTCAAAAGACTATGATTTATAATATTAACCCTTTTAATTAGCACCTGGACTAATTATAAAATTTAAATGCTAATTACTCGACTAATTATATGATTTTTTATATTTTGACCACAGATTCACATTCAGCATACACAAAAGTATCTATGCTGAAAATTTCAAGAAAATGTATCTTCAAAAAATCAAGAAAAATCCTAGGCCTTGCATTTCTTTTTTTTTTTTTTGCTCAGATTTTCAACATTCTCAGATTTTAATGAAAATTTTAGTGAATTTTAATGAAAATCTGTGTATAAATGTTATTTTATATGGTATTTCACTATTTGGCGTCAAGAGACTGTAATTAATAATATTAACAGTTTAATTAGCACCGGGACTAATTGATAAAATGTAAACGCTAATTACTCGACCATTTATACGAATATTAATATTTTGACCACAGACTCATATTCAGCAAACATAAAAGTATATAAACTGAAAATTTCAAGAAAATCTATTTTTCAAAAAAATCAAGAAATATCCAATATTATACGAATTTTCAGATTTTGACCACAGATTCGTATTCAGCATACACAAAAGTATATATGCTGAGAATTTCAAGAAAATCTATTTTGTCAACTTCCTCAGATTTTAATGAAAAGCTGCGTATAGATGTTATTTTATATGGTATTTAAGTATTTGGAGTCAAAAGACTGTGATTCATAATATTAACCCTTTTAAATAGCACCTGGACTAATTATGATAAAATCTAAATGCAAATTACTCGACTAATTATACGAATTTTTAAATTTTGACCACAGATTCGTATTCAGCATACACAAAAGTATATATGCTGAGAATTTCAAGAAAATCTATTTTGTCAACTTCCTCAGATTTTCATGAAAATCTGTGTATAGATGTTATTTTATATGGTATTTAAGTATTTGGAGTCAAAAGACTGATTCATAATATTAACCCATTTAATTACCACCTGAACTAATGATAAAATCTAAATGCTAATTACTCGAAAAATTATACGAATTTTCAGATTTTGACCACAGATTCGTATTCAGCATGCACAAAAGTATATATGATGAGAATTTCAAGAAAATCTATTTTGTCAACTTCCTCAGATTTTGATGAAAATCTGCGTATAGATGTTATTTTATATGGTATTTAAGTATTTGGAGTCAAAAGACTGTGATCCATAATATCAACCCTTTTAATTAGCACCTGGACTAATTATGATAAAATTTAAATGCTAATTACTCGACTAATTATACGGATTTTTAGATTTTCACCACAGATTGGCATTCAGCTTACACAAAATTATCTATGCTGAGAATTTCAAGAAAATCTATTTTTCAAAAAAATCAAGAAAAATCCTTGCATTTTTTTGCTCAGATTTTCAACTTCCTCAGATTTTAATGAAAATCAGTGTATATATGTTATTTTATATGGTATTTCAGTATTTGGAGTCAAAAGACTGTGATTCATAATATAAAGCTTTTTCATTACCTACTAATTATAAAATTTAAATGCTAATTACTCGACTAATTATACGAATTTTTAGATTTTCACCACAGATTGGTTTTCAGAATACACAAAAGTATCTATGCTGAAAATTTCAAGAAAATCTATTTCTTCAAAAAAATCAAGAAAAATCCAACGCTTGCATTTTTTTGCTCAGATTTTCAACTTCCTTAGATTTTAATGAAAAACTCTGTAAATATGTTACTTTATATAGTATTTCAGTATTTGGAGTCAAAAGACTATGATTCATAATATTAACCCTCTTAATTAGCACCTGGACTAATTATAAAATATAAATGCAAATTACTCGACTAATTATACGAATTTTTAGATTTTGACAAAAGATTCGTATTCAGCATACACAAAAGTATCTATGCTGAAAATTTCAAGAAAATCTATTTTTTCAAAAAAATCACGAAAAATACAAGGCTACAGCCTGGCATCTTTTTTGCTCAGATTTTCAACTTCCTCAGATTTTAATGAAAATCTGCGTATAGATGTTATTCCATATGGTATTTAAGTATTTGGAGTCAAAAGACTGTGATTCATAATATTAATCCTTTTAATTAGCACCTGGACTAAATACGATAACATTTAAATGCTAATTACTCGATTAATTATACGAGTTGTAGATTTTGACCACAGATTCATATTTAGCATATAGAAAAGTATATAACTGAGAATTTCAAGAAAATCTATTTTTTCAAAAAATCAAGAGAAATCCAAGGCTATACTTATAAGCCTTGCATTTTTTTTTTTTTTTTTGCTCAGATTTTCAACTTCCTCAGATTTTAATGAAAATCTGTGTATAGATATTATTTCATATGGTATCTAAGTATTTGGAGTGAAAAGACTGTGATTCATAATATTAACCCTTTTAATTAGCAACTGGGATAATTATGACAAAATTTAAATGCTAATTACTCAACTAATCATACGAATTTTTAGATTTTGACCACAGATTCGTATTCAGCATACACAAAAGTATCTATACTGAAAACTTCAAGAAAATATAATTCTTCAAAAAAATTAAGAAAAATCCAAGGCTATAGCCTTGCATTTTTTTTGCTCAGATTTTCAACTTCCTCAGATTTTAATGAAAATATGCGTATAGATGTTATTTTATATAGTATTTAAGTATTTGGAATCAAAAGACTGTGATTCATAATATTAACCATTTTATTTAGCACCTGGAGTAATCATGATAAAATATAAATGCAAATTACTCGACTAATTATATGAATTTTTAGATTTTGACCTCATATTCGTATTCAGCATACACAAAATTATCTATGCTGAAAATTTCAAGAAAATCAATTTTTTTCAAAAAAATCAAGAAAAAGCCTAGCTAGCCTAGCATTTTTTTTGCTCAGATTTTCAACTTCCTCAGATTTCAATGAAAATCTATGTATAGAGGTTATTTTAAACGGTATTTAAGTATTTAGAGTCAAAAGACTGTGATTCATAATATTAACCCTTTTAATTAGCACCTGCACTATGAAATTTAAATGCTAATTACTCGACTAATTATACGAAGTTTTAGATTTTCACCACAGATTGGTATTCAGCATACACAAAAGTATCTATGCTGAGTATTTCAAGAAAATCTATTTTGTCAAAAAAAATCAAGAAAAATCCAAGGCTATAGCCCGTCATTTTTTTTTTGCTCAGATTTTAAACTTCCTCAGATTTTGATGAAAATCTCCGTATATATGTTATTTTATATGGTATTTAAGTATTTGGAGTCAAAAGACCGTGATTCATAATATTAACCCTTTTAATTTGCACCTGCACTAATTATAAAATTTAAATGCTAATTACTCGACTAATTACACGAATTTTTAGATCTTGACCACAGATTCGTATTCAGCATACACAAAAGTATCTATGCTGAGAAATTCAAGAAAATCTATTTTGTCAAAAAACCAAGAAAAATCCTATGCTATAGCCTTGCATTTTTTTTTGCTCATTCTCAACTTCCTCAGATTTCAATGAAAATCTGTGTATAGATGTTATTTCATATGGTATTTAAGTATTTGGAGTCAAAAGACTGTGATTCATATTAACCCTTTGAATTAGCACCTGGGGTAATTATGATAAAATTTAAATGCTAATTACTCGACTAATCGTACGAATTTTTAGATTTTGACCACAGATTCGTATTCAGCATACACAAAAGTATCTATGCTGAAAATTTTAAAAAAATAAATTTTTTCAAAAAATCAAGAAAAATCCAAGGCTATTATAATAGCCTGGCTTTTTTTTTTTTCGCATATTTTCAACTTCCTCAGATTTTAATGAAAATCTGCGTATATATGTGACTTTATACGGTACTTAAGTATTTGGAGTCAAAAGACTGTGATTCATAATATTAACCCTTTATATTAGCACCTGGACTAATTATGATAACATTTAAATGCAAATTACTCGACTAATTATACGAATTTTTAGATTTTCACCACAGATTGGTATTCAGCATACACAAAACTATCTATGCTGAAAATTTCAAGAAAATTTATTTTTTCAAAAAAATCAAGAAAAATCCAAGGCTATAGCCCGGTATTTTTTTTTGCTCAGATTTTAAACTTCCTCAGATTTTAATGAAAATATCCGTATAGATGTTATTTTATATGGTATTTAAGTATTTGGAGTCAAAAGACTGATTCATAATATTAACCCTTTTAATTAGCACCTGCACTAATTATGATCAAATTTAAATTCTAATTACTCGACTAATTATACGAATTTTTAGATCTTGACCACAGATTCGTATTCAGCATACACAAAAGTATCTATGCTGAGAATTTCAAGAAAATCTATTTTTTCAAAAAATAAAAAAAATCCAAGTATAGCCTTGCATTTTTTTTGCTCAGATTTTCAACTTCCTCAGATTTTAATGAAAATCTGAGCATAGATGTTATTTTATATGGTATTTAATATTTGGAGTCAAAAGACTGTGATTCATATATTAAACCCTTTTAAATAGCACCTGGACTAATTATGATAAAATTAAATGCAAAATTTCTCGACTAATTATACGAATTTTTAAATTTTGACCACAGATTCGTATTCAGCATACACAAAAGTATATATATGCTGAGAATTTCAAGAAAATCTATTTTGTCAACTTCCTCAGATTTTCATGAAAATCTGTGTATAGATGTTATTTTATATGGTATTTAAGTATTTGGAGTCAAAAGACTGATTCATAATATTAACCCATTTAATTACCACCTGAACTAATGATAAAATCTAAATGCTAATTACTCGAAAATTATACGAATTTTCAGATTTTGACCACAGATTCGTATTCAGCATGCACAAAAGTAATATGATGAGAAATTTCAAGAAATCTATTTTGTCAAAAAAAAACTTTTTTCCTCAGATTTTATGAAAATCTGCGTATAGATGTTATTTTATATGGTATTTAAGTATTTGGAGTCAAAAGACTGTGATTCATAATATTAACACTATTAATTAGCACCTGGACTAATTATGATAAAATTCAAATGCTAATTACTCGACTAATATACGCATTTTAGATTTTGACCACAGATTCGTATTCAGCATACACAAAAGTATCTATGCTGAGAATTTGAAGAAAATCTATTTTGTCAAAAAAAATCTAGAAAAATCCAATGCATTGCATTTTTTTTTCTCAGATTTTCAACTTCCTCAGACTTTAATGAAAATCTGCGTATAGATGTTATTTTATATGGTATTTAAGTATTTGAGTCAAAAGACTGTGATTCATAATATTAACACTATTAATTAGCACCTGGACTAATTATGATAAAATTCAAATGCTAATTACTCGACTAATTATACGAATTTTTAGATTTTGACCACAGATTCGTATTCAGCATATACAAAAGTATATATGCTGAGAATTTCCAGAAAATCTATCTTTTCAAAAAAATCAAGAAAAATCCAAGGCTATAACCTTGCATTTTTTTGCTCAGATTTTAAACTTCCTCAGATGTTAATGAAAATCTGTGTATAGATGTTATCTTATAAGGTATTTAAGTATTTGGAGTCAAAAGATTGTGATTCATAATATTAACCCTTTTAATTAGCACCTGGGCTAATTGATAAAATCTAAATGCTAATTACTCGACTAATCATACGAATTTTTAGATTTTGACCACAGATGCGTATTCAGCATACACAAAGGTATCTATACTGAAAATTTTAAGAAAATCCATTTCTTTAAAAAAATCAAGAAAAATCCTTGCATTTTTTTCTCAGATTTTCAACTTCATCAGATTTTAACGAAAATCTGTGTATACATGATATTTTATATGGTATTTAAGTATTTGGAGTCAAATAATATTAACCCTTTTAATTAGCACCTGGACTAATTATAAAATTTAAATGCTAATTACTCGACTTATTATACGAATTTTTAGATTTTGACCATAGATTGGTATTCTCCATACACAAAAGTATCTATGTTGAAAATATCAGGAAAATCTATTTGTTCAAAAAAAATGAAGAAAAATCCAAGGCTATATATATATATAGCCTTGCATTTTTTTTTTTTTTTTTTGCTTAGATTTCCAACGTCCTCAGATTTTAATGAGAATGTACGTATAGATGTTATTTTATATGGTATTTAAGTATTTGGAGTCAAAAGACTGTGATTCATGATATCAACCCTTTTGATTAGCACCTGCAATAATTATGATAAAATTTAAATGCTAATTACTCGATTAATCATAAGAATTTATAGATTTTGACCACAGAATAGTATTTAGCATATACAAAGGTATATATGCTGACAATTTCAAGAAAATCTATCTTTTCAAAAAAAAAATTTTTTTGCTCAGATTTTCAACTTCCTCAGATTTTAATGAAATTCTATGTATAGATGTTTTTTATATGGTATTTAAGTATTTGGAGTCAAAAGACTGTGATTCATAATATTAACCCTTTTAATTAGCACCTGGGCTAATTATGATAAAATTCATAAGCTAATTACTTGACTAATCATACGAATTTTTACATTTTGACCGCATATTCGTATTCAGCATACACAAACGTATCTATGTTGAAAATTTTAAGAAAATCTATTTCTTAAAAAAATCAAGAAAAATCCAAGGCTATATATAGCCTGGCATTTTTTTTGATCAGATTTTCAACTTCCTGAAATTTTAATGAAAATCTCCGTATAAATGTTATTTTATATGGTATTTAAGTATTTGGAGTCAAAAGACTGTGATTCATAATATTAACCCTTTTAAATAGCACCTGGACTAATTATGATAAACTCTAAATGCAAATTACTCGACTAATTATACGAATCTTTAAATTTTGACCACAGATTGGTACTCAGCATACACAAAAGTATCTATGCTGAAAATTTCAAGAAAATCTATTTTATCAAAAAAATCAAGAAAAATCCAGGGCTATAAGCCTGGTATTTTTTTTCCTCAGATTTTCATGAAAATCTGTGTATAGATGTTATTTTATATGGTATTTAAGTATTTGGAGTCAAAAGACTGTGATTCATAATTAAGTATTTGGAGTCAAAAGACTGTGATTCATAATATTAACCCATTTAATTACCACCTGAACTAATGATAAAATCTAAATGCTAATTACTCGAAAAATTATACGAATTTTCAGATTTTGACCACAGATTCGTATTCAGCATGCACAAAAGTATATATGATGAGAATTTCAAGAAAATCTATTTTGTCAACTTCCTCAGATTTTGATGAAAATCTGCGTATAGATGTTATTTTATATGGTATTTAAGTATTTGGAGTCAAAAGACTGTGATCCATAATATCAACCCTTTTAATTAGCACCTGGACTAATTATAAAATTTAAATGCTAATTACTCGACTAATTATACGGATTTTTAGATTTTCACCACAGATTGGCATTCAGCTTACACAAAAGTATCTATGCTGAGAATTTCAAGAAAATCTATTTTTCAAAAAAATCAAGAAAAATCCTTGCATTTTTTTGCTCAGATTTTCAACTTCCTCAGATTTTAATGAAAATCAGTGTATATATGTTATTTTATATGGAATTAAAGTATTTGGAGTCAAAAGACTGTGATTCATAATATAAAGTTTTTTCATTACCTATTAATTATAAAATTTAAATGCTAATTACTCGACTAATTATACGAATTTTTAGATTTTCACCACAGATTGGTTTTCAGAATACACAAAAGTATCTATGCTGAAAATTTCAAGAAAATCTATTTCTTCAAAAAAATCAAGAAAAATCCAACGCTTGCATTTTTTGCTCAGATTTTCAACTTCCTTAGATTTTAATGAAAAACTCTGTAAATATGTTACTTTATATAGTATTTCAGTATTTGGAGTCAAAAGACTATGATTCATAATATTAACCCTCTTAATTAGCACCTGGACTAATTATAAAATATAAATGCAAATTACTCGACTAATTATACGAATTTTTAGATTTTGACAAAAGATTCGTATTCAGCATACACAAAAGTATCTATGCTGAAAATTTCAAGAAAATCTATTTTTTCAAAAAAATCAAAATCCAAGGCTATATAGCCTGGCATTTTTTTTTGCTCAGATTTTCAACTTCCTCAGATTATAATGAAAATCAGCGAATAGATGTTATTTTATATGGTATTTACGTATTTGGAGTCAAAAGACTGTGATTCATAATATTAACCCTTTTAATTAGCACCTGAACTAATTATGATAACATTTAAATGCTAATAAATCGATTACCTATACGAGTTTTAGATTTTGACCAAAGAATCGTATTTAGCATTTACAAAAGTATATATGCTGAGAATTTGAAGAAAATCTATTTTTTCAAAAAAATCAAGAAAGAAAACCAAGGCAATACTTATAAGCCTTGCATTTTTTTTTTTTTTCATATTTTCAACTTCCTCAGATTTTAATGAAAATCTGTGTATAGATGTTATTTTATATGGTATTTAAGTATTTGGAGTCAAAAGATTGTGATTCCTAACATTATCCGTTTAGTTAGCACCTGGACTAATTGATAAAATTCAAATGCAATATACTCGATTAATTATACGAATTTCTAGATTTTGACCATAGATTGGTATTCAGCATACACAAAAGTATGTGTGCTGAGAATTTCAAGAAAATCTATTTTGTCAAAAAAATCAAGAAAAATCCAAGGCCTGGCATTTTTTTTGCTCAGATTTTCAACTTCCTCAGATGTTGATGAAAATCAGCGTATAGATGTTATTTTATATGGTATTTAAGTATTTGGAGTCAAAAGACTGTGATTCATAATATTAACACTATCAATTAGCACCTGGACTAATTATGATAAAATTCAAATGCTAATTACTCGACTAATTATACGAAATTTTAGATTTTGACCACAGATTCGTATTCAGTATACACAATTCTATGTATGCTGATAATTTAAAGAAAATCTATTTTTTCAAAAAAATCAAGAAAATTTATTGAATTTATTTTGCTCAGATTTTCAACTTCCTCAGATTTTAATGAAAATCGGCGTATAGATGTTATTTTATATGGTATTTAAGTATTTGGAGTCAAAAGACTGTGATTCATAATATTAACACTATTAATTAGCACCTGGACTAATTATGAGAAAATTCAAATGCTAATTACTCGACTAATTATACGCCTTTTTAGATTTTGACCACAGATTCGTATTCAGCATACACAAAAGTATGTATGCTGAAAATTTCCAGAAAATCTATTTTTTCAAAAAAAATCAAGAAAAATCCATTTTTTTTGCTCAGATTTTCAACTTCCTCAGATGTTAATGAAAATCAGCGTATAGATGTTATTTTATATGGTATTTAAGTATTTAGAGTCAAAAGACTGTGATTCATAATATTAACACTATTAATTAGCACCTGGACTAATTATGATAAAATTCAAATGCTAATTACTCCACTAATTATACGAATTTTAAGATTTTGAGCACAGATTCGTATTCAGCATATACAAAAGTATCTATGCTGAAAATTTCAAGAAAATCTATTTTTTCAAAAAAATCAAGAAAATCCAAGGCCTGGCATTTTTTTTGCTCAGATTTTCAACTTCCTCAGATTTTAATGAAAATCTGCGTATAGATGTTATTTTATATGGTATTTAAGTATTTGGAGTCAAAAGACTGTGATTCATAATATTAACACTATTAATTAGCACCTGGACTAATTATGAGAAAATTCAAATGCTAATTACTCGACTAATTATACGCCTTTTTAGATTTTGACCACAGATTCGTATTCAGCATACACAAAAGTATCTATGCTGAAAATTTCAAGAAAATCTATTTTTTCAAAAAAATCAAGAAAAATCCAAGGCTATAGCCTGGCAATTTTTTTGCTCAGATTTTCAACTTCCTCAGATTTTTATGAAAATCTGCGTATAGATGTTATTTTATATGGTATTTAAGTATGTGGAGTCAAAAGACTGTGATTAATAATATTAACACTTTTAAATAGCACCTTGACTAATTATGATAAAATTGAAATGCTAATTACTCGATTAAATATACGAATTTTCAGATTTTGACCCCAGATTCGTATTCAGCATACACAAAAGTATCTATACTGAAAATTTCAAGAAAATATATTTTTTAAAAAAAACCGAGAAAAATCCAAGGCTATAGCCTGGCATTTTTTTTTGCTCAGATTTTCAACTTCTTCAGATTTTAATGAAAATCTACTTATAGATGTTATTTTATATGGTATTTAAGTATTTGGAGTCAAAAGACTGTGATTCATAATATTAACCCTTTTAATTAGCAACTGGGATAATTATGACAAAATTTAAATGCTAATTACTCAACTAATCATACGAATTTTTAGATTTTGACCACAGATTCGTATTCAGCATACACAAAAGTATGTATGCTGAAAATTTCAAGAAAATCTATTTTTTCAAAAAAATCAAAACCCAAGGCGATAGCCTGGCATTTTTTTTGCTCAGATTTTCAACTTCCTCAGATTTTAATGAAAATCTGCGTATATATGTTATTTTATATGGTATTTAAGTATTTGGTGTCAAAAGACTGATTCATAATATTCACCCTTTTAATTAGCACCTACACTAATTATAAAATTTAAATGCTAATTAATCGATTACCTATACGAGTTTTCGATTTTGACCAAAGATTCGTATTTAGCATATACAAAAGTATATATGCTGAGAATTTGAAGAAAATCTATTTTTTGAAAAAAATCAAGAAAAAAACCAAGGCAATACTTATAAGTATTGCATTTTTTTTTTCTGATTTTCAACTTCCTCAGATTTTAATGAAAATCTGTGTATAGATGCTATTTTATATGGTATTTAAGTATTTGGAGTCAAAAGACTGTGATTCCTAACATTATCCTTTTAGTTAGCACCTGGACTAATTGATAAAATTTAAATGCAATGTACTCGATTAATTATACGAATTTTTAGATTTTGACCACAAATTCGTATTCAGCATACACAAAAGTATGTGTGCTGAGAATTTTAAGATAATCAATTATGTCAAAAAAATCAAGAAAAATCCAAGGCTATAGCCTGGCATTTTTTTTGCTCAGATTTTCAACTTCCTCAGATGTTAATGAAAATCAGCGTATAGATGTTATTTTATATGGTATTTAAGTATTTAGAGTCAAAAGACTGTGATTCATAATATTAACACTATCAATTAGCACCTGGACTAATTATGATAAAATTCAAATGCTAATTACTCCACTAATTATACGAATTTTAAGATTTTGAGCACAGATTCGTATTCAGCATATAGAAAAGTATCTATGCTGAAAATTTCAAGAAAATCTATTTTTTCAAAAAAATCAAGAAAATCCAAGGCCTGGCATTTTTTTTGCTGATTTTCAACTTCCTCAGATTTTAATGAAAATCTGGGTATAGATGTTATTTTACATGGTATTTAAGTATTTGGAGTCAAAAGACTGTGATTCATAATATTACCCTTTTAATTAGCACCTGGACTAATTATAACATTTAAATGCTAATTAACCGATTAACTATACGAGTTTTAGATTTTGACCAAAGATTCGTATTTAGCATATACAAAAGTATATATGCTGAGAATTTCAAGAAAATCTACTTTTTCAAAAAATCAAGAAAAAACATGGGCAATACTTGTAAGCCTTGCATTTTTTTTTTCAGATTTTCAACCTCCTCAGATTTTAATGAAAATCTGTGTATAGATATAATTCTATATGCTATTTAAGTATTTAGAGTCAAAAGACTGTGATTCCTAACATTATCCTTTTAATTAGCACCTGGAATAATTGATAAAATTTAAATGCAATGTAGTCGATTAATTATGCGAATTTTTAGATTTTAACCAAAGATTCGTATTCAGCATACACAAAAGTATGCTGAGAATATGAAGAAAATCTATTTTGTCAAAAAAATCAAGAAAAATCCTTGCATTTTTTTTGCTCAGATTTTCAACTTCCTCAGATGTTAATGAAAATCAGCGTATAGATGTTATTTTATATGGTATTTAAGTATTTGGAGTCAAAAGACTGTGATTCATAATATTAACACTATTAATTAGCACCTGGACTAATTATGATAAAATTCAAATGCTAATTTTTTTTTTTTTTTTTTTTTTATACTTTGTCGCTGTCTCCCGCGTTTGCGAGGTAGCGCAAGGAAACAGACGAAAGAAATGGCCCCCCCCCCCCCCCATACACATGTACATACACACGTCCACACACGCAAATATACATACCTACACAGCTTTCCATGGTTTACCCCAGACGCTTCACATGCCTTGATTCAATCCACTGACAGCACGTCAAACCCTGTATACCACATCGCTCCAATTCACTCTATTCCTTGCCCTCCTTTCACCCTCCTACATGTTCAGGCCCCGATCACACAAAATCTTTTTCACTCCATCTTTCCACCTCCAATTTGGTCTCCCTCTTCTCCTCGTTCCCTCCACCTCCGACACATATATCCTCTTGGTCAATCTTTCCTCACTCATTCTCTCCATGTGCCCAAACCATTTCAAAACACCCTCTTCTGCTCTCTCAACCACGCTCTTTTTATTTCCACACATCTCTCTTACCCTTACGTTACTTACTCGATCAAACCACCTCACACCACACATTGTCCTCAAACATCTCATTTCCAGCACATCCATCCTCCTGCGCACAACTCTATCCATAGCCCACGCCTCGCAACCATACAACATTGTTGGAACCACTATTCCTTCAAACATACCCATTTTTGCTTTCCGAGATAATGTTCTCGACTTCCACACATTTTTCAAGGCTCCCAAAATTTTCGCCCCCTCCCCCACCCTATGATCCACTTCCGCTTCCATGGTTCCATCCGCTGACAGATCCACTCCCAGATATCTAAAACACTTCACTTCCTCCAGTTTTTCTCCATTCAAACTCACCTCCCAATTGACTTGACCCTAATTACACGACTAATTATACGCCTTTTTAGATTTTGACCACAGATTCGTATTCAGCATACACAAAAGTTGTATGCTGAAAATTTCCAGAAAATCTATTTTTTCAAAAAAAATCAAGAAAAATCCAAGGCTATAGCCTTGAATTTTTTTTGCTCAGATTTTCGACTCCCTCAGATTTTAATGAAATTCAGCGTATAGATGTTATTTTATATGGAATTTAAGTATTTTGAGTCAAAAGACTGTGATTCATAATATTAACACTTTTAATTAGCACCTGGACTAATTATGATAAAATTCAAATGCTAATTACTCGATTAAATATACGAATTTTCAGATTTTGACCACAGAGTGGTATTCAGCATACACATAAGTATCTATGCTGAAAATTTCAAGAAAATATATTTTTTGAAAGAAATCGAGAAAAATCCTGGCATTTTTTTTGCTCAGATTTTCAACTTCCTCAGATTTTAATGAAAATCTGCGTACAGATGTTATTTTATATGGTATTTAAGTATTTGGAGTCAAAAGACTGTGATTCATAATATTAACACTATTAATTAGCACCTGGACTAATTATGATAAAATTCAAATGCTAATTACTCGACTAATTATACGCCTTTTTAGATTTTGACCACAGATTCGTATTCAGCATACACAAAAGTATGTATGCTGAAAATTTCCAGAAAATCTATTTTTTCAAAAAAAAATCAAGAAAAATCCAAGGCTATAGCCTGGCATTTTTTTTGCTCAGATTTTCAACTTCCTCAGATGTTAATGAAAATCAGCGTATAGATGTTATTTTATATGGTATTTAAGTATTTAGAGTCAAAAGACTGTGATTCATAATATTAACACTATTAATTAGCACCTGGACTAATTATGATAAAATTCAAATGCTAATTACTCCACTAATTATACGAATTTTAAGATTTTGAGCACAGATTCGTATTCAGCATATACAAAAGTATCTATGCTGAAAATTTCAAGAAAATCTATTTTTTCAAAAAAATCAAGAAAATCCAAGGCCTGGCATTTTTTTTGATTTTCAACTTCCTCAGATTTTAATGAAAATCTGGGCATAGATGTTATTTTACATGGTATTTAAGTATTTGGAGTCAAAAGACTGTGATTCATAATATTACCCTTTTAATTAGCACCTGGACTAATTATAACATTTAAATGCTAATTAACCGATTAACTATACGAGTTTTAGATTTTGACCAAAGATTCGTATTTAGCATATACAAAAGTATATATGCTGAGAATTTCAAGAAAATCTACTTTTTCAAAAAATCAAGAAAAAACATGGGCAATACTTGTAAGCCTTGCATTTTTTTTTTTCAGATTTTCAACCTCCACAGATTTTAATGAAAATCTGTGTATAGATATAATTTTATATGCTATTTAAGTATTTAGAGTCAAAAGACTGTGATTCCTAACATTATCCTTTTAATTAGCACCTGGAATAATTGATAAAATTTAAATGCAATGTAGTCGATTAATTATGCGAATTTTTAGATTTTAACCAAAGATTCGTATTCAGCATACACAAAAGTATGTATGCTGAGAATATGAAGAAAATCTATTTTGTCAAAAAAATCAAGAAAAATCCAAGGCTATAGCCTTGAATTTTTTTTGCTCAGATTTTCGACTCCCTCAGATTTTAATGAAATTCAGCGTATAGATGTTATTTTATATGGAATTTAAGTATTTTGAGTCAAAAGACTGTGATTCATAATATTAACACTTTTAATTAGCACCTGGACTAATTATGATAAAATTCAAATGCTAATTACTCGATTAAATATACGAATTTTCAGATTTTGACCACAGAGTGGTATTCAGCATACACATAAGTATCTATGCTGAAAATTTCAAGAAAATATATTTTTTGAAAAAAATCGAGAAAAATACTGGCATTTTTTTTGCTCAGATTTTCAACTTCCTCAGATTTTAATGAAAATCTGCGTACAGATGTTATTTTATATGGTATTTAAGTATTTGGAGTCAAAAGACTGTGATTCATAATATTAACACTATTAATTAGCACCTGGACTAATTATGAGAAAATTCAAATGCTAATTACTCGACTAATTATACGCCTTTTTAGATTTTGACCACAGATTCGTATTCAGCATACACAAAAGTATCTATGCTGAAAATTTCAAGAAAATCTATTTTTTCAAAAAAATCAAGAAAATCCAAGGCTAGCCTGGCATTTTTTTTGCTCAGATTTTCAACTTCCTCAGATTTTAATGAAAATCTGCGTATAGATGTTATTTTATATGGTATTTAAGTATTTGGAGTCAAAAGACTGTGATTCATAATATTAACACTTTTAATTAGCACCTGGACTAATTATGATAAAATTCAAATGCTAATTACTCGATTAAATATACGAATTTTCAGATTTTGACCACAGATTCGTATTCAGCATACACAAAAGTATCTATGCTGAAAATTTCAAGAAAATCTATTTTTTCAAAAAAATCAAGAAAAATCCAAGGCTATAGCCTGGCATTTTTTTTGCTCAGATTTTCAACTTCCTCAGATTTTAATGAAAATCTGCGTATAGATGTTATTTTATATGGTATTTAAGTATTTGGAGTCAAAAGACTGTGATTCATAATATTAACACTTTTAATTAGCACCTGGACTAATTATGATAAAATTTAAATGCTAATTACTCGATTAAATATACGATTTTTAGATTTTGACCACAGATTCGTATTCAGCATACACAAAAGTATCTATGCTGAAAATTTCAAGAAAATATATTTTTTCAAAAAAATCAAGAAAAATCCAAGGCTATAGCCTGGCATTTTTTTTTGCTCAGATTTTCAACTTCCTCAGATTTTAATGAAAATCTGCGTATAGATGTTATTTTATATGGTATTTAAGTATTGGAGTCAAAAGACTGTGATTCATAATATTAACACTTTTAATTAGCACCTGGACTAATTATGATAAAATTCAAATGCTAATTACTCGACTAATTATACGAATTTTTAGATTTTGACCACAGATTCGTATTCAGCATACACAAAAGTATCTATGCTGAAAATTTCAAGAAAATCTATTTTTTGAAAAAAAATCAAGAAAAATCCTGGCATTTGTTTTGCTCAGATTTTCAACTTCCTCAGATTTTAATGAAAATCTGCGTATAGATGTTATTTTATATGGTATTTAAGTATTTGGAGTCAAAAGACTGTGATTCATAATATTAACCCTTTTAATTAGCACCTGGACTAATTGATAAAATTTAAATGCTAATTACTCGATTAATTATACGAATTTTTAGATTTTGACCAAAGATTCGTATTCAGCATACACAAAAGTATATATGCTGAGAATTTCAAGAAAATCTATTTTTTCAAAAAAATCAAGAAAAATCCAAGGCTATAGCCTGGCATTTTTTTTGCTCAGATTTTCAACTTCCTCAGATTTTAATGAAAATCTGCGTATAGATGTTATTTTATATGGTATTTAAGTATTTGGAGTCAAAAGACTGTGATTCATAATATTAACCCTTTTAATTAGCACCTGGACTAATTGATAAAATTTAAATGCAATGTACTCGATTAATTATACGAATTTTTAGATTTTGACCACAAATTCGTATTCAGCATACACAAAAGTATGTGTGCTGAGAATTTTAAGATAATCAATTATGTCAAAAAAATCAAGAAAAATCCAAGGCTATAGCCTGGCAATTTTTTTGCTCAGATTTTCAACTTCCTCAGATGTTAATGAAAATCAGCG
The DNA here is from genome assembly GCF_036320965.1 of Panulirus ornatus. NCBI lineage: Eukaryota > Metazoa > Arthropoda > Malacostraca > Decapoda > Palinuridae > Panulirus > Panulirus ornatus. The sequence continues at coordinate 60,487,967 of NC_092243.1, read as the reverse complement.
TATAGATGTTATTTTATATGGTATTTAAGTATTTAGAGTCAAAAGACTGTGATTCATAATATTAACACTATTAATTAGCACCTGGACTAATTATGATAAAATTCAAATGCTAATTACTCCACTAATTATACGAATTTTAAGATTTTGAGCACAGATTCGTATTCAGCATATAGAAAAGTATCTATGCTGAAAATTTCAAGAAAATCTATTTTTTCAAAAAAATCAAGAAAATCCAAGGCCTGGCATTTTTTTTGCTGATTTTCAACTTCCTCAGATTTTAATGAAAATCTGGGTATAGATGTTATTTTACATGGTATTTAAGTATTTGGAGTCAAAAGACTGTGATTCATAATATCAACACTTTTAATTAGCACCTGGACTATTATGATAACATTTAAATGCTAATTAATCGATTAACTATACGAGTTTTAGATTTTGATCAAAGATTCGTATTCAGCATACACAAAAGTATCTATGCTGAAAATTTCAAGAAAATATATTTTTTCAAAAAAATCAAGAAAAATCCAAGGCTATAGCCTGGCATTTTTTTTCTCAGATTTTCAAGTTCCTCACATTTTAATGAAAATCTGCGTACAGATATTATTTTATATGGTATTTAAGTATCTGGAGTCAAAAGACTGTGATTCATAATATTAACACTATTAATAAGCACCTGGACTAATAATAAAATTCAAATGCTAATTACTCGACTAATTATACGAATTTTTAGATTTTGACCACAGATTCGTATTCAGCATACACAAAAGTATGTATGCTGAGAATTTCAAGAAAATCTATTTTGTCAAAAAAATCAAGAAAAATCCAAGGCTATAGCCTTGCATTTTTTTTTGCTCAGATTTTCAACTTCCTCAGATTTTAATGAAAATCAGCGTATAGATGTTATTTTATATGGAATTTAAGTATTTTGAGTCAAAAGACTGTGATTCATAATATTAACACTTTTAATTAGCACCTGGACTAATTATGATAAAATTCAAATGCTAATTACTCGATTAAATATACGAATTTTCAGATTTTGACCACAGAGTGGTATTCAGCATACACAAAAGTATCTATGCTGAAAATTTCAAGAAAATCTATTTTTTCAAAAAAATCGAGAAAAATCCAAGGCTATAGCCTGGCATTTTTTTTGCTCAGATTTTCAACTTCCTCAGATTTTAATGAAAATCTGCGTACAGATGTTATTTTATATGGTATTTAAGTATTTGGAGTCAAAAGACTGTGATTCATAATATTAACACTTTTAATTAGCAACTGGACTAATTATGATAAAGTTCAAATGCTAATTACTCGACTAATTATGCGAATTTTTAGATTTTGACCACATATTAGTATTCAGCATACACAAAAGTATCTATGCTGAGAATATCAAGAAAATCTACTTTTTCAAAAAAATCAAGAAAATCCAAGGATATAGCCTGACATTTTTTTTTTGCTCAGATTTTCAGCTTACTCAGATTTTAATGAAAATCTGCGTATAGATGTTATTTTATATGGTATTTAAGTATTTGGAGTCAAAAGACTGTGATTCAAAATATTAACCCTTTTAATTAGCACCTGGACTAATTATAACATTTAAATGCTAATTAATCGATTAACTATACGAGTTTTAGATTTTGACAAAAGATTCGTATTCAGCATACACAAAAGTATCTATGCTGAAAATTTCAAGAAAATATATTTTTTCCAAAAAATCAAGAAAAATCCGAGGCTATAGCCTGGCATATTTTTTGCTCAGATTTTCAACTTATTCAGATTTTTATGAAAATCTGCGTATAGATGTTATTTCATATTGTATTTAAGTATTTGGAGTCAAAAGTCTGTGATTCATAATATCAACAGTTTTAATTAGCACCTGGACTAATAATGATAACATTCAAACGGTAAGATCTCGACTAATTATACGATTTTTTAGATTTTGACCACAGATTCGTATTCAGCATATATAAAAGTATCTATGCTGAAAATTTCAAGAAAATCTATTTTGTCAAAAAAATCAAGAAAAATCCAGGCATTTTTTTTGCTCACATTTTCAACTTCCTCAGATTTTTATGAAAATCTGCGTACAGATGTTATTTCATATGGTATTTAAGTATTTGGAGTCAAAAGACTGTGATTCATAATATTACCCTTTTAATTAGCACCTGGACTAATTATAACATTTAAATGCTAATTAACCGATTAACTATACGAGTTTTAGATTTTGACCAAAGATTCGTATTTAGCATATACAAAAGTATATATGCTCAGAATTTCAAGAAAATCTACTTTTTCAAAACAATCAAGAAAAAAACAAGGCAATACTTATAAGCCTTGCATTTTTTTTTTTTTCAGATTTTCAACTTCCTCAGATTTTAATGAAAATCTTTGTATAGATGTTATTTTATATGGTATTTAAGTATTTGCAGTCAAAAGACGGCGATTCCTAACATTATCCTTTTAGTTAGCACCTGGACTAATTGATAAAATTTAAATGCAATGTACTCGATTAATCATACGAATTTTTAGATTTTGACCACAGATTCGTATTCAGCATACACAAAAGTATGTATGCTGAAAATTTCAAGAAAATCTATTTTGTCAAAATATGGTATTTATATGGTATTTAAGTATTTGGAGTGAAAAGACTGTGATTCATAATATTAACACTGTTAATTAGCATCTGGACTAATTATGATAAAATTCAAATGCTAATTACTCGACTAATTATACGACTTTTTAGATTTTGACCACAGATTCGTATTCAGCATACACAAAAGTATGTATGCTGAGAATTTCAAGAAAATCTATTTGGTCAAAAAAATCAAGAAAAATCCAAGGCTATAGCCTTGAATTTTTTTTGCTCAGATTTTCAACTTCCTCAGATTTTAATGAAAATCAGCGTATAGATGTTATTTTATATGGAATTTAAGTATTTTGAGTCAAAAGACTGTGATTCATAATATTAACACTTTTAATTAGCACCTGGACTAATTATGATAAAATTCAAATGCTAATTACTCGATTAAATATACGAATTTTCAGATTTTGACCACAGAGTGGTATTCAGCATACACAAAAGTATCTATGCTGAAAATTTCAAGAAAATATATTTTTTGAAAAAAATCGAGAAAAATCCAAGGCTATAGCCTGGCATTTTTTTTGCTCAGATTTTCAACTTCCTCAGATTTTAATGAAAATCTGCGTACAGATGTTATTTTATATGGTATTTAAGTATTTGGAGTCAAAAGACTGTGATTCATAATATTAACACTTTTAATTAGCAACTGGACTAATTATGATAAAGTTCAAATGCTAATTACTCGACTAATTATACGAATTTTTAGATTTTGACCACATATTAGTATTCAGCATACACAAAAGTATCTATGCTGAGAATTTCAAGAAAATCTACTTTTTCAAAAAAATCAAGAAAATCCAAGGATATAGCCTGGCATTTTTTTTGCTCAGATTTTCAGCTTCCTCAGATTTTAATGAAAATCTGCGTATAGATGTTATTTTATATGGTATTTAAGTATTTGCAGTCAAAAGACTGATTCAAAATATTAACCCTTTTAATTAGCACCTGGACTAATTATGATAACATTTAAATGCTAATTAATCGATTAACTATACGAGTTTTAGATTTTGACCAAAGATTCGTATTCAGCATACACAAAAGTATCTATGCTGAGAATTTCAAGAAAATATATTTTTTCAAAAAAAATCAAGAAAAATCCAAGGCTGTAGCCTGGCATATTTTTTGCTCAGATTTTCAACTTCCTCAGATTTTTATGAAAATCTGCGTATAGATGTTATTTCATATGGTATTTAAGTATTTGGAGTCAAAAGTCTGTGATTCATAATATTACAGTTTTTAATTAGCACCTGGACTAATAATGATAAAATTCAAACGCTAAGAACTCGACTAATTATACGAATTTTTAGATTTTGACCACAGATTCGTATTCAGCATATATAAAAGTATCTATGCTGAAAATTTCAAGAAAATCTATTTTGTCAAAAAAATCAAGAAAAATCCAGGCTAAGCCTGGCATTTTTTTTGCTCAGATTTTCAACTTCCTCAGATTTTTATGAAAATCTGCGTATAGATGTTATTTCATATGGTATTTAAGTATTTGGAGTCAAAAGACTGTGATTCATAATATTACACTTTTAATTAGCACCTGGACTAATTATAAAATTCAAATGCTAATTAACTCGACTAACTATACGAGTTTTAGATTTTGACCACAGATTCGTATTCAGCATATACAAAAGTATATATGCTGAGAATTTCAAGAAAATCTATTTTTTCAAAAAAATCAAGAAAAAACCAAGGCAATACTTATAAGCCTTGCATTTTTTTTTTTCAGATTTTCAACTTCCTCAGATTTTAATGAAAATCTGTGTATAGATGTTATTTTATATGGTATTTAAGTATTTGGAGTCAAAAGACTGTGATTCCTAATATTAACCTTTTAATTAGCACCTGGACTAATTGATAAAATTTAAATGCTAATTACTCGATTAATTATACGAATTTTTAGATTTTGACCACAGATTCGTATTCAGCATACACAAAAGTATCTATGCTGAGAATTTCAAGAAAATCTATTTTTTCAAAAAAATCAAGAAAAATCCAAGGCTATAGCCTGCATTTTTTTTGCTCAGATTTTCAACTTCCTCAGATTTTAATGAAAATCAGCGTATAGATGTTATTTTATATGGTATTTAAGTATTTGGAGTCAAAAGACTGTGATTCATAATATTAACACTATTAATTAGCACCTGGACTAATTATGATAAAATTCAAATGCTAATTACTCGACTAATTATACGAATTTTTAGATTTTGACCACAGATTCGTATTCAGCATACACAAAAGTATGTATGCTGAAAATTTCAAGAAAATCTATTTTTTCAAAAAAAATCAAGAAAAATCCAAGGCTATAGCCTTGAATTTTTTTTGCTCAGATTTTCAACTTCCTCAGATTTTAATGAAAATCAGCGTATAGATGTTATTTTATATGGTATTTAAGTATTTGGAGTCAAAAGACTGTGATTCATAATATTAACACTTTTAATTAGCACCTGGACTAATTATGATAAAATTCAAATGCTAATTACTCGATTAAATATACGAATTTTCAGATTTTGACCACAGAGTCGTATTCAGCATACACAAAAGTATCTATGCTGAAAATTTCAAGAAAATATATTTTTTGAAAAAAATCGAGAAAAATCCAAGGCTATAGCCTGGCATTTTTTTTGCTCAGATTTTCAACTTCCTCAGATTTTAATGAAAATCTGCGTATAGATGTTATTTTATATGGTATTTAAGTATTTGGAGTCAAAAGACTGTGATTCATAATATTAACACTTTTAATTAGCACCTGGACTAATTATGATAAAATTCAAATGCTAATTACTCGACTAATTATACGAATTTTTAGATTTTGACCACAGATTCGTATTCAGCATACACAAAAGTATCTATGCTGAAAATTTCAAGAAAATCTATTTTTTCAAAAAAATCAAGAAAAATCCAAGGCTATAGCCTGGCATTTTTTTTGCTCAGATTTTCAACTTCCTCAGATTTTAATGAAAATCAGCGTATAGATGTTATTTTATATGGTATTTAAGTATTTGTAGTCAAAAGATTGTGATTCATAATATTAACACTATTAATTAGCACCTGGACTAATTATGATAAAACTCAAATGCTAATTACTCGACTAAATATACGAATTTTAGATTTTGAGCACAGATTCGTATTCAGCATACACAAAAGTATCTACGCTGAAAATTTCAAGAAAATATATTTTTAGAAAAAAATCAAGAAAAATCCAAGGCCTGGCATTTTTTTTGCTCAGATTTTCAACTTCCTCAGATTTTAATGAAAATCTGGGTATAGATGTTATTTTACATGGTATTTAAGTATTTGGAGTCAAAAGACTGTGATTCATAATATTACCCTTTTAATTAGCACGTGGACTAATTATAACATTTAAATGCTAATTAACCGATTAACTATACGAGTTTTAGATTTTGACCAAGATTCGTATTAGCATATACAAAAGTATATATGCTGAGAATTTCAAGAAAATCTACTTTTTCAAAAAATCAAGAAAAAACATGGGCAATACTTGTAAGCCTTGCATTTTTTTTTTCAGATTTTCAACCTCCTCAGATTTTAATGAAAATCTGTGTATAGATATAATTTTATATGCTATTTAAGTATTTAGAGTCAAAAGACTGTGATTCCTAACATTATCCTTTTAATTAGCACCTGGAATAATTGATAAAATTTAAATGCAATGTAGTCGATTAATTATGCGAATTTTTAGATTTTAACCAAAGATTCGTATTCAGCATACACAAAAGTATGTATGCTGAGAATTTCAAGAAAATCTATTTTGTCAAAAAAAATCAAGAAAACACCAAGGCAATACTATAATTATAAGCCTTGCATTTTTTTTTTTTTCAGATTTTCAACTTCCTCAGATTTTAATGAAAATCTGTGTATAGATGTTATTTTATATGGTTTTTAAGTACTTGGAGTCAAAAGACTGCGATTCCTAACATTATCCTTTTAGTTATCACCTGGACCAATTGATAAAATTTAAATGCAATATACTCGATTAATTATACGAATTTTTAGATTTTGACCACAGATTCGTATTCAGCATACACAAAAGTATGTATGCTGAGAATTTCAAGAAAATCTATTTTGTCAAAAAAATTAAGAAAAATACAAGGCTATAGCCTTGAATTTTTTTTGCTCAGATTTTCAACTTCCTCAGATGTTAATGAAAATCAGCGTATAGAAGTTATTTTATATGGTATTTAAGTATTTGGAGTCAAAAGACTGTGATTCATAATATTAACACTATTAATTAGCACCTGGACTAATTATGATAAAATTCAAATGCTAATTACTCGACTAATTATACGACTTTCTAGATTTCGACCACAGATTCGTATTCAGCATACACAAAAGTATGGTATGCTGAAAATTTCAAGAAAATCTATTTTTTCAAAAAAAAATCAAGAAAAATGCCTTGAATTTTTTTGCTCAGATTTTCGACTTCCTCAGATTTTAATGAAAATCTGCGTATAGATGTTATTTTATATGGTATTTAAGTATTTGGAGTCAAAAGACTGTGATTCATAATATTAACACTTTTAATTAGCACCTGGACTAATTATGATAAAATTCAAATGCTAATTACTCGATTAAATATACGAATTTTCAGATTTTGACCACAGAGTCGTATTCAGCATACACAAAAGTATCTATGCTGAAAATTTCAAGAAAATATATTTTTTGAAAAAAATCGAGAAAAATCCAAGGCTATAGTCTGGCATTTTTTTTGCTCAGATTTTCAACTTCCTCAGATTTTAATGAAAATCTGTGTATACATGTTATTTTATATGGTATTTAAGTATTTGCAGTCAAAAGACTGCGATTCCTAACATTATCCTTTTAGTTAGCACCTGGACTAATTGATAAAATTTAAATGCAATATACTCGATTAATTATACGAATTTTTAGATTTTCACCACAGATTCGTATTCAGCATACACAAAAGTATGTATGCTGAGAATTTCAAGAAAATCTATTTTGTCAAAAAAATTAAGAAAAATAGAAGGTTATAGCCTTGAATTTTTTTTGCTCAGATTTTCAACTTCCTCAGATGTTAATGAAAATTAGCGTATAGATGTTATTTTATATGGTATTTAAGTATTTGGAGTCAAAAGACTGTGATTCATAATATCAACACTTTTAATTAGCACCTGGACTAATTATGATAACATTTAAATGCTAATTAATCGATTAACTATACGAGTTTTAGATTTTGACCAAAGATTCGTATTCAGCATACACAAAAGTATGTATGCTGAGAATTTCAAGAAAATCTATTTTGTCAAAAAAATCAAGAAAAATCCAAGGCTATAGCCTTGAATTTTTTTGCTCAGATTTTCAACTTCCTCAGATGTTAATGAAAATCAGCGTATAGATGTTATTTCATATGGTATTTAAGTATTTGAAGTCAAAAGACTGTGATTCATAATATTAACACTATTAATTAGCACCTGGACTAATTATAAAACTCAAATGCTAATTACTCGACTAATTATACGAATTTTTAGATTTTGACCACAGATTGGTATTCAACATACACAAAAGTATCTGTGCTGAGAATTTCAAGAAAACCTATTTTTTCACGAAAACCAAGAAAAATCCAAGGCTGTAGCCTTGCATTTGTTTTGCTCAGATTTTCAACTTCCTCAGATTTTAATGAAAATCTGTGTATAGATGTTATTTTACATGGTATTTAAGTATTTGGAGTCAAAAGACTATGATTCATAATATTAGCCCCTTTAATTAGCACCTGGACTAATTATGATAAAATTACTCGACTGATTATACGAATTTTTACATTTTCACCACAGATTGGTATTCAGCATACACAAAAGTATCTAAGCTGAAAATTTCAAGAAAATCTATTTCTTCAAAAAATCAAGAAAAATCCAAGGCATTTTTTTTGCTCAGATTTTCAACTTCCTCAGATTTTAATGAAAATCTCTATAAAGATGTTATTTTATATAGTATTTCAGTATTTGAAGTCAAAAGACTATGATTCATAATATTAACCCCTTTTAAGTAGCACCTGGACTAATTATGATAAAATATAAATGCAAATTACTCGACTAATTCATACGAATTTTTAGATTTTGACCACAGATTCGTATTCAGCATATACAAAAGTATCTATGCTGAAAATTTCAAGAAAATCTATTTTTTCAAAAAAATCAAGAAAATCCAAGGCTATAGCCTAGCATTTTTTTTGCTCAGATTCTCAACTTCCTCAGATTTTAATGAAAATTTGCGTACAGATATTATTTTATATGGTATTTAAGTATTTGGAGTCAAAAGACTGTGATTCATAATATCAACACTTTTAATTAGCACCTGGACTTATTATGATAACATTTAAATGCTAATTAATCGATTAACTATACGAGTTTTAGATTTTGATCAAAGATTCGTATTCAGCATACACAAAAGTATCTATGCTGAAAATTTCAAGAAAATATATTTTTTCAAAAAAATCAAGAAAAATCCAAGGCTATAGCCTGGCATTTTTTTTTTTGCTCAGATTTTCAAGTTCCTCACATTTTAATGAAAATCTGCGTACAGATATTATTTTATATGGTATTTAAGTATCTGGAGTCAAAAGACTGTGATTCATAATATTAACACTATTAATAAGCACCTGGACTAATAATAAAATTCAAATGCTAATTACTCGACTAATTATACGAATTTTTAGATTTTGACCACAGATTCGTATTCAGCATACACAAAAGTATGTATGCTGAGAATTTCAAGAAAATCTATTTTGTCAAAAAAATCAAGAAAAATCCAAGGCTATAGCCTTGCATTTTTTTTTGCTTAGATTTTCAACTTCCTCAGATTTTAATGAAAATCAGCGTATAGATGTTATTTTATATGGTATTTAAGTATTTGGAGTCAAAAGACTGTGATTCATAATATTAACACTTTTAATTAGCACCTGGACTAATTATAAAATTCAAATGCTAATTACTCGATTAAATATACGAATTTTCAGATTTTGACCACAGATTCGTATTCAGCATACACAAAAGTATCTATGCTGAAAATTTCAAGAAAATATTTTTTTTCAAAAAAATCAAGAAAAATCAAGGCTATAGCCTGTCATTTTTTTGGCTCAGATTTTCAACTTCCTCAGATTTTAATGAAAATCTGCGTATAGATGTTATTTTATATGGTATTTAAGTATTTGGAGTCAAAAGACTGTGATTCATAATATTAACACTTTTAATTAGCACCTGGACTAATTATGATAAAATTCAAATGCTAATTACTCGACTAATTATACGAATTTTTAGATTTTGACCACAGATTCGTATTCAGCATACACAAAAGTATCTATGCTGAAAATTTCAAGAAAATCTATTTTTTCAAAAAAATCAAGAAAATCCAAGGCTATAGCCTGCATTTTTTTGCTCAGATTTTCAACTTCCTCAGATTTTAATGAAAATCTGCGTATAGATGTTATTTTATATGGTATTTAAGTATTTGGAGTCAAAAGACTGTGATTCATAATATTAACACTTTTAATTAGCACCTGGACTAATTATAAAATTTAAATGCTAATTACTCGACTAATTATACGAATTTTAGATTTTGACCACAGATTCGTATTCAGCATACACAAAAGTATCTATGCTGAAAATTTCAAGAAAATATATTTTTTAAAAAAATCAAGAAAAATCCAAGGCTATAGCCTGGCATTTTTTTTGCTCAGATTTTCAACTTCCTCAGATTTTAATGAAAATCTCCGTATAGATGTTATTTTATATGGTATTTAAGTATTTGGAGTCAAAAGACTGTGATTCATAATATTAACCCTTTTAATTAGCACCTGGACTAATTATGATAAAATTTAAATGCTAATTACTCGACTAATTATACGAATTTTTAGATTTTGACCACAGATTCGTATTCAGCATACACAAAAGTATCTATGCTGAAAATTTCAAGAAAATCTATTTTTCAAAAAAATCAAGAAAATCCAAGGCTATAGCCTGGCATTTTTTTTGCTCAGATTTTCAACTTCCTCAGATTTTAATGAAAATCTGCGTATAGATGTTATTTTATATGGTATTTAAGTATTTGGAGTCAAAAGACTGTGATTCATAATATTAACCCTTTTAATTAGCACCTGGACTAATTATAAAATTCAAATGCTAATTACTCGACTAATTATACGAATTTTTAGATTTTGACCACAGATTCGTATTCAGCATACACAAAAGTATATATGCTGAGAATTTCAAGAAAATCTATTTTTTCAAAAAAATCAAGAAAAATCCAAGGTTATAGCCTGGCATTTTTTTTGCTGATTTTAAACTGCCTCAGATTTTAATGAAAATCTGGTATAGATGTTATTTTATATGGTATTTAAGTATTTGGAGTCAAAAGACTGTGATTCATAATATTAACCCTTTTAATTAGCACCTGGACTAATTATAACATTTAAATGCTAATTACTCGATTAATTATACGAGTTTTAGATTTTGACCACAGATTCGTATTTAGCATATACAAAAGTATATATGCTGAGAATTTCAAGAAAATCTATTTTTTCAAAAAATCAAGAAAAATCCAAGGCTATAGCCTGGCATTTTTTTTTGCTCAGATTTTCAACTTCCTCAGATTTTAATGAAAATCTGCGTATAGATGTTATTTTATATGGTATTTAAGTATTTGGAGTCAAAAGACTGTGATTCATAAACACTTTTAATTAGCACCTGGACTAATTATAAAATTTAAATGCTAATTACTCGATTAATTATACGAGTTTTAGATTTTGACCACAGATTCGTATTCAGCATACACAAAAGTATCTATGCTGAAATTTCAAGAAAATCTATTTTTTCAAAAAAATCAAGAAAAATCCAAGGCTATAGCCTGGCATTTTTTTTTGCTCAGATTTTCAACTTCCTCAGATTTTAATGAAAATCTGCGTATAGATGTTATTTTATATGGTATTTAAGTATTTGGAGTCAAAAGACTGTGATTCATAATATTAACACTTTTAATTAGCACCTGGACTAATTAGATAAAATTCAAATGCTAATTACTCGATTAAATATACGAATTTTCAGATTTTGACCACAGATTCGTATTCAGCATACACAAAAGTATCTATGCTGAAAATTTCAAGAAAATCTATTTTCAAAAAAATCAAGAAAAATCCAAGGCTATAGCCTTGAATTTTTTGCTTAGATTTTCAACTTACTCAGATTTTAATGAAAATCACGTATGATGTTATTTTATATGGTATTTAGTATTTGGATCAAAAGACTGTGATTCATAATATTAACACTTTTAATTCACCTGGACTAATTATGAAAATTCAAATGCTAATTACTCGATTAAATATACAATTTTAGATTTTGACACAGATGTATTCAGCATACACAGAAGTATCTATGCGAAAATTTCAAGAAAATATTTTTTTCAAAAAAACAAGAAAAATCAAGCTATAGCCTGTCATTTTTTTTGCTAGATTTTCAAATTCCTCAGATTTTAATGAAATCTGCGTATAGATGTTATTTTATATGGTATTTAAGTATTTGGAGTCAAAAGATTGTGATTCATAATATAACACTTTTAATTAGCACCTGGACTAATATGTTTCAAAGATCTAAAACATCTTTCACAACAAATTAGACTAACAGTTTCATTTCTTTAAGGACTTACTTGAAGAAAGTAGAAGACACTTCCTCCCAAGGAGTAATTTGAGGAAGAAAAAAATTTACAAGCAGGGTAAACAGATCACTATGAACTCACCGTTTCATTCAATTTTTATACTCAAAAGATCTACGGCTGTTATAGAATAAAAACAAAATGCAGAATACATAAAAAATACTAAGAAGTGGTTAGGACTGATCTCTTAAAATTCTATGAATGAGAGACAACAAAACTCATTTAAAATCTCTAAAGGCCAGAAATGAAAGTGAAGACATCAGAAATTAATGTGGGCAACAGACAGTAGTTACACACACACATCAGTGGAGAGTCAAGAGAAAATGAATGGCAGATGATGCTGGCTTGGCACCAATGAATCTCTATGCTGTGACATTATAGGGCCTGGCAGGTTGCTGTATGATCACAGTTCTGTGAATAAACATCTGCTGGTCTTATATGTTTGTGATGGTCAACTGGGATAAATCCTCAAAGAAACCTCAATAGTGCTGTTAACACAGCATTTTAAATCCCACTGAATCAGCGCTCTCTCATTGACTCATGAGACTGTGAAAAAAAAAAAAAGGTTTTTCAGGATGGAGTGAATGAAGGAAACTCATTTAGTTGACAAAAATTACCAAAAGAGAATGGAACTGGGAATACATACCAATGTTGCCTTTTCAAGTTTCCTTAAAGTACCCTTCAGTGTCCAACAAGACAGTCTGGTTTAATGTACAATGAGTTATCAGAGGGACTTGAAGCATATTTCATCATGGTGGCAAAGAATGTTAAACTTTTGGGAGAGTTAAGGAATATTCAGTATAGTGTACTGTGACAACATGCAGAAATATGGAAAGGTTCTAGCATTCATCAGGTATATGGCTAAAGGAAATGTAGATTAGCCAAATAGAGAGATGATGGTTGGACATAGTGAAAGAGGGCCAGGACTGGCTTTCATCTAACAATAAAATCACATAGAGTTCTAAGGAAGATTAAGTATATGTTGTGGTGGTAACTGTCAAAAGAGATTTGAAGAGCATGGACAATCATATCAAAATTTCTTACAATGTGCATTAGACCTAAATTAGTATGTGCATCACCATTATGGCAACCCTGCTTTTGAGGACTTGAGGAGACTTGTAGTCTGCTAGAGAAGGGTGAATTATGGAATCACTACAGTTGAAGTAATGTGGCTTCATTAAACAAAAAGAATAAAAGACTTAGACTGACCCACACTAGAAAATGGGAGAAAAGAGGGAAACAAGATTATGTTTCTGAAGTTCCTGTATTTATCTGACAATTACTGAAATGGGAAAACTTATCAACTAGCCTTAACAAGAGACTTTTTCATACTTAATTGCCTTTTTCTGTGTTAGCGAGGTAGTGCCAGGAACACACAAAGAAAGGCAATTCTCATAAGTAATGCAGGGAAACTTAAGCTCCCTATCCACAACCAGGCCCCACAGACCTTTTCATGGTTTACCCCAGCCCCTCCACATGCCTTGGTTCAGTCCACTGATTGCATGTCGACTCCAATGAACTACACTGTTCCAATTCACTCAATCCCTTGCACCCGCTGGCATGTTTTGGCCTTAATCTGTCAAAATCTTTTTCACGCCATCCCATTCTCCTTGTTCCCTCCACTTCTGGCACATATATCCTCTTCGTCAACTTCTCCTCATTCTCTCCATATGTCCAAACCATTTCAGCACACCCTCCTCTGCTCTTTCATACACACTCATCACCACGCTCTTACTCTTTCATTACTTACTTGATCAACTCACACCACATATTGTCTTCAAACATTTCAAACACACCCACACTCCTATGCATGACCCCATCTGTAGTCCATGCCTTATATCCATAAAACGTTGTTGGAACCATTATTCCTTCAAATATACACATTTTTGCCCTCCCAAATAATGGTCTCTCCTTCCACACATTCGTCAGCATTCCCAGAACCTTTGCTCCCATCCCACCCTATATCTCACTTCTCTTTCCATGGCTCAGATATCTAAAACACTTCAATTTCTCCCATTTTCTCCATTCAAACTCACACCCCAGCTAACCTGTCCTTCAACCCTGCTGAACCTAATAACTTTCCTTTTATTCATGTTCACTCTCAACTTTCTCCTTTCACACATTCTTCCAAACTCAGTCACCAACTTCTGCAGTTTCTCACTCAAATCAGACATCAGCAAACAACAGTTGACTTACTTCAGGCCCTACCATCCTCCACGGACTGCATACTCACCCCTCTCTCCAAGGCTCTTGCATTTACCTCCCTCACCACCCCATCTTTAAACAAACTGAACAAACATCGTAACACCATACAGCCCTACTGCAGACCAACCTTCACTTGGAACCATTCACTCTCCTCTCTTCCTACTTGTACACATGCCTTACATCCTTGATAAGAACTTTTCACTGCTTCAAGCAGCTTTCCTCCCACACCATATATTCTTAAGACCTTCCCCAAAGCAACTATATCAACCCTATCATATGCCTTCTCCAGATTCCTAAATGCCACATACAAATCCATCTGTTTTTGTAAGCATTTCTCACACATGTTCTTTAAAGCAAACACCAGATCTGCATATCCTCTACCACTTATGAATCCACACTGCTCCTCCCCAATCTGATGCTTTGTTCTATTCATCCATTACTCAGGTACTATAGAAATATTTCTCCTTTCTCATGTATTCTTCCATAGTTTCTTGTTATACTGCAACAAGAAACTATGCAAGAAAAATGAGAAAGGAGAAACAATTCTAGAGTAACAAAGTAATGGATAAATAAGACAGACTAAGTAAAGAAATAGTAAATGCAGAGAGTTATAAACAGTTCAAGAAACCGTATAATGGAAAACAGACTAATGCATGAGACTCCACTATACAGAATGTAACAAATACTGGTATTGACAATGGGAGGAGAGGATATAATGAAAAAAAACTACTGCAGTTTGTAAAATTACCAAAAAAATCAAGTCAGACCCGGTTTTGTCAAAGTCAAGCAGGTGCAGGCAACACTACCTCCACCTTTGCTACAAAACCTTCTTCCACTTCATGCTGGTAAACTTTCAATACTGGAAGAATCAATGATACTGAAATCACTCTCCAATCAATCCAAAGTTAGACAATCATTGTCAAATAATTTGGGATCATCATCTGCTACAAATCACTCAATTTCCTTCCTAGAAAGCTTACAAAAATGTGCCCTCATTGGCATAGCTAGAAGATGAATGACTGTGGGGGGAAATACTGCACACTGCCACCTCAATCATCACCCATGCTCAGTGCATGGCACTGAAAATGAGGCATTGTGCAGCTTGCGTAAGTATCTGTTGGCAGATATCAATGGTTGAAAGAAGTGTTTCAATGGCATGCCTCATGGCTTAGCCTTGGGGTTATTTCTCTTCTTGGTATACGTCTGCAGATATTGCTAAGGTTATGAGAGAGGTACAGAATGGTGATTGCATCAACATACAAGATAACCTAGACAAACCCCAAGTTAGGTCTGAATTTAATGAAATCCAATGTTAAAGAAATGAGAAAAGGACAAAGTGAAAGCAAGCCTCATTGCAACCTTCATCTAGCAAAATAGGCTTAAGGAATCTGAACAAGAAAGAGACCTTGGAGTCAACACTGTGCCTAACCTATCACCAGAATTCCAATTTAAGAGAAAAGTCTGCACTGCAAATATAAGAACTGTATTTAGATTTATATATGAGGAAAAGTTCAGAATATACTAATTCAAAATACGTATTAGACCAATCATGGAATAGGCTTCTCATGTCTGGTCACTCCACTCAAAGAAGCATAAAACCTTAATTGAGAGAATCCAGATGGTATCTGAATTAAGACAGATGAGCCTACAGGTGGGAAGCTGAAGGCTACTAATTTGCCTCCCACAAAGGACAAAAAGTTAAGAGTGACCTGATTACAATCTTCAAGTCTTTAAATCGATTGGATGAAATCAACAGTGAAACATTCTTCATATGATGCAATGACACTATAACCAAAAGTCATAAGGTAGGGACATGAAGAAGTACCCTTTTAGCATACAGGTTGTTGATGCTTGGAATAAAGTAAGTGATGATAATGTAAATGTGCTATCATTTACAAATATTTAAAAATTACCTCATGGCAAAGAAAGATAAAGTGACATTGTGTCATAAGTGTGGAACTCTTCCCAAATGGAAAAGATAATTAAAAGGGCAATTACATACACTTTCAATGGTTGGCACTTACACCTGTACAAAAAAATAAATAGCAAGAGCCTTACCATAACATGGAGGTACATAGCTGAGAGTCCAATTTCCATCTTCACAAATACAGGTTTCAATGGTGGTATAGTTAAAATACATAGTGTTATTGACACAAGTGTATTCAATAACTTTCCCCCAGAATGATATGCCACTGAAGTTGCTTTTCACATTGTCAAGTGCCACTGGTGGAGGTGTGGTGCAAACTGAAGAAGAAAACTGAGATTAGTTGTGATAAGGAGATATATGATGACTGGTGATAGGGTGAAATAATTACAGCAAAGATAACTGGAAACATTATATATAAAGCTGAGGAGACAACAGTGAATATTCAAAAAGTAAGTTTTTTCTGAGTTCTTATTTTTGAATCATTACAGCACATTTCATAAAAGTTGTAAAAGCAACCCAAGTTTCAATAGTACACAGTTCTCATTTGCTATAACACACACAAGCTGTTTAGTTTTTACATCAAAAATATGAAGTGTACATGGCAAGGTTAGCATTTGGACACAGTACAAATATTACATGTACAACATGCATTTCACAGTGGATATTACAATGAATCACACAGAAGCAACAACTGATGACATATTATACCCAGGTTTTAAATGAAATCAAAGTTAGGTCAATATCATTCCCTTCCTGGAACACCTGGTCACCAAGTGCATGGTAACAAGCCAGATGCTTTTTTATTCACTGATACTGATGTAGAGTAACCTTTTGCAGTTGTGCCATATTTTCCTCCCTCAAGTACGGTGGATGACAAAACTGAGGTTGGCAAGGTACGGGGCCTATGGGAAATGGGGGGATAGATGGAGTACCTCTTAAGAGACATACATTAACTCTCATAACACTTCAAAAACATGTTTGTTCTTTAAAACCACAAAGAAATAATATATATTTTTCATATTCATATTTGATCCCATATCCCACATTAGTAAGGTAGTGCCAGGAACAGTTGAAAAAAAGCTGCATTTGCTCACATCCATTCTCTAGCTCTCGTTTCATGCACCAAAATTACAGCTCCTTATCACAACAAGGCCCCACAGACCTTTCTATGCTTTACCCTAGATGCTCCACTTGCCCTGGTTCAGTCCACTGACAATATGTAGACCACAGTACACCACATTGTTCCAATTCCCTCTATCCCATGCAAGCCTTTCAACCCCCTGCAAGTTCAGGCCCCAATCACTTTAAATCTTTTTCACTCTATCCTTTCATCTCCAATTTAATGTCTCTGTTCACCTTGTTCCCTCCACTATTGACATATATATCCTCTCTGTCAACCTTTCTTCACTCATTTTCTCCATATGTCCAAACCACAACCTCTTCAGCTCTCTCAACCACACTCTTTTTAACACCACACATCTCTCTTACCCTTTCATTACTTACTAAAGCAAACCACCTCACACCACAAATTGTCCTTAAACATTTCATTTCCAACATATCTATCTTCCTTCACGCAGCCTTATCTATAGCCCATGCCCCACATCCATATGTTGTTGGAACTACTATTTCTTCAAGTGTACCCAATTTTCTCTTCCCAAATGACATTCTCTCTTTCTACAAATTTCTTAGTGCTCCCAAAACCTTTGTCTCCTCCCCCCTACCCTATGACTTGCTTCTGCTTCCATGGTTCTATTCGCTGCCATGTCCACTCCTAAGCATGTAAAGCACATTACTTCCTCCAATTTTTCTCCATCCAAACTCATAACTCAACTAAATTCTAACCTGTCCCTCGGCTCTGCTAAACCTAATAACCTTGCTTTTATTCACATTTATTCTAACTTTCTCCTTCCACATACTCTTCCAAACTTAGTCACCAACTTCTGCAATATCTCACTTGAATCAGCCACCAGTGTATCAACAGCAAACAACAAATATCTCACTTTCCTTACAGACAGTATACTCACCACTCTCTCCAAGACTCTTGCATTTACCTCCCTCAACACCCCATCCACAAAGTGAACAATCATGGTGACACTGAACAATTCTGCCACAGACCAACCTTCTCTTTGAACCATACACTCTCCTCTCTTCCCTTGATAGAAACTTCTCACTGCTTCTAGCAGCTTTCCTTCTACACCATCTACTCTTGAGGCCTTCCACAGGCCATCTCTATCAACCATGTCATAAGCTTTCTCTGGACCCATAAATACCACATACAAATCCACCTGTTTCTTCAAATATTTCTCACACACATTCTTTAAAGCACCCTCTACCACTTCTAAAACCACACTGCTCCTCCTCATTCTGATGCTCAGTACATGCCTTCACCCTCTCAAGCAATACCTGCCCGTTCAACTTACCAGGTATACTCAAAAACTTATACCTCTGTAGTTTGAATACTCATCTTTATCCCCCTTAACTTTAAACAAATGGTCTTATACAGCATTCCACCAATCCTCAGGCATCTCACCATGATTCTAACATACTTGAAAACCCTTACCTACCAATCATCAACATATTCGCCACCTTTCTTGATTATTTCAACTGCAATACCATTCACTCCAGCTGCCTTGCCACATTTCTATGACACTCTCACTTTGCATACATCCCTGACCCAAACCCCACATCCATCATTCTATCATCAAAAACATTTAACAATCCTTTAAAATACTCACTCCATCTCCTCCTCACTTCATCACTATCTGTTATCACTTCCCCTTCAGACCCCTTCACTGATGTTCCTATTTGTTCTTTTGTCTCGCACATTTTTTATCCCCTTCCTTAACATCTTGGTCTCCCTAAACTTTACAGATATTCACTCATCCCAACTCTCCTGGCCTCTTTTTCAACCCATGCATCATCCTCTTGACCTCCTGCCACTTTCTCTTATTCATCCCCAGTTGTTTGCACTCCTTCCTTGTACGTACTGCCCAAACTTTTCTCTTTTCTCTTCACTAGCAACTTTAGTTCTTCATCCCACCACTCACTACCCTCACTAATCTGCCCATATCCCACCTTTGGCATGCCACATGCATCTCTTGTATGTGCCAGCACTGACATATAAAACTGTTAAGTAATGATATGATTGCAGTAAGAGACCCATGATCCCAGGCCTCCATACTCCCACAAAGCACAGCCAGCCAGTCATGCTGCACAAAAGACTGCCGCAAAACCTGCCCTAGCAACAGTGCCTGATTATGAAATTATTCTTGCCTTTTCCTAGAAATGCTGGCCTTCCAAGCTGGGCTACATGCAGCCCACTACCATGTGACACTCACTAATTCACAGAAAAATTTTGGTGGCACCTTAGAAAACTGAATACTCAAAACCTGATGCTGTGGATGGTAAAATGGCATACAGAATTCTAATTATGTATAATCTAAACTATGGAAGGTGAGACCTCTGTTTCAACTCAACAAAAGAAGTTCTACATAAAAGAAGATAATCCAAGCCAAGTTGTGGCATCAAAAATAAAAAAAATCCCATGACATATCCTAGATTTCCTACAAGTAGATGTTCCCCTAGTGCATCAATGTTCAACCAGTCAGGATATGGAACCTTTGCACTCAGGAGTGTCCTTCAATCCTCTTCTGAAGACACATAGATGCAATCAGTACATCATCTACATTTTGGGTTTCATATACTAAGGGTAAATCAAGTCTTATTGAGGTTCCATTGAGAAACCAGCTCATGAGGAATTGCCATGACCTTTGCAATGACATCCTCCAATGACAAGGAGTTACCAGATGATCCCAATTTAAAAGCAAAGCCATTCACCAGTGAAATAACAACCAGCAAAGCCTAATTAAGGTTTTGTGAAGAAAAACATCTAAAAAGTATAGCAAGAACTTCCAGGTAGATATTGTCTGAGTTGGTATCCCCTGGTATCCCCCAGTATAAATACACTTGGGATCTTGGGCCTTAGGATTAGTCCTTGTCTCTCCTACCACTGAGTCATGGGCTGCTCTTAACAAGATCCATTAACTGAACCATTAGCAGTGGCAAAATATATTACATTCGTGAAAGGAGCCTCTCTGTGGGTTGAACTAGTATTCCAACTATTTATGACACAGTCTGGTATTGTCTCTACCTAATGTATAACTGTAAACCTTGACTTATAAACAAAACAAATACTATGTAAAAGTGTGATTGTGTGTATAAACCTAAACCTAATACTTTGCTTTTATCCACACTTACTCTCAACTTCCTCCTTTCACACACGCTTCCAAACTAAGTCACCAACTTCTATAGTTTCTCACTAAATCTACAACCAATGTTGTATCATCAGCAAACAACAAATGATATTTCTTATGCCCTCACATCCCCTATGGAATACATACTCACTCCTTTTTCCAAGACTCACATTTACTTCCCCTGCCACCTTATCCATATACAAATTAAACAACCAAGGTGATATCACATGCCCCTGCCGCAGAACAACCTTCACTTGAAATTACTCACTCTCCTCTCTTCCTACTCATACATATGCTTTACAGCCTTGATTAAAACTTCTCACTGCTTGCAGCAGCTTTCTTCCCACACCATTTATTTGTAAGACTTTAACAAAGCAGCTCTGTCAAACCTATCATATGCTTTCTCCAGATTCATAAATGCCCTATACAATTCCTTCTTTTTCTCCGAGTATTTCTCATACACATTCTTCAGAGCAAACACCTGATCAACACATCCTCTACCAGTCATGAAACCACATTACTCCTCCCTAATCTGATGCAATGTACAAGCCTTCACACTCTCATACAAATCACCAGGTTTGAACACTCACCTTTGTCTCTTGCCTTTATAAAATGACACTGTATATGCATTTTGTCAATCCTCAGGCACCTCATCAGGAGCAACACACACTAAAAATACTAACTAACCAATTAACAACACAGCCATCCCCTTTCTTAAGAAATTCAACCGTAATATAATCCATTCCAGCCACCTTGCTACATTTCATCATACACAAGGCTTTCACTACCTCTTCTCTCTTCACCAAAGCACTTTCCATGACTCTCACCTCACAGTACTCATCATGATCATACATCCACTAACGGTACTCATCATGATCATACATCCATTAACGGTACTCATCATGATTACACATCCACTAACGGTACTCATCACGATCATACATCCACTACCCAACCCAAACACCTCATATCTGCAATCCTATCATCGAATACAATCAACATTCTAATTAAATACTCACTCCATTTCCTCCAACATCATAATGACCTGTTACCACTTCCCCATTTGCCATTTAAGCTGATGCTCCCATATGTTCTCTTGTTTTTCCTACACTATCAATCACCTCCAAAACACCATAGTCTCCTCGAAGTTTACTGATAAACATTCAACCCGGCTCTCATTTGCCCTCAAATTCAACCCCAGCACCTACCTCTTGACCTCCTGCTGCTTTCTCTTGTACAACTCCCAAGCATTTGCACTCCTTCCATGTAAGTAATACCCATACACCTTTCTTTCTCTTTCACAAGCATCTTTACTTCATCATCCCCACCACTCACTACCCTTTCTCACTCGCCCAACTGTGAGCTTCCATATGCTACATAGTCTTCTTGCACATGCCAGCACTACTTCCCTAAATATTCCCCATTCCTCAACCATTCCCTTTGCTTTGTTTACTCTGCCCTTCTGCTATTCTACACCCAATATCTCCTGATATTTCTTTATGCACATCTCTTTTATGAGCTTACTTTCACCACCCTCTTCTCATTCATATCATTCTCTCTTTTTTGAAACCACTTCAAATCTTCACCTTTGCCTCCACCAGGTAATGATCAAACATCCTACCAGCTGCCACTCTTAACACATTTATATCCAAGGGTCATTCTTTTGCATGCCTGTTATTCGTTATGTAATCCAATAATGCCTCCTGACAATCCTTCTGAGTCACCCAAGCAAGCTTATGTATGACCCTCTTTTAAAACCTGGTATTCCAAGTCACCAGACTTTTTCAGCAAACAACTCTACAACCTGTTCACCATTCCTATTCACCTCACTGAATAGCCAATGTGCCCCATTTATACCCTCAACTGCCACATTATTCATTCTCATGTTTAAATCATTCATCACTACTACCTGATCTCTAGTATTCAAAACTGCAGAAACACTTGCTCAGCTGCTCCCAAAACACCTGCCTCTTAACAGTTACCCTCCTTCTCATGGTCTGGTACAAAGGCACTAATAATCATCCATCTCTTATAATCTACTTTCATCTTTATCCTAATAATCATCCATCTCTTATAATCTACTTTCATCTTTATCCACATCAGTCTGGAGGTAACTTACCTAGAGGCTTTCACACATTCCTTCAAATCCTGCCTGATCAGTAATGTTACCCCTTCCTTAGCTCTTGCCCTCACACTAACCCACGGGTTAACCAAAAGACATTCTCAACCCATTCTTCACCTTTACCCTTGAGTTTTATTTCCTCAAACACACTAACTATCCCTCTTTTCTTCTCATCTTGGTTACATCCACACGCATTTAGACACCCTAGCATGAGCCTTCAAAGAGGAAGAACATTCCTTGCTTGGCTCCTTCTTCTGTTCTGTCCATTCGAGACTGAACCAAAAGAAGAAGGGTTTTCCAGCCCCCATCTGCCCCTGTTAGATGCCTTCTACAACATGAAGGCAATATGGAAGTAGAATTCTTTCTTCCCTACCCCAAGGATCAAAAAGAAAAGAACACTCAGTGAGTATAAACCTACATATAAGACAATAATACAAAAGTGCAAAATAGGGAACTCAATTCAATCTACTGTATTAGTAATATTAAGTCAAGGTGGACCATAAGACCCAAAAATTGTACAAAATTCTTAAAATTTATACTACTAAACAGTCACATGAAAAGGGTCAAGATCTGACACCTCTGAAAGCTAGGAGAGATAAACAGATGAAAACACCTTAGATGAATATAAGAATATCACTGGGTCAACAAATTTGTATTTCATAAGTATGAACAAGTGTACGATGGAGGTTGGTGGCTAGATGGGACTACCTGCACCTCCACAGCAATGCCATCACAGGTCTGGTGGGGATTTGCATGTTAGGTTTCTATGAATAAACATAACCAGGCTTCAGAGACATTATGGTTTTCAAAGATGGTGAAATCTTCTCTGACAAATCTTAGAAAAGGGTAAAATGGTGTTCTGATCCCCTGTGAACACATGCTCTGATGCTCAAAGGTCTTAGTCTGGAGGAATGAAAAAGAACAGTTTCATGTACACTTACTGTTATAACAGGCAAACTCTGGATCCAGTTCTGACCAGCCTACTGAAGTACACCAAATAGTGAAGAACTTAACACCTGTTGGGGACATCTGGCCTTCTTTGCAAGTATAATTAATAACAGAGCCAACCCAAAGATTTTCATTTGCAGTTTCAAATGTAGCACCAATGGGTGTTGATGGTGGGTCAACAGGAGCAGCTGCATAAAATGAAGTAACATGAATAAAATCAAATCAATATACAAATTCAATAATGATCAACTTTCATTTATTCACAAAAAATACGTTCTATATATTCATTATACTTAACCACCATCTGCCATGTTAGCGAGGTAGCATAAGGAAACAGATGAGGAATGGTCCAACCCACCCACATACATATGTATATACATAAATGCCCACACACGCACATATACATACCTATACATTTCAACATATAGATACACATACATACACAGACATATACATATATACACATGTCCATATTCATACATGCTGCCTTCATCCATTTCCGCCACCACCCCGCCACACATGAAATGGCACCCCCATCCACCCGCGTGCATGCGAGGTAGAGCTAGGAAAAGACAACAAAGGCCACATTCATTCACACTCAATCTCTATCAGTCATATGTAATGCACTGAAACCATAGCTCCCTTTCCACATCCAGGCCCCACAGACCTTTCCATGGTTTACCCCAGATGCTTCACATGCCCTGGTTCAATCCATTGACAGCACATGGACACCGGTATACCACATCGTTCCAATATTCCATGCACGCCTTTCACCCTCCTGTATGTTCAGGCCCCGATCGCTCAAAATCTTTTTCACTCCATCCTTTCACCTCCAATTTGGTCTACCGCTTCTCCTTCTTCCCTCCACCTCTGACACATATATCCTCTTCGTCAATCTTTCTTCACTCATTCTCTCCATGAATTGAAACCATTTCTTCTGCTCTCTCAACCACACTCTTTTTATTACCACACATCTCTCTTACCCTTTCATTACTTAATCAATCAAACCACCTAACACCACATACTGTTCCAAACATTTCATTTCCAACACATCCACCCTCCTCTGCACAACTCTATCTAGAGCTCATGACTCGCAACCATATAACATTGCTGGCACCACTATTCCTTCAAACATACCCATCATTGCTCTCCGAGATAACTTCTCCCCTTCCACACATTTTTCAACACTCCCAAAACCTTCGCTTCCTCCCCCACCTTGTGACTCACTTCTGCTTCCATGGTTCCATCTGCTGCTAAGTCCACTCCCAGATATCTAAAACACTTCACTTCCTCCAGTTTTTCTCCATTCAAACTGAACTCCCAATTGACTTGACCCTCAACCCTCCTGAACCAAATTACCTTGCTCCTATTCATATTTACTCTCAATTTTCTTCTTTCAAACACTTTACCAAATTCATTCACCAACTTCTGCAGTTTCTCCCCCAAATCAGCCACCAACACTGTATCATCAACGAACAACTGACTCACTTCCCAAGCCCTCTCATCCACAACAGACTACATACTTGCCCCTCTCTCCAAAACTCTTGCATTCACCTCCCTAACCACCCCATCCATAAACAAATTGAGCATCCATGGAGACATTATGCATCTATGGCAAAAACTGATATTCATGGGGAACCAATCACTTTCCTCTCTTCCTACTCATACACATGCCTTACATCCTTGGTAAAAGCTTTTCACTATTTTAGCAACTTACCTCTCACACCATAAGCTCTTAAAACCTTTCACAAAGCATCTCTATCCACTCTATCATATGCCTTCTCCATATTCATAAATGCTACATACAAAATCCATCTGTTTTTCAGTGTTTCTCACATACCTTCTTCAGAGCAAATACCTGATCCACACATCCTCTACCAGTTCTGAAACCACACTGCTCTTCCCCAATCTGATGCTATGTACATACCTTTACCCTCTCAATCAATACCCTCCCATATTATTTCCCTTTTCTAAAAGAGGAAACAGAAGGAGTCATGCGAGGAGTGCTCATCCTCCTCAAAGGCTCTGACTGGGGTGTCTAAATGTGTGTGGATGTAACCAAGATGAGAAAAAAGGAGTAACCAAGATGAGAAAAAAGGAGAGATAAGTGGCATGTTTGAGGAAAGGAACCTGGATGTTTTGGCTCTGAGTGAAAAGAAGCTCAAGGGTAAAGGGGAAGAGTGGTTCGGGAATGCCTTGGGAGTGAAGTCAGGAGTTGGTGAGAGGACAAGAGCAAAGGAAGGAGTAGCAATACTCCTGAAGCAGGAGTTGTGGGAGTATGTTATAGAGTGCAAGAAAGTAAACTCTACATTAATATGGGTAAAACTGAAAGTGGATAGAGAGAGATGGGTGATTATTGGTGCCTATGCACCAGGTCATGAGAAGAAAGATCATGAGAGGCAAGTGTTTTGGGAGCATCTGAGTGAGTGTGTTAGCAGCTTTGATACACGAGACCGGATTATAGTGATGGGTGATTTGAATGCAAAGGTAAGTAATGTGGCAGTTGAGGGTAAAATTGGTGTACATGGGGTGTTCAGTTTTGTAAATAGAAATGGTGAAGAGCTTGTAAATTTGTGTGCTGAAAAAGGACTAGTGATTGGGAATACCTGGTTTAAAAAGTGGGATATACATAAGTATACATATGTAAGTAGGGGAGGTGGCCTGAGAGCATTACTGGATTATGTGTTAATTGGTAGGCACGTGAAAGGAAGACTTAATAGGATGTTAACATGCTGAGAGGGGCAGCTGGAGGGATGTCTGATCATTATCTTGTGGAGGCAAAGGTAAAGATTTGAGAGGTTTTCAGAAAAGAAGAGAGAATGTTGTGGTGAAGAAAGTGGTGAGAGTAAGTGAGCTTGGAAAGGAGACTTGTGAAAGAAAGTACCAGGAGAAATTGAGTGCAGAATGGCAAAAGGCGAGAGCAAATGACGTAAATGGAGTGGGGTAGGAATGGAATGTATTTAGAGAAGCAGTGATGCCTTACGCAAAAGATGTTTGTGGCATGAGAAAGGTAGGAGGTGGGCAGATTCAAAAGGACAGTGAGTGGTAGAATGAAGAAGTAAGATTGTTAGTGAAAGAGAGGAGAGAGGTGTTTGAGCAATTTTTGCAGGGAAGCAGTGTGAATGACTGGGAGATGTATAAAAGAAAGTGGCAGGAGGTCAAGAGAAAGGTGCAAGAGGTGAAAAAGAGGGCAAATGAGCGTTGGGGTGAAAGAGTATCATTAAATTTTTGGGAGAATAAAGAGATGTTTTGGAAGGAGGTAAATAAAGTGCATAAGACAAGAGAACAAATGGGAACATAGGTGAAGGGGGATAATGGGGAGGTAATAACAAGGAGATGGAGGGAGTATTTTGAAGGTTTGCTGAATGTGTTTGATGATAGAGTGGCAGATATAGGGTGGTTTGGTTGAATGAGAGGGTGAAGGCATGTACAGAGCATCAGATTGGGGAAAAGCAGTGGGGTTTCAGAAGTGGTAGAGGATGTGTGGATCAGGTGTTTACTTTCAAGAATGTATGTGAGAAATACTTAGAAAAACAAATGGATTTGTATGTAGCATTTATGGATCTGGATAAGGCATTTGATAGTGTTGATAGAGCTGCTCTGTGGAAGGTTTTAAGGGTATATGGTGTGGGAGGTAAGCTGCTAGAGGCAGTGAAAAGTTTTTACCAAGGATGTAAAGCATGTGTACAAGTAGGAAGAGAGGTAAGTGACTGGTTCCCAGAGAATGTTGGTTTGCGGCACGGGTGCGTGATGTCTCCATGGTTGTTTAATTTGTATATGGATGGAGTTGTTAGGGAGGTAAATGCAAGAGTTTTGGAAAGAAGGGCAAGTATGAAGTCTGTTGTGGATGAGATGGCTTGGAAAGTGAGTCAATTGTTGTTCACTGATGATACAGTGCTGGTGGCTGATTCCGGTGAGAAACTGCAAAAGCTGGTGACTGAGTTTGGTAGTGTGTGAAAGAAGAAAGCTGAGAGTAAATGTGAATATGGTTAAGGTAATTCGGCTCAGTAGGACTGAGGGACAAGTCAATTGGGGGGGGGGTAAGAGTGAATGGAGAAAAACTGGAGGAAGTGAGGAGTTTTAGATATCTGGGAGTGGATTTATCAGCAAGCAGATGGTACCATGGAAGTGGTAGTGAGTCACAGGATGGGGAGGGGGTGAAGATTCTGGCAGCATGGGAGCCTTGAAGAATGTGTGGAAGGTGAGAACGTTATCTCAAAGCAAAAATGGGTATGTTTGAAGGAAAAGTGGTTCCAACAATGTTATATGGTTGCGAGGCATGGGCTATAGAAAAGGGTTGTGCAAAGGAGGGTGGATGTGTTGGAAATGAAATGTTTGAGGACAATGTATGGTGTGAGGTGGTTTGATCAAGTAAGTAATGAAAGGACAAGAGAGATGTGCAGTAATAAAAAGAATGTGGTTGAGAGAGCAGAAGAGGGTGTGCTGAAATGGTTTGGTGACATGGAAAGAATAAGTGAGGAAAGACTGACAAAGAGAATATGTGTCAGAGGTAGAAGGAATAGTGAGAAGCAGTAGACTAAATTGGTGGTGGAAGGATGGAGTGAAAAAGATTCTGAGTGATCGGGGACTGATCATACAGGAGGGTGAAAGGCGTGAGAGGAATAGTGAATTGGAACGATGTGGTATACTGGGGTCGACATGCAGTCAATGGATTGAATCAGGGCATGTGAAGTGTCTGAAATAAACCATGAAAGTTTCGTGGGGCCTGGATGTGGAAAGGCCACTGTGGTTTTGGTGCATTATACATGACAGCTAGAGACTGAGTGTGAATGAATGTGGCCTTTTTGTCTTCTCCTAGCACTACCTCACAGGAGGGTGGGAGAATGGGTGGGGATGCTATTTCATGTGTGGTGGGGTGGCGACCAGAATGGATAAAGGCAGCAAGTATGATTATGTACATGTGTATATATGTCGGGTGGGTGGGGACGCTACTTCATGTGTGGCAGGGTGGCGAAGGGAATGGATGAAGGCAGCAAGTATGATTATGTACACATGTATATATGTCTATGTTTGTGTATGCATATGTATGTATATGTTGAAGTGTATAGGTATGTTTATGTGCATGTGTGGGCATTTATGTTTATACATTTATATGTGGGTGGGTTGGGCCATTCTTTCGTCTGTTTCCTTGTGCTACCTCCCTAACACGGGAGATGGCGATGAAATATAATAATATAGATAAATAATTTCCCAGGAATACTCAACAAGCTTATGCCTCTGTAATCTGAACACTCACTTTTATCCCTTTTGCCTTTGTACAATGGCACTAAGCATGCATTCCACCAATCTTCAGGCACTTCACCACATCCACACATACAATGAATATCATTACCAACAGTTAACCACCCAGTCACAACCTATTTTTACAAATTTCACTGCAATACCATCCAAATCCACCACCTTGCTGGCTTTCAGCTTTTGCAAAGCTTTCACTACCTCTTCTCTGCTCACCAAACCATTCTCCCTGACCCTCTTACTTCGCACACCAACCCAACCAAAACACCATATATCTGCCACTCTATCATCAAACACATTCAACAAACCTTCAAAACATTCACTCCACCTCCTTCTCACTTCATCACTACTTTTAATTACCCCCCCATTTGCCCCCTTCACCAATGTTCACATTTGTTTTCTTGTCTTACGCACTTTATTTACCTCCTTCCAAAACATCTTTTCATTTTCCATAAAATTTAATGATACTCTCTCACCCCAACTCTCATTTGCCCTCTTTTTCACCCCTTGCACCTTTCTCTTAACCTCTTGCTGCTTTCTTTTATACACATCCCAGTCATTTGCACTACTTCCCTGCAAATATCGCCCATATGCCTCTCTCTTCTCTTTCACTAACAATATTACTTCTTTATCCCACTATTCACTACTCTTTCTAATCTGCCCACATTTCTCATGCCACATGCATCTTTTCCACAAGCCTTCACTGCTTCCCTAAATACATCTCATTCCTCCCCCATTCCCCTTACGTCATTTGCTCTCACCTTTTGCCATTCTGCACTCAATCTCTCCTGGTACTTCCTCACACAAGTCTTCCTTTCCAAGCTCACTTACTCTCACCACTCTCTACTCCCATTCTCTCTTCTTTTCTGAAAATCTCTACAAATCTTCACCTTCACCTCCAAAAGACAGTGATCAGACATCCCTATATCTGCCCTTCTCAGCACATTAACATCCAAAAGTCTCTCTCTTACACGCCTATCAATTAACACATAATCCAATGACACCCTCTGGCCACCTCTCCTACATATTATAGAATATATAATTATTTTGGAACCACTATTCCTTCAAACATACTCATTTTTGCTTTCCGAGATAATGTTCTCGACTTCCACACATTCTTCAACACTCCCAGAATTTTCGCCCCCTCCCCAACCATATGATTCATTTCCGCTTCCATGGTTCCATCCACTGCCAAATCCACTCCCAGATATCTAAAACACTTCACTTCCTCCAGTTTTTCTCCATTCAAACTTACCTCCCAATTGACTTGACCCTCAACCCTACTGTACCTAATAACCTTGCTCTTATTCACATTTACTCTCAACTTTCTTCTTTCACACACTTTACCAAACTCAGTCACCAGCTTCTGCAGTTTCTCACATGAATCAGCCACCAGTGCTGTATCATCAGTGAACAACAACTGACTCATTTCCCAAGCTCTCTCATCCACAACAGACTGCATACTTGCCCCTCTTTCCAAAACTCTTGCATTCACCTCCCTAACAACCCCATCCATAAACAAATTAAACAACCATGGAGACATCACACACCCCTGCCGCAAACCTACATTCACTGAGAACCAATCACTTTCTTCTCTTCCTACACGTACACATGCCTTACATCCTCGATAAAAACTTTTCACTGCTTCTAACAACTTGCCTCCCACACCATATATTCTTCATACCTTCCACAGTGCATCTCTATCAACTCTATCATATGCCTTCTCCAGATCCATAAATGCTACATACAAATCCATTTGCTTTTCTAAGTATTTCTCACATACATTCCTCAAAGCAAACACCTGATCCACACATCCTCTACCACTTCTGAAACCACACTGCTCTTCCCCAATCTGATGCTCTGTACATGCCTTCACCCTCTCAATCAATACCCTCCCATATAATTTACCAGGAATACTCAACAAACTTATACCTCTGTAATTTGAGCACTCACCTTTGTCCCCTTTGCCTTTGTACAATGGCACTATGCAAGCATTCCGCCAATCCTCAAGCACCTCACCATGAATCATACATACATTAAATAACCTTACCAACCAGTCAATAATACAGTCACCCCCTTTTTTATAAATTCCACTGCAATACCATCCAAACCCGCTGCCTTGCTGGCTTTCATCTTCCGCAAAGCTTTTACTACCTATTCTCTGTTTACCAAATCATTTTCCCTAACCCTCTCACTTTGCACACCACCTCGACCAAAACACCCTATATCTGCCACTCTATCATCAAACACATTCAACAAACCTTCAAAATACTCACTCCACCTCCTTTTCACATCACCACTACTTAGTATCACCTCACCATTAGCCCCCTCCACTGAAGTTCCCATTTGTTCCTTTGTCTTACGCACTTTATTTACCTCCTTCCAAAACATCTTTTTATTCTCCCTAAAATTTAATGATACTCTCTCACCCCAAAAGCAAAAATGGGTATGTCTGAAGGAATAGTGGTTCCAACAATGTTGTATGGTTGCGAGGCGTGGGCTATGGATAGAGTTGTGTGCAGGAGGGTGGATGTGCTGGAAATGAGATGTTTGAGGACAATATGTAGTGGGAGGTGGTTTGATAGAGTAAGTAATAATAGGGTAAGAGAGATGTGTGGTAATAAAAAGAGTGTGGTTGAGAGAGCTGAAGAGGGTGTTTTGAAATGGTTTGGTCAAATGGAGAGAATGAGTGAAGAAAGATTGACCAAGAGGATATATGTGTCAGAGGTGGAGGGAACGAGGAGAAGTGGGAGACCAAATTGGGGGTGGAAAGATGGAGTGAAAAAGATTTTGAGTGGTCGGGGCCTGAACATGCAAGAGGGTGAAAGGCGTGCAAGGAATAGAGTGAATTGGAATGATGTGGTATACCGGGGTCGACGTGCTGTCAATGGATTGAACCAGGGCATATGAAGCGTCTGGGGTAAACCATGGAAAGTTCTGTGGGGCCTGAATGTGGAAAGGGAGCTGTGGTTTCAGTGCATTATTACATGTCAGCTAAAGACTGAGTGTGAACAAATGGGGCCTTTGTCGTCTTTTCCTAGCGCTACCTCGCACACATGAGGGGGGAGGGGGTTGTTATTTCATGTGTAGCGAGGTGGGGATGGGAATGAATAAAGGCAGACAGTATGAATTACGTACATGTGTATATATGTATATGTCTGTGTGCGTATATATATGTATACGCTGAGATGTATAGGTATGTATATTTGCGTGTGTGGACGTGTAAGTATATACATGTGTATGTGGGTGGGTTGGGCCATTCTTTCGTCTGTTTCCTTGTGCTACCTCCCTAACACGGGAGATGGCGATGAAATATAATAATATAGATAAATAATTTCCCAGGAATACTCAACAAGCTTATGCCTCTGTAATCTGAACACTCACTTTTATCCCCTTTGCCTTTGTACAATGGCACTAAGCATGCATTCCACCAATCTTCAGGCACTTCACCACATCCACACATACAATGAATATCATTACCAACAGTTAACCACCCAGTCACAACCTATTTTTACAAATTTCACAGCAATACCATCCAAATCCACCACCTTGCTGGCTTTCAGCTTTTGCAAAGCTTTCACTACCTCTTCTCTGCTCACCAAACCATTCTCCCTGACCCTCTTACTTCGCACACCAACCCAACCAAAACACCATATATCTGCCACTCTATCATCAAACACATTCAACAAACCTTCAAAACATTCACTCCACCTCCTTCTCACTTCATCACTACTTTTAATTACCCCCCCATTTGCCCCCTTCACCAATGTTCACATTTGTTTTCTTGTCTTACGCACTTTATTTACCTCCTTCCAAAACATCTTTTCATTTTCCATAAAATTTAATGATACTCTCTCACCCCAACTCTCATTTGCCCTCTTTTTCACCCCTTGCACCTTTCTCTTAACCTCTTGCTGCTTTCTTTTATACACATCCCAGTCATTTGCACTACTTCCCTGCAAATATCGTCCATATGCCTCTCTCTTCTCTTTCACTAACAATATTACTTCTTTATCCCACTATTCACTACTCTTTCTAATCTGCCCACATTTCTCATGCCACATGCATCTTTTCCACAAGCCTTCACTGCTTCCCTAAATACATCTCATTCCTCCCCATTCCCCTTACGTCATTTGCTCTCACCTTTTGCCATTCTGCACTCAATCTCTCCTGGTACTTCCTCACACAAGTCTTCCTTTCCAAGCTCACTTACTCTCACCACTCTCTACTCCCATTCTCTCTTCTTTTCTGAAAATCTCTACAAATCTTCACCTTCACCTCCAAAAGACAGTGATCAGACATCCCTATATCTGCCCTTCTCAGCACATTAACATCCAAAAGTCTCTCTCTTACACGCCTATCAATTAACACATAATCCAACGACACCCTCTGGCCACCTCTCCTACATATTATAGAATATATAAATATTTTGGAACCACTATTCCTTCAAACATACTCATTTTTGCTTTCCGAGATAATGTTCTCGACTTCCACACATTCTTCAACGCTCCCAGAATTTTCGCCCCCTCCCCAACCATATGATTCACTTCTGCTTCCATGGTTCCATCCACTACCAAATCCACTCCCAGATATCTAAAACACTTCACTTCCTCCAGTTTTTCTCCATTCAAACTTACCTCCCAATTGACTTGACCCTCAACCCTACTGTACCTAATAACCTTGCTCTTATTCACATTTACTCTCAACTTTCTTCTTCCACACACTTTACCAAACTCAGTCACCAGCTTCTGCAGTTTCTCACATGAATCAGCCACCAGTGCTGTATCATCAGTGAACAACAACTGACTCATTTCCCAAGCTCTCTCATCCACAACAGACTGCATACTTGCCCCTCTTTCCAAAACTCTTGCATTCACCTCCCTAACAACCCCATCCATAAACAAATTAAACAACCATGGAGACATCACACACCCCTGCCGCAAACCTACATTCACTGAGAACCAATCACTTTCTTCTCTTCCTACACGTACACATGCCTTACATCCTCGATAAAAACTTTTCACTGCTTCTAACAACTTGCCTCCCACACCATATATTCTTCATACCTTCCACAGTGCATCTCTATCAACTCTATCATATGCCTTCTCCAGATCCATAAATGCTACATACAAATCCATTTGCTTTTCTAAGTATTTCTCACATACATTCCTCAAAGCAAACACCTGATCCACACATCCTCTACCACTTCTGAAACCACACTGCTCTTCCCCAATCTGATGCTCTGTACATGCCTTCACCCTCTCAATCAATACCCTCCCATATAATTTACCAGGAATACTCAACAAACTTATACCTCTGTAATTTGAGCACTCACCTTTGTCCCCTTTGCCTTTGTACAATGGCACTATGCAAGCATTCCGCCAATCCTCAAGCACCTCACCATGAATCATACATACATTAAATAACCTTACCAACCAGTCAATAATACAGTCACCCCCTTTTTTTATAAATTCCACTGCAATACCATCCAAACCCGCTGCCTTGCTGGCTTTCATCTTCCGCAAAGCTTTTACTACCTATTCTCTGTTTACCAAATCATTTTCCCTAACCCTCTCACTCTGCACACCACCTCGACCAAAACACCCTATATCTGCCACTCTATCATCAAACACATTCAACAAACCTTCAAAATACTCACTCCACCTCCTTCTCACATCACCACTACTTAGTATCACCTCACCATTAGCCCCCTCCACTGAAGTTCCCATTTGTTCCTTTGTCTTACGCACTTTATTTACCTCCTTCCAAAACATCTTTTTATTCTCCCTAAAATTTAATGATACTCTCTCACCCCAAAAGCAAAAATGGGTATGTCTGAAGGAATAGTGGTTCCAACAATGTTGTATGGTTGCGAGGCGTGGGCTATGGATAGAGTTGTGTGCAGGAGGGTGGATGTGCTGGAAATGAGATGTTTGAGGACAATATGTAGTGGGAGGTGCTTTGACAGAGTAAGTAATAATAGGGTAAGAGAGATGTGTGGTAATAAAAAGAGTGTGGTTGAGAGCTGAAGAGGGTGTTTTGAAATGGTTTGGTCAAATGGAGAGAATGAGTGAAGAAAGATTGACCAAGAGGATATATGTGTCAGAGGTGGAGGGAACGAGGAGAAGTGGGAGACCAAATTGGAGGTGGAAAGATGGAGTGAAAAAGATTTTGAGTGGTCGGGGCCTGAACATGCAAGAGGGTGAAAGGCGTGCAAGGAATAGAGTGAATTGGAACGATGTGGTATACCGGGGTCGACGTGCTGTCAATGGATTGAACCAGGGCATATGAAGCATCTGGGGTAAACCATGGAAAGTTCTGTGGGGCCTGAATGTGGAAAGGGAGCTGTGGTTTCAGTGCATTATTACATGTCAGCTAAAGACTGAGTGTGAACAAATGGGGCCTTTGTCGTCTTTTCCTAGCGCTACCTCGCACACATGAGGGGGGAGGGGGTTGTTATTTCATGTGTAGCGAGGTGGGGATGGGAATGAATAAAGGCAGACAGTATGAATTACGTACATGTGTATATATGTATATGTCTGTGTGCGTATATATATGTATACGCTGAGATGTATAGGTATGTATATTTGCGTGTGTGGACGTGTAAGTATATACATGTGTATGTGGGTGGGTTGGGCCATTCTTTCATCTGTTTCCTTGCACTACCTCGCTAATGCGGGAGACAGCGACAAAGCAAGATAAAATAAATAAATAAAAATAAATAATAAATATTTTATGAGTTCATGTCATTATCTACTGTTAACATGCTGAATACTGTATGACCACAGTAGCAAAATGTTTACTAAGAATTCTTATATAATAATATGAAGTTATGAATGTTGTTTCTTTTCTGAATCCACAACTGTTGAGCATCTTATCTTTTTCACTACATTTTTCTCTCTCACTTAAGTTTTAACACCCTCTCTCCTCCTTAAAACAACTTCACTCTTCATCATATGGATTTCAGGAATAATCTTAACAAAAGTAAATAATATGGTAATGTTCCAACAGAAATGAAAGGCGTCAACATGTACCAGTATTAAAAAAAAAAAAAGTGACAGTGAAGCAGCCCTAAAATACGCACCAAGATCAGTAACATGTATGACCTGCTCGACACTAGAAAGAATGATTGAGGGGCAGAGAAGTTCTTAACAGAAACAAGCTACTTAAAGGTAAAGAACAAGTATTAAGATAGAAAACATCCATTATGTCAAATATGGTGGATTTCTTTGAGAAAGTAAAATAAATCATGGAAAAAAGAGGAAAGGATGATGGATTGTATTTCCTTGAGACAACCAAAAGGTTACTCTAATGGAATACCAAGTAACCTAAGAGGAATGAAAGAATATATGTCAGGGAAGCCTTCTCAGGATGAGAGAGGGTGACTGGTGAGGTCCCTCAAAACTCAGTAATATATTCAGGAAGATATACCAGAGAGAAATTCACCATATACATTCACCCTAACCTGCAGTATGACAGAACAGTTTAATCTCACTTGAAGGACCATATAACAATACTGGAATGGTCCAAAGTAATGCTAAAACATTGGCATGAGACTTGAATGAGACAGAGACAGAGGAGTGAAGCCATTACTCTTCATACTTTTGAAGAGAGAATGATAAGAAAGACATGATAACTACAACACTCACAAATCCCATGAGCTCATGGTTGCATCAATATAGAGCAGTTCACTAAGGTAAAAAGCGAGTCCACAGCAAGATGGCAAAATTGAAAGAAAAGCAAAAAAAGTATACAGAACTGTGGACTCATGGAATAGGGTAATTAACAGTAAGAAAATTAAGTACCACTAGAAAACTCTTAACACTTCTGTGATAAATATACAAGGATAAGAGTTGGAACCAATGAATCCACAGCTTCCACCCCCACCAAAAAAAGAAAAAATAAATAATAAATATTATTTTTCTTATTATTATACTTTGTTGCTGTCTCCCGCGTTAGCGAGGTAGCGCAAGGAAACAGACAAAAAATGGCCCAACCCACCCACATACACATGTATATACATACACATCCACACACACACATATACATACCTATACATTTCAACGTATACATATATATATACATACACAGACATATATACATACACACATGTACATAATTCACCCTTGCTGCCTTTATTCATTCCCGTTGCTACCCACCACACATGAAATGACACCCCCCTCCCCACGCACGCTGTCTCCCGTGTTAGCGAGGTAGTGCAAGGAAACAGAAGAAAGAATGGCCTAACCCACCCACATACACATATACATATCCATTCATTTCAATGTATACATACATATGCATACATAGACATATACATATATACACATGTACATATTCATACTTGCTGCCTTCATCCATTCCCGTCGCCACCCCGCTACACATAAAATGGCATCCCCTTCCCCCCACATGTGCACGAAGTAGTGCCAGGAAAGGAAACAAAGGCCACATTCGTTAACACTCAGTCTCTAGTTGTCATGTGTAATACACTGAAACCACAGCCCCCTTTCCACATCCAGGCCCCACAGAACTTTCCATGGCTTACCCCAGAAACTTCACATGCCCTGGTTCAATCCATTGACCCCAGTATACCACATCATTCCAATTCACTCTATTCCTTGCATGCCTTTCATCCTCCTGTATGTTCAGGCCCCGATCGCTCAAAATCTTTTTCACTCCATCCTTCCACCTCCAATTTGGTCTCCCACTTCTCCTTGTTCCCTCCACCTCTGACACATATATCCTCTTTGTCAATCTTTCCTCACTCATTCTCTCCATGTGACCAAACCATTTCAATACACCCTCTTCTGCACTCTCAACCATGCTCTTTTTATTACCACACATCTCTCTTACCCTCTCATTACTTAATCAACCACCTCATACCACATACTGTCCTCAAACATTTCATTTCCAACACATCCACCCTCCTCCTCACAACCCTTTCTATAGCCCATGCCTCAGAAACATATAACATCGTTGGAACCACCATTCCTTCAAACATACCCATTCTTGTTCTCCAAAATAACGTTCTCGCCTTCCATACATTCTTCAATGCTCCCAGAACCTTCGCCCCCTCCCCGATCCTGTGACTCACTTCAGCCTCCATGGTTCCATTTGCTGCTAAAGCCGCTCCCAGATATCTAAAACACTTCACTTCTTCCAGTTTTTCTCCATTCAAACTTTACCTCTTAATTAACTTATTCCTCAACCCTACTGAACCTAATTACCTTGCTCTTATTCACATTTACTCTCAACTTTCTTCTTTCACACACTTTACCAAACTCAGTCACCAACTTCTGCAGTTTCTCACCCAAATCAACCACCAGTATACCACATTCCTTCACACTCAGTCTCTAGCTGTCATGTGTAATGTACCCAAACCATAGCTTCCTTTCCACATCCAGTCCCCAAAGATCTTTCTATGGTTTACCCCAGACATATCACATGCCCTGGTTCAATCCATTGATAGCACATGAACTCCGGTATACCACATGGTTCTAATTCACTCTATTCCTTGCATGCCTTTCACCCTCCTGTATGTTCAGGCCCCAACTGCTCAAAATCTTTTTCACTCCATCCTTCCACCACCAATTACATCTCCCACTTTTCCTTCTTCCCTCCACCTCTAACACATATATCCTCTTTTGTCAATCTTTCCACACTCATTCTCTCCATGAGTCCAAACCACTTCAACACATCCTCTTCTGCTCTCTCAACTACACTCTTTTTATTACCACACATCTCTCTTACCCTTTCATTACTTACTCAATCAAACCACCTCACACCACAAATTGCCCTCAAACATTTCATTTCCAACACATCTACCCTCCTCCACACAACCCTATCTATAGCCCATGCCTTGCAACCATATAACACTGTTGGAACCACTATTCCCTCAAATATACCCATTTTTGCTCTCCGAGTTAACATTCTTGCCTTCCACACATTCTCCAATGCTCCCAGAACCTTTGCCCCCTTCCCCATCCTGTGACTCACTTCTGCTTCCAAGGTTCCATCTGCTGCTAAGTCCATTCCAAGATATCTAAAACACTTCACTTCCTCCAGGACTATATGTGGTGTGAGGTGGTTTAATTGATTAAGTAATGAAAGGGTAAGAGAGATATGTGGTAATAAAAAGAGTGTGGTTGAAAAAGCAGAAGAGGGCATATAGAAATGGTCTAGTCACATGGACAGAATCAATGAGGAAAGACTGACAAAGAGGATATATGTGTCAGAGGTGGAGGGAATGAGGAGAAATAGGAGACCAAATTAGAGGTGGAAGGATGGGGTGAAAAAGATTTTGAGCGATCGGGGCCTGAACATACAGGAGGGTGAAAGGTGTGCAAGGAACAGAGTGAATTAGAATGATGTGGTATACTGGGGTCATCGTACTGTCAATGGATTGAACCAGGGCATGTGGAGCATTTGGGGTAAACCATGGAAAGTTTTGTGGGGCCTGGATGTGGAAAGGGAGCTGTGGTTTCAGTGCAATACATATGACAGCTAGAGACTGAGTGTGAACGAATGTGGCCTTTTTTGTCTTTTCCTAGTGCTACCTTGAGCGCGCAGAGGAAGGGGGTGCCATTTCATATGTAGCAGGATGGCAATGGGAATGGATGAAGGCAGCAAGTATGAATACGTACATGAGTATATATGTATATGTCTGTGTATGTATATGTATGTATACATTGAAATGTATAGGTATGTATATGTGCGTGTGTGGGTGTTTATGTATATACATGTGTATGTGGGTGGGTTGGGCCATTCTTTTGTCTGTTTCCTTGCACTACCTCGCTAAAGCAGGAGACAGCAACTAAGTATAATAAATAAATAACAAAATTGCAAGTATAGGCTAAAGGGTTAAAATTCAAATTTGCCCAAATTGGAAGAGAAGAGTAAGGGGTGACCTTATCCCCAACTTCAAGTTTTTATAAGAGATCAATGAAGCAGACAGTGAAATGTTCTTTAGGAGATGTGGGGATAGAGCAATCACAGGACATAAAGTAAAAAAGTAATCTTTATAGTATAAGAGAGACAGATGAATGGAATACAATTACAGGATATGGTTAGTGCTGACATTATACATATACTAATGAAAATGCATGACAACAAAGAATGTTCAAAATATGGGGCCCCACAGGTGAAAAACTCCCTCCCCATACAGTACAAATAAATAATTACGTGTGGCCTTTCTTAGTCTCCTTAGTTCTGGATTTTCACTTGTCTTGTCAACACACAGAAAGAAGCACAAAGAGCTAATACAACCTCTATGTTTATGAAACAGATCGATGACATCTCTACTTACCAACAAATACCTACAATAAGGTTTTGCCATGGTGGCAGGGCTACTGTGCTGTACTCACCACTTTACTCGTATGTTGATGAATGACATTTTTCTCAACCACCTTGACTCATTCCTGCACTTATCTTGTTTGTTGTTTAATGCTATTATTCAGCAGCTACTTCTCTGACATACATTTCTATTCTAGATCTATTTGGTATTGTCTTCAACCTGAAGGTAAATATTTTTTTGAGTGTTTTCTAATCTCTCCATTCAAATCTCTTAGATTACCCAGTATCAGATAAAGAAATAATTCTAATATCCTTGCTGGGCATTTATGCATCTTCGTCTTATGCATTTTTGGTATGTTTCTGGTAGTAATATGGTATGTTTCTGGAATTACTCTTGGCTTAATGAATCTGCATCATTCTTTTCTGGTTGCTTTGAGGTACAGAACATTGTTCTTTATTCCCTTTACTTGATTCCAGGCATTTATCATTATCATATCTATTCTTCTGATGTTCAAGTCTGTTCAAGTCTATAAAGCTCTAGTTCTCTTAATCATTCATTCCATTTATCTTACTGTGAAATATTTCTGCATTTTCTCTATCTTGTTTAATCTAATCTGTTTCACTGGTGACCATACAACACAACAGTAATCCAGTTTACTTTTTTATTAAACATTTCCATCATTAAATATCTTTCTTTTTGCAAATGTCCTCAATATCATTCAACTTATTCTTTGGTTTAAAAACACTATCAATTACATATGGCTCTTGAATTTTTCACTGATAGTATTCCAAATTTCTGATGTTTGCTTCAATCTCTATTTCTTTCCTTACAGGGCCTCTGTACATTAGCACTGCAATAGTGTTAGCTGTCCCATGACGAATATGTTCAAATTTCTCTTCATTAACTTCCATTTAGGTCTCATCTGCCCACCTATGGATATTACCAAGATATCTTTGAACTCTTTCTTGATCTTCCAGATTCTCTTCCAGCTTTATCTACTCTCATGTCATTTGCGAAACATCTGACAACACTCTTACTTCTTTATCTATATCTAAGATCATGACTGTGAAGAGTATTGCAGCTAGAACTGTTCCTTCTTGTATGCCAGACAGTACATTTCTTTTCCTCATATATGTTTCCATTTGTACCTATTTTGAACTTTCTGTTGGTTATAAACTCTTTGACCCATTTTCCTATCTTTGATAAATCAACCTGCCATTTTCTGAAGTAACACTCCACTTTACCAAATGCTCTTGCAAAATCAAGGAAACCAGCAACCATTCTTTTCCCATCCACCATACTTTTGTGTATGTCATTATAATGGGCTAACAATTATGTCTGTGCTTTTACTCCTTGAAATAAGATGTTCCCTGTATGTTATTTATTACTCTCTCAAATACCTGGATTATGTGCAAGGTTTGGCTAACTGGTCTGTACTGTTTTGGCAGTAATCTGGATCCTCTATTGTATGATGGCATTATGTACACCATTTTGTGTATATCTGCTATACTTATTTGGTCAATGCTTTGTCACAGCAGCATTTTAAGTGGTTTGGCTATCATTTCTCTCTTCTTCTCTGGAAACATTACTAGAATCTCATCTGGCCCTGAAGCTGAGGATTCTTTAAGTAGATCAATTGCTTCCATTATATCACTTCCTGATACTTCTGTATCAGTGAGTGCTTGCTTATCATAATCATTGAACATTTCATCATCTATTCCTTCCTGTTCTCTTATAGTAAACAATGATTTATTATGGTTGACTAACATATGACATATTCTTTTGGGGTTATTTATATAACTGTCATTATCTTGAAAGGTCCTGGCTCTTACTCTCTGTTCTTTTCTAGGTTCATGTAAACAAACGGGACAATGAACAATTCTTCAAAAGATACAGGGCATATCATAAAATCAAGCTAGAAAATTTTTGAAAAAAAAAAAGTGTACTTTTACAGGATAAGTGTAGTGGATGAATGGAAAAGAATGACTAAGAATTTGGTTTATGCAGACAGCATACATGAATGAAAGAAACTGTATAGTAGTAGATAATAATGGGGCTCTACAAGAGTAAAACTATCTCCCCATACATTACAAATAGGTAATTACAAGTATGGTTCACCCTCACCTTTAAGACAAACATCCATTGTAACTATTTCTCTCCTTTCTAAAAAACAGGTTATTCTCCCTTAGATTTTCAGTCATCCATTTTCTGAGATATTTTGCCTATCTTTTTTTTGAGCATTAACTTATTTATTTCTTTATTTCAGATGACATTTTACATACTTTGTCTTCTAGTCACCACTATCAGAAAGATTTAATCTATTCCGTAACAGTGTACTCATTAGGCAACTTCATTTCTCAACTACATTTCCCCATGCTGCCTCTATTGATGAATTCATTAACAGCATTTACATTACCTCAACACTACTTTTTAATGATAACATTGTTTCCCATGGCTTAATGTTAATCATTCATATTTGTTCATCATATTTGTATTATATGCTGATCCCATGTTCTATGCTGACTCTTCATGTTTCTTCTTAAATGTTAATTATACAAGATTAATTGCATTGCCTTAGTATAAACAGCCTAAGTGTCTAAGATATCTAAAGTGTCTAATAGAAAGTGCACTGTCATATGACCACAAAAATTATGTCAAGAGAGAAGGGTCATTCTCTGATTCAGTCATAACATAGATCATTGCACAGAATCACAAGAAACACACACGTACTTTTTAATTATTAGCTATTGGTGATCATTACCTAATTAAAAAAAGTGTGAAGTGTGAGCTTTACACATATGTGGTTTTGAATTTTTCAACTGTACTCACATTCATTTTCTCTTTGCTGAGACTTCTATAGCTATCCACAATTTTGCTGCTAAAGACATGCTACCTAACATTCCTACACACATTCTTTTCTTCTCTCTGCCACTTGCCCCCTCTTATTTTGGATTGTCCTCTAATCTCAAAGTATTGCAATATGTACTGAGATGTCACAAGCCCTTATCTTCATGGAAAGTCACTAAGATGTCATGATCTCTTATATTCATGAGTAGTCATCATGTTCAAATGTCAACTATTGGGTAAATTAAAAAAAATTCTAAATTTCTAAATAAGTTTGATTATATCAATAGTGAACAATTCTTCAAAATATAAGAGAACAACTAGAAGACATATCATGAAATTAAGAATGAGACTTATGTGTATCTTTAAGGTATCAGAGATGTGGATGGACGGAATAAACCGAGTGATATAACTGTGAATGCTCACAGCATACCAAGGTTTGATAAGTTAAATGACAGTAAACTTAAAGCTGTATGCCACCTAGGAATGTCTACAATCCAATTACTGTACACTCTTTTCTAAAGCATAAAAGGAAACAACGTCTGAACCCAATCCGAAAGAAAATAACTCAGTACAGCAATTAAGTTCCCTTCTCTTTTGCTTCTGGATGTGCTTAATGGTACAACCTTTGTATATCTCTCTGAATCAAAGTTTCTGCTGTACATCCTTACCAGCAATGATAGGCGAGCTGAGTCAATCCTTAGATGGTCAATCCTTGGATGAGCTCATGCACATTACTGAGAGTTCTAATGCACACATATTTATCCTGTATATTAGAACAGGTATGGCTAAACTGTTGGTGCCATGGCTTCAAATTTTTGAAGGAAGTCTGAGTAACAGCTATATTATTGTAGCACAAGTCTAAACAGAGTCACTCTGGAACTTTAGTATTTATGTAGGCTTAGAAAAGGTGGAGCATGTGTGGACCAGGTTCTTGCACTTTGGTAGTGGAATGAATCAAAAAGGAAAAAGAGAGAAGTTTATGAAACATTTATGGATTTAGAAAAAGCATGCACTCCATGACATTTATTCCATTTTCCAGAAGACTTCTGATTAAACTGAAAGCTGTCAAAAGAGAAGTATTATGCAAGTGGTGACATGAGAGAGTGGTTGGAATAAATGTGGAAATTTGTTAAAATTCAGTGACATTAAAGGTGTGACATGAACATGGTTGTTCAATGGCATCATGGATGTGAAACACAAGATACAGGTCAGGATGAGTGCAAAATAATAGCAGAAAAGATTCATAACTTACATGGAATAGTTGGAACTGTGATGCAAGATAACAACTAAAGACACAAGAAGAATAAATGAAGAAATCATCAAAAAAAGTGCATGGCTGTAGGTCTCTTAGGATGGTATAGTTTTGTATAACATATGGCAGAAGACAGGCTGGTTGGGAAGTTTTACAGTAGTATAGGTGAAGATATAGAGTTGGAGAGAATTAATTAGGAATGAATATTCAGATGAGGATGCTAAATGAATGGTTTGGAATCAGATGCAATGTAAGTACTGTGCATCAAATTGAAGTGAATGAATATGCTGCTCTAACCTAATCAA
This sequence comes from Panulirus ornatus, assembly GCF_036320965.1. Classification (NCBI taxonomy): domain Eukaryota; kingdom Metazoa; phylum Arthropoda; class Malacostraca; order Decapoda; family Palinuridae; genus Panulirus; species Panulirus ornatus. Next base: position 60,443,231 of record NC_092243.1, on the reverse strand, counting down.
TCAATTCAGTGTGCAAAATGATAAATCAAAAAGCACTTGTGTGAAATCTTTACGTGGTAAGCATGAGATGAGGAAGCTTATAAGCAATTAAAGATGTGTGTATCAGATCTAACCTAAGGGATTGGAAGTAATTGGAAGTAGAGTTAAAAATGATAGACAGATAAAAAATCTATCTATATGAAAAGCTACCACTTGTCAGTCCAGGAATATTTTTTCTATCTGAGAAAGAAAACCATTTTACGAACTAGGGAGTTTCGTCTCTAGCATAAGAATCCCTCTTTACTAATCATTTTAAGTGTACTTTCTCCATAGAATCATGTGGCAGCACTTTCACCTTGATTAAGGTTTTGCCCTTAAAGAATATTCTTGTAATCAAGTTTAGATTTACCTTCCTTGATAACTGGATTATTATGATCCAGCAGGTGTCCTAAGGGCATTTAGGAGAGGATTTATTGCCTAAAAAGGTAAATAACTAATTTTTGGTTGTCAAACAGGGTTTCCCCAGTGATGCTCAACAGTATATCCCTTTTCCATATCCCCTTCCAATATAAGGAAACATATACATGACAGCTAGAGACTAACTGTGAACGATTATGGCCTTTGTTGTCTTTTCCTAGCTCTACCTCATGCACATGCCGGAGGAGGGGATTGTCATTTCATGTATGGTGGGGTGGCGAAAGGAATGAATACGGGAAGCAAGTATGAATTATGTACATGTGTACATATGTATATGTATATATATGTATACGTTGAGCATCAGATTGGGGAAGAGCAGTGTGGTTTCAGAAGTGGTAGAGGATGTGTGGATCAGGTGTTTGCTTTGAAGAATGTATGTGAGAAATACTTAGAAAAGCAAATGGATTTGTATGTAGCATTTATGGATCTGGAGAAGGCATATGATAGAGTTGATAGAGATGCTCTGTGGAAGGTATTAAGAATATATGGTGTGGGAGGCAAGTTGTTAGAAGCAGTGAAAAGTTTTTATCGAGGATGTAAGGCATGTGTACATGTAGGAAGAGAGGAAAGTGATTGGTTCTCAGTGAATGTAGGTTTGCAGCAGGGGTGTGTGATGTCTCCATGGTTGTTTAATTTGTTTATGGATGGGATTGTTAGGGAGGTGAATGCAAGAGTTTTGGAAAGAGGGGCAAGTATGAAGTCTGTTGTGGATGAGAGAGCTTGGGAAGTGAGTCAGTTGTTGTTCGCTGATGATACAGCGCTGGTGGCTGATTCTTGTGAGAAACTGCAGAAGCTGGTGACTGAGTTTGGTAAAGTGTGTGAAAGAAGAAAGTTAAGAGTAAATGTGAATAAGAGCAAGGTTATTAGGTACAGTAGGGTTGAGGGTCAAGTCAATTGGGAGGTAAGTTTGAATGGAGAAAAACTGGAGGAAGTAAAGTGTTTTAGATATCTGGGAGTGGATCTGGCAGCGGATGGAACCATGGAAGCGGAAGTGGATCATAGGGTGGGGGAGGGGCGAAAATCCTGGGAGCCTTGAAGAATGTGTGGAAGTCGAGAACATTATCTCGGAAAGCAAAAATGGGTACGTATGAAGGAATAGTGGTTCCAACAATTTTGTATGGTTGCGAGGCGTGGGCTATGGATAGAGTTGTGCGCAGGAGGGTGGATGTGCTGGAAATGAGATGTTTGAGGACAATGTGTGGTGTGAGGTGGTTTGATCGAGTAAGTAACGTAAGGGTAAGAGAGATGTGTGGAAATAAAAAGAGCGTGGTTGAGAGAGCAGAAGAGGGTGTTTTGAAATGGTTTGGGCACATGGAGAGAATGAGTGAGGAAAGATTGACCAAGAGGATATATGTGTCGGAGGTGGAGGGAATGAGGAGAAGTGGGAGACCAAATTGGAGGTGGAAAGATGGAGTGAAAAAGATTTTGTGTGATCGGGGCCTGAACATGCAGGAGGGTGAAAGGAGGGCAAGGAATAGAGTAAATTGGATCGATGTGGTATACCGGGGTTGATGTGCTGTCAGTGGATTGAATCAGGGCATGTGAAGCATCTGGGGTAAACCATGGAAAGCTGTGTAGGTATGTATATTTGCGTGTGTGGACGTGTATGTATATACATGTGTATGGGGGTGGGTTGCGCCATTTCTTTTGTCTGTTTCCTTGCGCTACCTCGCAAACGCGGGAGACAGCGACAAAGCAAAAAAAAAGAAAAAAAAAATGTATACGTTGAGATGTATAGGTATGTATATGTGCGTGTGTGTACATGTATGTATATACATGTGTATGTGGGTGGGTTGTGCCATTCTTTCATCTGTTTCCTTGCGCTACCTTGCTGACGTGGGAGACAGCGACAAAGTATAATAAATAAATAAATAATGAATGGAAACTGCAGATTTTCACCCATGATTAAAGCCAACAACACTTATGCCATTACCATCGCTACATCAACCATCTAGATACTTGGGGAAGATGCTTAGGGAAGAGATTGCTTAAGGCATAGGCTTCTACGAGCCAGGCTCACCTGAAAGTGTAAGTGGGTGTGGTGATGTCCAAGTAACATCACTTTCAAATATCCACAATTTTTATCTTTTTGTAATTTTGCCCAGCTACTGACTTTGAGCAGTTCAAAGCATTAAGGTGTAACAATCCATAGACCTGAGGTAAATGATTTCCTATGACACTGCATATTCCCTTTACACATCAATAAAAGATCAGGGTATGAACTTACGAGTTTTGCAATGCAGAATAGTTGGATCCACACTAGTCCAGTTTCCATTCTCAGCACAACTCACAGAGACTGTTTGTTCATAGTTTCCCAGTAACATCCCATCTGGACAGCTGTACTTAATCTGAAGACACAAGATTACAAGTTAATTAGTGTCTTCTGGCAAAAGGGTAGGAGCAACAGACAGAAGTAGTACATAGGAACATTTAAGCAAAAATGTTAAGTAGAAACATAATGCAGAAGTAGTAGGTAGAACATTTAGGCAGGAGCATTAGGTAAATGCAGTCAGTAGTAACATTAGGTAGGAGCAAGTGACTTTCAGAAACTGTCCAGTATGTACTTGATCTACCCAGTGGAAGTGAGAATGGAGTGATGATGACTGATAGATGGTCATACATACATACATAAACAGACAGACACAGATAAATGGGTACATAGTTTGTTGAGGAGGTATAGTGAAACTTGTGGATGGAGATAAACGACTGGATGGCCAGAATCGTGAAAGAGCATTCACATTGGAAACTGAGCTAATGACGAATGCTTCTTTATTAAATGGAGATGAAATTATCCACTGGGTAATTACAGAGAATTTCCTGTAATTCCTAAAGATAGCAAAGATGTATCACATCCTTGCTTACTGGCTGACTTGTCAGGAAGAAACATCATAAACATTAAGGAAATTACCTCTGTTTCAAATGATCTGTTGAAACTATCCCATGATGAGACAACCATGCCAGAAGCTCTTGGGGGTTCTTCCATACACACTGAAGAAGATAATATATAGTCAAAGTTTCTTTCTTAGAGGGAAATTCAAATGAATCAGCTAATAAGGGTCTTCAACATGACAAAGAATAATCTAAATAATTTTGTAAGAAGTAACTGCATGCTCCTTTTACTTAATCGTGAACCAGACTTGCTTTCATGAGTTACAAGAATTCTGTATAAAACTGTCAGCTTTTAACAATACAACAGTTCAACATAACTTTCAAGTCACTATCGTAATCTTAAGAAAATAACAGTGACTGTTTAATTACTTTTGATATCTACAAAACAGGAACCATCATCACCTACATAACCAAAACTCTGTTACCATTACTTCCACCAACTATGTCTTGACACTTACATGTGGTACACAGTGGTGGTGGTCCTATGGACATCCACATCCCGTCAGGTGTACATTCTATAATGGTACTGGTAGTAACATTTGGGAACATCTGAAGAAGTAACACCATTATGTCAAAAGAAACAAAGAGAAAAGGTGGATGAAAGGTTTGCTGCAAAACTCTTAAGGATAACACAGAACTCTACAGTATCAATTATGAAAGGGAAAACCTAAGTCAGGAGTATAACCTGCCATTCACAGAAAAAAAGACAAAGAAAATAGTTATTAAACTTGATGAATGGACTGAATAACAATATTGGATCTGTAATGTAAATTTTTTTTAGAAGACAAATATGCTCTCAGTTCATTTTCTTACTTATATTCATTTATCATACTTTGTCACTGTCTCCCGCGTTTGCGAGGTAATGCAAGGAAACAGACAAGAGAATGCCCCAACACACCCACATACACATGTGAATACATACACGTCCAGACACATACATATAAATACCTATACATTTCAACGTATACATATATAAACATACACAGACATATACATATATACACATGTACATAATTCATACTGTTTGCCCTTATTCATTCACGTCGCCACCCCGCCACACATGAAATGACAAAAAGACAACAAAGGCCACATTTGTTCACACTCAGTCTCTAGCTGTCATGTATAATGCATCGAAACCACAGCTCCCTTTCCTCATCCAGGCCCCACAGAACTTTCCATGGTTTACCCAAGACGCTTCAGTTACCCTGGTTCAATCCATTGACAGCACATCGACCCTGGTATACCACATCATTCCAATTCATTCTATTCCTTGCACGCCTTTCACCCTCCTGCATGTTCAGGCTCCGATCACTCAAAATCTTTTTCACTCCATCTTTCCACCTCCAATCTGGTTTCCCACTTCTCGTTCCCTCCACCTCTGACACATGTATCCTCTTTGTCAATCTTTCCTCATTCATTCTCTCCATGTGACCAAACCATTTCAAAACACCCTCTTCAGCTCTCTCAACCACACTCTTTTTATTACCACATATCTTTCTTACCCTTTCATTACTTACTCAATCAAACCACCTCACACCACATACTGTCCTCAAACATCTCATTTCCAACAAATCCACCCTCCTCTGCACAACTCTATCTATAGCCCACACCTCACAACCATATAACATTGTTGGAACCACTATTCCATCAAACATAACCATTTTTCAACGCTCCCAGAACTTTCGCCCCCTCCCCCACCCTGTGACTCACTTCTGCTTCCATGGTTCCATCTGCTTCCAAATCCACTTCCAGATATCTAAAACACTTCACTTCCTCCAGTTTTTCTCCATTCAAACTTACCTCCCAATTGACTTGTCCCTCAACCCTACCTTGCTCTTATTCACATTTACTCTCAGCTTTCTTCTTTCACACACTTTACCAAACTCAGTCACCAGCTTCTGCAGTTTCTCACCCGAATCAGCCACCAGCACTGTATCATCAGCGAACAACAACTGACTCACTTCCCAAGCTCGCTCATCCACAACAGGCTGCATACTAGCCCCTCTCTCCAAAACTCTTGCATTTATTTTCTTATATATATTCAAATTAGTCTTCATCTTTCTTTTTTACACTGGAAGTTCTGGTCACAGACAGAAGGTCACATTCAGGTCAAGGTCAAGCCTTAATTCAAATATAAAAATGGTTAATGGGAAGAAGAAACAGAAGAGAAAAACTAAATTAAGAATTTTGAAGCATGTGGAAAATCTGCCACCTAAAAAGGGGACAAGTTCTAGTCATTAGGAGAGATATGATGGGGTAAAGAGTTCCAAAAATCTGAGGTGTACAAAAAGAAACAGCCATAAAGAAATCACAAAACACTGAAGTAGGCCGAGTATTCCAAGGGACAGGGGAGAAAGAATACTTCCCATGTATTCCCCACATGTCGTAGATGGCAACTAAAGGGTGTGGGAGCAGAAGGCTGGAAACCATTCCCTCCTTGCATCTAAATTTCTAAAAAGGGAAACAAGAAGGAGTCAAGCAGGGAGTGCTTATCCTCCTCAAAGGCTTAGATTGGGGTGTCTGTATAAACATTTTCGATAATGAGAGAAACATGGTCGTATAGGGTGATACAAATGCGAAAGTGGGAAGTAATGAAATTGGTGAGATAGTTGGTAAATGGGGAGAGCTTGGAGTAAATGAGAATGGAAGTTACCTTGTGTATATTTGTGCTGAGAGGGGTTCATTCCTTCCAAACACCTTTTTTCATTACAAGATGATCCACTGATATACATGGATGAGGAATGACGGAAGAGAAGAGCAAAAGGCTTTGATTAACAATGTGGCAGTGGATGAAAAATTGAAAAAGGCCATTCTAGATGCTAGAGTCATGAGATGATTCTTTGGAGTCTCTGACCATTTCACAGTTCTTGGTGCAAGGAAAAATGGAGACGTAAAAGTGCTGGCAAGCAAGAAGATGAATCAGAAAAAATGGAGGGAGGAGTATGAAAGGAAGGTAACTGAAAGCTTAGATGGAAGTGCAGTGAATGTAGGAATGCAGTCATGTGTAAATGAGGTGTTTAAAATGTTTAGAGAAAATCTAAGTTGTAAAGTCAGTAGTTGGATACAAGGTGGTGTAATACTGGGATAAAAAGGGCAATAAATGGTGGTCAAAAGAGATTAGAAATGCTGTGGAAGAGAAGAAAAAGGAATGCGGTAGATTGCTTGATAGAAATGTACCAAAGGAAGTTCAGCAAAGGAGGAAGAAAGAATACAAAATATGTAAGTAGAATGCTAAGAAGCTGAAAGAGGAAAGCAAAGAAAGAGTAGATGAAGATTTAGCAAAGGAAGTTAAGTAGAAAATTTTGGGATAATAAGAAACTATACTGGAAGGAGAAGCAAAAGGAAAGTGGTGGATTCAAGAGTAGAGATGTTTATGTGAAAAGTAAGGAAGGGGAGTTGTTGCATCAAAAGGAGGAAGTGAAAGGAAGATGAAAAGAGTACTTTGAAGAACTGATTAATGTGGGAGAAGGGGAGGCAGAAAAGGAAACAAGTGCAGTGCACGGGCCTATTGCAACAAGGAGGTAAAAGGGGCAATAATGAGGCTGAAGGCAGGAAAGACACCTGGGGTGGATGGGATTATGGCTGAAGTGCTGAAGTATGGACGAGAAAGTGTGATAGAGTAGATGCATCTTACATGTAATTTCGGATGGAAACAGAAGGTTGTGCCTCAGGATTGCGTGAAAGCTATAATTGTTCCTTTATTCAATGGAAAAGGTGCTAAGGATGCATGTAGCAATTATAGGGAAATAGGTCTGTTAAATGTATCAGGAAAAGTGTATGCAAGAAGATTAACTGAAAAAGTGATGGAAGTAACTGAATGCAGAATAAGTGAAGAGCAAAGGGTATGTGTGGATCAGAATTTTGTAGTAAAGATGACTTTGGAAAAGTATTTAGCTAAAGGTAAGATGTATGCAGCTTTTGTAGGTCTGGAGAAAGTATGACAAGGTAAGAAGTTGTATGCAGCTTTTATGGCTCTGGAGAAAGTGTATGACAGAGTTGAGTGGAATGCTTTGTGGGATGTGTTAAGGATGTATGGTATAGAGGGACAACTGCTGGATGGTGTGAAAGCCTTCTATAAAGGAGCAAACACATGTGTAAGAGTGGGTGGAGAGCTGAGCAAAAGTTTTGGGATACATGAAGGTGTGAAGCAGGGCTATGTTTACATGAGTTTACATAAGAAAGACAGGCAACAAGGTTGTTTGTAAAAGAATAAAAAGGAAAATGTAATTCTGCTCAGTAGCTTTAGCTGTCACCAACTTCAACTGTCCCCATTACCACTGTTGTTTATACACTATATTTCTGGTGTTTTTCTCAGAGTATACCTGAATTTATGAAATATTTGTCTAAACGACTTTTTGAAAGTATTTAGAGTCTTAGCATTCGCTACGGCTAATGGTAACTTATGCCAGTGCTCAACACACCAATAGGAAAAGATGCTTTTCCCAAATTTGTACTACATCTATTATCTTATGAGTTTTATTCCATTTGTCCCAGCTACCATATTTTCTTGTATTTCAAAAAGATGTTCATGATTTACATTATCAAACTTGTTCAGAATTTTGAAAACTTGGATTAAGTCACTGTGAAGTCTACATTTTTAAGGGAGAAGCGATCCAATTGATTTAGCCTCTCGTCGTATACCAGATATCTAAGGGATGGGATCAATTTTGTTGTGCTCTAATTTTTCCTCATCTTTTTTAAAGTTTGTGGACCAAAACTGGACTACATATTCAAGGTGTAATCTTACAAGATAGTCGTAAAGAGTGAGAATCATTTCTGGTGTCCTGTAATCTATATGGCTATGAAACCTAACATATGGTTGCCTTTTGTACTTGCTGCTTGACAGTTTAGTGTTTTCAGATTGTTGCTAATGACAATTCTAAAGTTCCTTTTCTTCAATTACTCTAGTTAGAGAGTTTCCAAATAGTTTGTAGTTGTAACATATATTCTTGTCTCTAAAATGCATAGTTACGTTCTCTGAATCATTTCGCAGTCCTGCCTATTTACAGCTCTACCTCCTAGTCTAGTATTGTCAGTAAATTTGGAGATCTCAGCCATGAGATCACGTTCTAGGTCATTAATGTACATCATGCAAAGAATTGGGCCTAGGACTGACCCCTGTGGCGCACCACTTGTTATGTCTAGCCAATCTGAGGCTTCACCATTTAATACTACATGCTGCTTTCTTCAGGTAAGCCAGTCTCTGATCCATGTACAGGGTTCTTGTCTGATTCCACGAACTTTGAGCTTATGTAAAAGTCTCTTGTGAGCTACTTTATTGAAGCCTTTCAGAAATCTAAATATACTACATCAGACTGTAAATTTTCATCCCAATTCTGATAAATAACATTAAAAACTTCCAGCAAATTCATATGGCAGGATTTTCTATTGCAGAAACCATGTTGAATGTCTGACATAATTTTGTGTGCTAGAAACGTGACATTTTATCTTGTATAATTTTATCTTGTATCATTTTACCTAACACTAACATAAGGCTAATTAGGCAGTAGTTCAAGGCACACTTTTTGTCCCCTTTATTATATACAGGAGTACCAATTGCTTAACACATGTATGTATATGCATGTGCATGTGGGTGGGTTGGGCCATTCTTTCGTGTTTCCTTGTGCTACCTCGCTAACGCGGGAGACAGCGACAAAGCAAAATAAATAAATAAAATATAACCGATTGCTAGTTTCCAGTCACTTGGCACCTGACCATCCGACAAAGATTTGTTGAATATTTTTGTTATGGGGTATATCAGTTGTCTCCTGACCTTTAAAAATCTTAGAGCTAAGTTATCTGGTACAAGTATTTAAGTACTTCAGAGCTCTTTATTTCTCTAACCTTCAACTCTTCTTCATCGGATCCTTGCAGTATTTGAGATGTTTCTTCAATTGTGAATACGGATTTAAAAGAACAATTTAGTATGGTAGCCATTTCCTTATCATCAGTAGTAAGTGTGTCATGTTCATTTCATAACGGTCCAATTCCTTCTCTTACTGTCTTCCTTCATCTTATATATTTGAAGAATTCCTTAGGATTATTCTTTTTCTTCCTCACATTTACTCTGTCATATGACCTTCTTACACTCTGTTTGGATTTTGATTAATTCCTGGTGATTTTCATCAGTTCCCATTAATTAGAATTTTTTATATGTTTTCTTCTTTTGGCAAATCAGTCCTTCTATTTTCCAATTCATTCATGATGGTTCTGAAATATTGCAAGTTCTCTTGATAATTCATGGAATATGTTTATTTTCAATCTCTAGTATTGTGTTTTTAGAATTATTCCACATTTCCTCTACTGTACAAACATCAAGAAGTGGTTTTTTAATATGTATATATGGTGTGGGAGGCAAGTTGTTAGAAGCAGTGAAAAGTTTTTATCGAGGATGTAAGGCATGTGTACGTGTAGGAAGAGAGGAAAGTGATTGGTTCTCAGTGAATGTAGGTTTGCGGCAGGGGTGTGTGATGTCTCCATGGTTGTTTAATTTGTTTATGGATGGGGTTGTTAGGGAGATGAATGCAAGAGTTTTGGAAAGAGGGGCAAGTATGAAGTCGGTTGGGGATGAGAGAGCTTGGAAAGTGAGTCAGTTGTTGTTCGCTGATGATACAGCGCTGGTGGCTGATTCATGTGAGAAACTGCAGAAGCTGGTGACTGAGTTTGGTAAAGTGTGTGGAAGAAGAAAGTTAAGAGTAAATGTGAATAAGAGCAAGGTTATTAGGTACAGTAGGGTTGAGGGTCAAGTCAATTGGGAGGTGAGTTTGAATGGAGAAAAACTGGAGGAAGTGAAGTGTTTTAGATATCTGGGAGTGGATCTGGCAGCGGATGGAACCATGGAAGCGGAAGTGGATCATAGGGTGGGGGAGGGGGCGAAAATTCTGGGAGCCTTGAAGAATGTGTGGAAGTCGAGAACATTATCTCGGAAAGCAAAAATGGGTATGTTTGAAGGAATAGTGGTTCCAACAATGTTGTATGGTTGCGAGGCGTGGGCTATGGATAGAGTTGTGCGCAGGAGGATGGATGTGCCTGGAAATGAGATGTTTGAGGACAATGTGTGGTGTGAGGTGGTTTGATCGAGTAAGTAACGTAAGGGTAAGAGAGATGTGTGGAAATAAAAAGAGCGTGGTTGAGAGAGCAGAAGAGGGTGTTTTGAAATGGTTTGGGCACATGGAGAGAATGAGTGAGGAAAGATTGACCAAGAGGATATATGTGTCGGAGGTGGAGGGAACGAGGAGAAGAGGGAGACCAAATTGGAGGTGGAAAGATGGAGTGAAAAAGATTTTGTGTGATCGGGGCCTGAACATGCAGGAGGGTGAAAGGAGGGCAAGGAATAGAGTGAATTGGAGCGATGTGGTATACCGGGGTTGACGTGCTGTCAGTGGATTGAATCAAGGCATGTGAAGTGTCTGGGGTAAACCATGGAAAGCTGTGTAGGTATGTTTATTTGCGTGTGTGGACGTATGTATATACATGTGTATGGGGGTGGGTTGGGCCATTTCTTTCATCTGTTTCCTTGTGCTACCTCGCAAATGCGGGAGACAGCGGCAAAAAAAAAAAGAAAAAAAAAAATATATGGACAGAGTGGTAAGAGACATGAAAGCAAAACTAGGGAAAAGGGGTGCAGAGACGTAGTGTGGCAGTATGATATGGTGGTTAGTGGCAAGCCTGTTTGCGGATGATACTGTGTTATTTGCTGAAAGTGAAGATGAGTTACAGAAGGTTGTAAGTGTGTTTTATGATGTGAGTAAGAGTAGGCAATAGAGGGTAAATGCAAGTAAAAGTAAAGTAATGGTGTTTGAAAGGAAACAGAGTGAAAGTATAGGTTTTGTGAAACCATGTAGAGTGAAAGAAGAAAGCAAACTAAATTATGTACTGGACATGGGGGAAGAAGACTGGAAGAAGTGACAGAATATAATTATCTAGGAGCTGTCTTGGGTAAATGTGGTGATATGGAAGGAGAGATAAGGGAGAAGCAATACAGGGTAGAAGAGTCACTGGGTCCCTTAACAGAATAAAGAAGGGGAGAGGTAAGTATGGAAGTGAAGAGAGGATTAAGAACCAGCATAGTCCACCCAACCCTGACCTATGCAGCCAAAACATAAACATGGAATGAGTCACAAAGGTCAAGAATCCAGGTTGTGAAAATGAGCTAATTCCAAAGAGCATTTGGTGTGACTAGATGGAATGAAGTAAGAAATGAAAGGGAGTATATGAGATGTAGTATGTCAGGGAATGCAGAGGGAATGAATTATGGAGGGGCAGAATGGGTGAAATGTAATACTTTGAGGTGGTTTGGGCATGTGGAAAGAATGCAAGGCTAGGAGTTTACAAGGAGAGTGTATGATCGTACAATTGAAGGAGTTGGTGTGAGTGGAAGACTGCCTGTAACATGGACAAATAGGTTGGAGGAATACTGGAGGGAAAGAATGCATGGAATAGTGTATATGAGAGAGGCATGTAAGGATAGGGATAAGTGGAGACTCTTTTGCCATGGCCACCCCTTGATGGGACTTCTTGGATGGAATGACCATCAGAGATAAAGATAGATAGACAGACATATGAGAAGTTACAAGAAAAACCATAATTGTGGCTGAAATGAAAAAGAGTTGGGTCTATTAGAGTGGTAAAGGTACAGGGACCAGTATTACTACTGCTTGAGCAAAGACTGGTGGGAAACCAGAGATTCTTAGCACCCCATGATGAAAGGGATTCGGGGCCGTACTTTCAATGGACTCAACCATGTTCACTTTTACAAATCTAAGAAGAAAAGATAGGGACAGAGAACTAATGTGAACAAAGTGAAGATTGAGAAGAATTTGTGTATAATGCATTTTGAGAGAAGATGGCACAACTAGCATTGATGCCTTGTTTTAACAGGACATGAAGTAAGAGCAGCAATTTCAGCATGGAAGGTGTAAGATGGCTCTGTGCACCACTTTAATAGTCTTAAGTTAAGACAGTATTATTACCCAGAGCAGTTACTGCTTAAAAAACTACTATCTGTAGAGTTGCTCCGTGGATTGGGGTGGTAACAGGATATGTCATAAGGCTATTCTAACTCCAGCCACTTACAGAGGTTATGGGCAAAAAGAATCCATCATCACAAGTGTAGTTGAGCTTTGTACCAACAACATCTGAACTGAAATTCTGCATGGTCATGTTGCTGACCACTGGTGGGGCACTCACACAAGCTGTAGGGCAAGAAATCAAAAGGATTATGTATGATGTGGATCAGATTATATCTACTGACTATAACATTACCAATCCAACCAATTATCAAACAAAAAAGCAATGTGGGAAGAAACTTAACATCTATTTTTTGAGAGAAATCTTATATACCGAAAACATTTTACCTGTATTCAAATCTTTAACTTCTGCAAGTGTTGAAGACTATACAGTAATTCAGTAATGACTAATAAAACTGGCATTTCAATTTTCCTGCATTTGTGATCATACACTACATCTAGAAATACAACACAGAACATCTTACTGTTCCTCCAAATTCGTGGCTATAACAGCATGACCTCAACAAAATAGTTTTCTAATAACAGTATTTTCTTTGGCTTTATTCATGCTCAAGCTTACACAGTATCTTATCATACATCTATATTGATTGCGCTTTTCTTCAAAGAATGCTATTTTATATATTTCTGTGTTTTATTTCCTCACTATTTCTGCTTACCTTTTGATGTTTTTCCCTGTGCACCCATAGAAAAGCATCACATATTCTTCTCTGAAACTCTGAATTTAGTGAGGGCAAGATGCAAGTATCATATGCAGAATTCTTCAGCAAATGTATAAGGCAATGTTACTAAGTCTTTAACATCTAAAATTTAAAGACTCTCAAGAAAACATAGACTACATTCTGCATACTCCTCACTGCTCTGAATTTGGAAGTAAGTGTAAAGAGACAGAGATGATACAACTGTGACACACCTTCATAGCATGTGTCATTTGTAATCCATCCGGTTTCAGTGCAGATGAGGACTCCAGTGTTGACACCAAAATAGACATTGTAATTTTCATTACATGTAAATGTTAGATTCATGCCTACTGTCCATGTTGTTGTGTTTACCCAGTCTGATGAAGCATTTTCTAACACTGGCTCTTCAAAACATACTATGAGAAAAGAGGAAATATATTAGGAAAAAATTACTACGAATATCAAAACGCATAAAAACAAGTTCAGATATGGTTCTGCTAAAGAATTAAGCAATGAAATCTTCTTGACATGTTTTCAAAAATACAAAAGGCAAAAGAGGTATAGTATGTGGCATGACGTAACATTTCATTCACAGTAGGGACCTCTGCATGAGAAAAGAATAGGAGGATCCAATGCAAATACTATGAGGTTAGACAAGCCTAATATACATAACCAAAGGACTCATTTATTGGGATTCTTGCAGCTTTGAGACCACTTCAAACACAAGTAGGGAAATAATGGATTCATTTGGGGTGAGAAGTTCCATAACAGGACTGTACTCCCTTTTGTCCGCTAATCATACAACCTTACAAATCATCATATCTCACTTCTAGCGCACCACATATATAAAGAGTCCAATAACATGATGAAACATTATTTTTATATCTATAATTACCCAGAGGATCTGGCAGCGGATGGAACCATGGAAGCGGAAGTGGATCATAGGGTGGGGGAGGGGGCGAAAATTCTGGAAGCCTTGAAGAATGTGTGGAAGTCGAGAACATTATCTCGGAAAGCAAAAATGAGTATGTTTGAAGGAATAGTGGTTCCAACAATGTTGTATGGTTGCGAGGCGTGGGCTATGGATAGAGTTGTGCGCAGGAGGATGGATGTGCTGGAAATGAGATGTTTGAGGACAATGTGTGGTGTGAGGTGGTTTGATCGAGTAAGTAACGTAAGGGTAAGAGAGATGTGTGGAAATAAAAAGAGCGTGGTTGAGAGAGCAGAAGAGGGTGTTTTGAAATGGTTTGGGCACATGGAGAGAATGAGTGAGGAAAGATTGACCAAGAGGATATATGTGTCGGAGGTGGAGGGAACGAGGAGAAATGGGAGACCAAATTGGAGGTGGAAAGATGGAGTGAAAAAGATTTTGTGTGATTGGGGCCTGAACATGCAAGAGGGTGAAAGGAGGGCAAGGAATAGAGTGAATTGGAGTGATGTGGTATACCGGGGTTGACGTGCTGTCAGTGGATTAAAGCGGGGCATGTGAAGCGTCTGGGGTAAAACATGGAAAGCTGTGTAGGTATGTGTATTTTGCGTGTGTGGACGTATGTATATACATGTGTATAGGGGTGGGTTGGGCCATTTCTTTCGTCTGTTTCCTTGCGCTACCTCGCAAACGTGGGAGACAGCGACAAAGCAAAAAAAAAAAAAAGATAAAAAATAATTACCCAAGCATAAATTTCTAAGATATTTGCTAAATCCATGTTACTTCCTTTTGCAAAGAAATGTAGACTACTTTGGAATGAGAAGTTCTTTTATGAGACTTTACACCCCATGATACAGCCTCACCAAAGTTGACTTTTCATTAATGGTATAAACTCTTGCAGGCAAAGCCTAGAAACATTCACTTATACACACATACAGAAGCTGGTGTCTGAGCTTGGGAGTGTGAGTAAAAGATAAATTTCTATTTTCATGATAACTGAGACAGCATGGATAACTGAGGCCCTAATCAAGGCCATCACATTTACACAAAATATTTATTTATCTATTTATATTTATTTTGCTTTGTCGCTGTCTCCCGCATTTGCGACGTAGCGCAAGGAAACAGACGAAAGAAATGGCCCAACCCACCCCCATACACATGTATATACATACACGTCCACACACGCAAATATACATACCCATACACCTCAATGTACACATATATATACATACACAGACACATACATATATACAAATGCACACAATTCACACTGTCTGCCTTTATTCATTCCCATCGCCACCTCGCCACACATGGAATAACATCCCTCTCCCCCCCCATGTGTGCAAGATAGCGCTAGGAAAAGACAACAAAGGCCCCATTCGTTCACACTCAGTCTCTAGCTGTCATGTAATAATGCCCATAACCACAGCTCCCTTTCCACATCCAGGCCCCACAGAACTTTCCATGGTTTACCCCAGACGCTTCACATGCCCTGATTCAATCCATTGACAGCACATCTATCCCGGTATACCACATCGATCCAATTCACTCTATTCCTTGCCCTCCTTTCACCCTCCTGCATGTTCAGGCCCCGATCACACAAAATCTTTTTCACTCCATCTTTCCACCTCCAATTTGGTCTCCCACTTCTCCTCGTTCCCTCCACCTCCGACACATATATCCTCAATCTTTCCTCACTCATTCTCTCCCTGTGACCAAACCATTTCAAAACACCCTCTTCTGCTCTCTCAACCACGCTCTTTTTATTTCCACACATCTCTCTTACCCTTACATTACTTACTCGATCAAACCACCTCACACCACATATTGTCCTCAAACATCCCATTTCCAGCACATCCACCCTCCTGCGCACAACTCTATCCATAGCCCACGCCTTGCAACCATACAATATTGTTGGAACCACTAAATATGTATCATATATCATATATTGTTGAATGTGTCTGATGACAGAGTGGCAGATATAGGGTGTTTGGGTCGAGGTGGTGTGCAAAGTGAGAGGGTTAGGGAAAATGATTTGGTAAACAGAGAAGAGGTAGTAAAAGCTTTGCGGAAGATGAAAGCCGGCAAGGCAGCAGGTTTGGATGGTATTGCAGTGGAATTTATTAAAAAAGGGGGTGACTGTATTGTTGACTGGTTGGTAAGGTTATTTAATGTATGTATGACTCATGGTGAGGTGCCTGAGGATTGGCGGAATGCGTGCATAGTGCCATTGTACAAAGGCAAAGGGGATAAGAGTGAGTGCTCAAATTACAGAGGTATAAGTTTGTTGAGTATTCCTGGTAAATTATATGGGAGGGTATTGATTGAGAGGGTGAAGGCATGTACAGAGCATCAGATTGGGGAAGAGCAGTGTGGTTTCAGAAGTGGTAGAGGATGTGTGGATCAGGTGTTTGCTTTGAAGAATGTATGTGAGAAATACTTAGAAAAGCAAATGGATTTGTATGTAGCATTTATGGATCTGGAGAAGGCATATGATAGAGTTGATAGAGATGCTCTGTGGAAGGTATTAAGAATATATGGTGTGGGAGGCAAGTTGTTAGAAGCAGTGAAAAGTTTTTATCGAGGATGTAAGGCATGTGTACGTGTAGGAAGAGAGGAAAGTGATTGGTTCTCAGTGAATGTAGGTTTGCGGCAGGGGTGTGTGATGTCTCCATGGTTGTTTAATTTGTTTATGGATGGGGTTGTTAGGGAGGTAAATGCAAGAGTCTTGGAAAGAGGGGCAAGTATGAAGTCTGTTGGGGATGAGAGAGCTTGGGAAGTGAGTCAGTTGTTGTTCGCTGATGATACAGCGCTGGTGGCGGATTCATGTGAGAAACTGCAGAAGCTGGTGACGGAGTTTGGTAAAGTGTGTGGAAGAAGAAAGTTAAGAGTAAATGTGAATAAGAGCAAGGTTATTAGGTACAGTAGGGTTGAGGGTCAAGTCAATTGGGAGGTGAGTTTGAATGGAGAAAAACTGGAGGAAGTGAAGTGTTTTAGATATCTGGGAGTGGATCTTGTCAGCGGATGGAACCATGGAAGCGGAAGTGGATCACAGGGTGGGGGAGGGGGTGAAAATTTTGGGAGCCTTGAAAAATGTGTGGAAGTCGAGAACATTATCTCGGAAAGCAAAAATGGGTATGTTTGAAGGAATAGTGGTTCCAACAATGTTGTATGGTTGCGAGGCATGGGCTATGGATAGAGTTGTGCGCAGGAGGATGGATGTGCTGGAAATGAGATGTTTGAGGACAATGTGTGGTGTGAGGTGGTTTGATCGAGTAAGTAACGTAAGGATAAGAGAGATGTGTGGAAATAAAAAGAGCGTGGTTGAGAGAGCAGAAGAGGGTGTTTTGAAATGGTTTGGGCACATGGAGAGAATGAGTGAGGAAAGATTGACCAAGAGGATATATGTGTCGGAGGTGGAGGGAACGAGGAGAAGAGGGAGACCAAATTGGAGGTGGAAAGATGGAGTGAAAAGGATTTTGTGTGATCGGGGCCTGAACATGCAGGAGGGTGAAAGGAGGGCAAGGAATAGAGCGAATTGGAGCGATGTGGTATACAGGGGTTGACGTGCTGTCAGTGGATTGAATCAAGGCATGTGAAGCGTCCGGGGTAAACCATGGAAAGCTGTGTAGGTATGTATATTTGCGTGTGTGGACGTGTGTATGTACATGTGTATGGGGGGGGGTTGGGCCATTTCTTTCGTCTGTTTCCTTGCGCTACCTCGCAAACGCGGGAGACAGCGACAAAGTATAAAAAAAAAAAAAAAAAAAAAAAAATATACTATGTATTTCATTTTTTTTTTTATTTATTTATTTTGCTTTGTCGCTGTCTCCCGCGTTTGCGAGGTGGCGCTTTTATTTAGTTATATACAAAATCACCATTTTCCGCATCAGATGAAGAAAGGCCCATCCACTCACATACACATATATATAAATAATGCCTATATATGCACATATACATACATAAACATATCAACATATCCCTGGGGATAAGGAAAAAAGAATACTTCCCTTGTATTCCCTGCGTGTTGTAGAGGGCGACTAAAAGGAAAGGGAGGGGGGGCTGGAAATCCTCCACTCCCATTACAGTTTTTCCAAAAGAAGGAAGAGAGAGGGGGGGCCAAGTGAGGATATTCCCTCTAAGGCTCAATCCTCTGTTCTTAATGCTAATGCGGGTAATGGTGAATATGTATGAAAAAACCAACATATACATACGTACACACACACACACACACACACACACACACACACACACACACACTTACACAGACATACACATATATACACATCACATATGTACATATTCATACTTGCTTGTCTTCATTTATTCACCCCACAGGAAACAGCATCACTACCCCTGCTTCAGCGAGGTAGTGCCAGGAAAACAGACAAAAGAGGCCACATTCATTCACACTCAGTCTCTAGCTGTCATGTGTAATGCACTGAAACCACAGCTCCCTAATCCACATCCAGGCCCCACAGACCTTTCCATGGTTTACCCCAGATGCTTCACATGCCCTGGTTCAGTCCACTGACAGCACGTTGACCCTAATATACCACATTTATCCAATTCACTCTATTCTTTGCACGCCTTTCACCCTCCTGTATGCTCAAGCACCAATCGCTCAATATCTTTTTCACTCCATCCTTCCACCTCCAATTTGGTCTCTCACTTCTTGTTCCCTCCACCTCTGACACATATATCCTCAATGTCAATCTTTCCTCGCTCATTCTCTCCATATGTCCAAATCACACTCTCTCCATATGTCCAAACCATATCAACACAACCTCTTCTGCTCTCTCAACCATGCTCGTTTTATTTCCACCCAACATCCCTCTTATCCTTTCATTACTTAATCAAACCATCTCACACCACATATTGTCCTAAAACTTTTAATTTCCAACACATCCACCCTCCATACAACCCTATTTATAGCCCATGCCTTGCAGCCATATGATATTGCTGGAATTACTATTCCTTCAAACATACCCTTATGAGAGATGAAAGCAAAACTAGGAAAAGGTGGTGCATAGATGGAGCATGGTGGTGAAGTATAGTGGCTTGAGACAAGCCTATTTACAAATGATACTGTATTGTTTGTTGAGTGAAGAGGAGTTGCAGAAGGTTGTAAGGGTGTTTTATGATGTGCATAAGTAGATGTAAAGTTATGGTGATGAAAGAAAACAGAGTGGAAGTAAAGATTTTGCAAAGCTCTATAAAGTGTGAGAAGAAAATGCAATAAACTGAGTTATAGATATGAGAAGAAAATGTAATAAACTGAGTTATAGATATGAGGGGAGAAGGACAGGATGAGGTGACAAAATCTAAGTACTAAGGAGCTATTTTGGATATGCTTGGTAGTACAAAGGCAGCAGTTCAGTGTAGAAGAGTTACTGGATCCCTTAACATAATAATGAAGGATGAGGTATAAGTACAGAAGTGAAGAAAATATTAAGGGACAGCATATACCTCCCAACCCTGACCTATGCAATTGAAACATGGACATGGAATGAGTCTTAGAGGTCAAGAATCTAGGCTATAGATATGAACTATTTGAGAAAAGCATGTGGTATGACTCGATGGAAAGAAGAAAGAAATGAGTGAGTGTATGAGATACAAGGAATGCAAAGGGAAGGAACTGTGGAGCGGTAGAGTGGGTGAAACGTCATACTTTCAGGTGGTTTGGACACATGGAAATAATGCAAGACTGGAATTTCTCAAGGAAAGTGTATGAGAGTACAATTAAAGGGGTTAGTATGAGAGGAATACCACTTGTGACATGGGGAAATAGAGCAGAAGAGTACTGGAGAGAGAAAAATGTTGGAGGAATGCTTTGAATGGTGTATGAGGAAGAGATATAAGGATAGAGATAAGTGGAGACACTTTTGCCATGAGCATACCCTTGATGGTGGTTCTTGGACAGAATGGACATCAGAGATACAGCTAGATAGATAGAGAGAGAGGAGAGATTGAAAAAATGGTACATGTATCAGAGGTGAAGGGGACAAGAAAGAAATAACCAAAATATCAATGGAGGATGCAGTGAAAGGGGTTTTGAGAGGTAGGACCTGAAGACCTGGGAAGGTGTAAGATAAGTAGAAGCAAAACATTACCAAATACCAAACATTAATTTCATTTTTCAGTCATGATGAGTGCTACACACCATTACATGGGGATACAACTTGAGGTGAAAAAACATATTCTCCACTTTGTTCAACACAGGTGAGAACTTGCACCTGCAGTCCATCAAGGGTTGTCATCATCTCTGGGCATGTGAAGTTTACAGTGCTGTTGAGGTACCTGAAGTCCGGTCCAGTGACATTAGTGATGAGGTGTGATGGTGCTCCGAGGGGTTCCAGACACACTACAGAATGGACAGTGAATATATCATATTTATCTAAATAATAAAATAGCACTGCACATTAAGTTTATTTACACAAAATAATGGAATGTATTAAAAAACTCCAATTCATAATGGGTGATCCAAATCCTTAGTCATTTTTCAGTAAATTGTTTACAAGAGTGATATAAATATCTATAACCTAGAATGACGACTTACTACAAAAATTTGTAACTGCTATGTTATTATCTGTCTGTGAAGTGCTTTTAAGAAAAATGGACGATGCTTGATGTCTTTCAACTCAAACCACATGCTGTTATCTTGTATTTGAACAAGAGTGGACTAACTGACTATGCTGATATCCTGTTCATGTTAAATGATTATGTTTATGCTATCCTACCATACTGTAATTGTTACTACAATCTGTCATCTGCTTATTGTCATTTTATAATAATCTTAAAATCAGCATATTTGACTCTACTAATCCATGTACTGGATTCACTTTTCATCTCATACTTCTTTTTTGTTATCCTTATCTTGTCAAAATCTGTTTCCTCTAAATAATATCAATGGTCATTTGTATGAACTAGCCAAAGTGTGTCCTTCAATATTTGATCTCTAAAAATTATGAACAAAAGTGATGACAGAACTCTTACGCTCATGCTTCACAACACTGCTTAACAGGAAACATATCCATGGCTTACCTTTATCTGTGGTTCATCTTTATGAATGAACAGGAGTTTGAAACTCATAAGGGCAACCTCTTCTAGTTTTCACGACCATATACCTACTATAGTCATGTGTGACAGCATTTATGCTCAGACTTTCAGCTACTCTCTCTAGTCATGCATTCCAAGAATATCAGTCTCTGCCATGAGAACGATTTCTTTCTTGGCCCTGTGCCTAGAAATCATAAAGTTACACTGGTATGCCCATGTTTCGGCTCCAATTTACAGTCAATTTCTGCAACCTTAAGAGCATCAAGTTAAGCATCATATATATGATCACATTTTCCTCTTCAATTTTTTCTGGCACTGCTCTCCCTATTCAGTAAAAATCTCATATCTTCTGTTTTTTCCCTACATACATGCCTTTGAATTCATTCTGATGAACTTAAGAAGTTATCTGTTACTCCATTCACTGCATTCATGATTATCTTCTAGAAGGGTTCCTCTGTGCACTGTGCAAAAGGTTTACCACTGGACTAGGCACCACTCAAAGGGTCATGTACAAGGAAATATACAAATCCAAAAACATTGTTTAGTCTGGACCTCATGATTACTTCTTTTTTTTTTCTTTTTTTTTTGCTTTGTCACTGTCTCCCGCGTT
The DNA here is from genome assembly GCF_036320965.1 of Panulirus ornatus. Classification (NCBI taxonomy): domain Eukaryota; kingdom Metazoa; phylum Arthropoda; class Malacostraca; order Decapoda; family Palinuridae; genus Panulirus; species Panulirus ornatus. The sequence continues at coordinate 60,421,583 of NC_092243.1, read as the reverse complement.
TGCGAGGTAGCGCAAGGAAACAGATGAAAGAAATGGCCCAACCCACCCTGCATACACATGTATATACATACACGTCCACACACGCAAATATACATACCTACACAGCTTTCCATGGTTTACCCCAGACGCTTCACATGCCCTGACTCAATCCACTGACAGCACGTCAACCCCGGTATACCACATCGATCCAATTCACTCTATTCCTTGCCCTCCTTTCACCCTCCTGCATGTTCAGGCCCCGATCACACAAAATCTTTTTCACTCCATCTTTCCACCTCCAATTTGGTCTCCCATTTCTCCTCGTTCCCTCCACCTCCGACACATATATCCTCTTGGTCAATCTTTCCTCACTCATTCTCTCCATGTGCCCAAACCATTTCAAAACACCCTCTTCTGCTCTCTCAACCACGCTCTTTTTATTTCCACACATCTCTCTTACCCTTACGCTACTTACTCGATCAAACCACCTCACACCACACATTGTCCTCAAACATCTCATTTCCAGCACATCCACCCTCCTGCGCACAACTCTATCCATAGCCCATGCCTCGCAACCATACAACATTGTTGGAACCACTATTCCTTCAAACATACCCATTTTTGCTTTCCGAGATAATGTTCTCGACTTACACACATTCTTCAAGGCTCCCAGGATTTTCACCCCCTCCCCCACCCTATGATCCACTTCCGCTTCCATGGTTCCATCCGCTGCCAGATCCAATCCCAGATATCTAAAACACTTTACTTCCTCCAGTTTTTCTCCATTCAAACTTACCTCCCAACTGACTTGACCCTCAACCCTACTGTACCTAATAACCTTGCTCTTATTCACATTTACTCTTAACTTTCTTCTTTCACACACTTTTCCAAACTCAGTCACCAGCTTCTGCAGTTTCTCACATGAATCAGCCACCAGCGCTGTATCATCAGCGAACAACAACTGACTCACTTCCCAAGCTCTCTCATCCACAACAGACTTCATACTTGCCCCTCTTTCCAAAACTCTTGCATTCACCTCCCTAACAACCCCACCCATAAACAAATTAAGCAACCATGGAGACTCGCACACCCCTGCCGCAAACCTACATTCACTGAGAACCAATCACTTTCCTCTCTTCTTACACGTACACATACCTTACATCCTCGATAAAAACTTTTCACTGCTTATAACAACTTGCCTCCCACACCATATATTCTTAATACCTTCCACAGAGCATCTCTATCAACTCTATCATATGCCTTCTCCAGATCCATAAATGCTACATACAAATCCATTTGCTTTTCTAAGTATTTCTCACATACATTCTTCAAAGCAAACACCTGATCCACACATCCTCTAACACTTCTGAAACCGCACTGCTCTTCCCCAATCTGATGCTCTGTACATGCCTTCACCCTCTCAATCAATACCCTCCCATATAATTTACCAGGAATACTCAACAAACTTATACCTCTGAAATTTGAGCACTCACTCTTATCCCCTTTGCCTTTGTACAATGGCACTATGCACGCATTCCGCCAATCCTCAGGCACCTCACCATGAGTCATACATACATTAAATAACCTTACCAACCAGTCAATAATACATACAGTCACCCCCTTTTTTAATAAATTCCACTGCAATACCATCCAAACCTGCTGCCTTGCTGGCTTTCATCTTCCGCAAAGCTTTTACTACCTCTTCTCTGTTTACCAAATCATTTTCCCTAACCCTCTCACTTTGCACACAACCTCGACCAAAACACCCTATATCTGCCACTCTATCATCAAATACATTCAACAAACCTTCAAAATACTCACTCCATCTCCTTCTCACATCATCACTACTTGTTATCACCTCCCCATTTGCACCCTTCACTGAAGTTCCCATTTGCTCCCTTGTCTTACGCACTTTATTTACCTCCTTCCAGAACATCTTTTTATTCTCCCTAAAATTTAATGATACTCTCTCACTCCAACTCTCATTTGCCTTCTTTTTCACCTCTTGCACCTTTCTCTTGACCTCCTGTCTCTTTCTTTTATACATCTCCCACTCAAAAGATTCTAATCCAATTTAAACCCCACTCACCATAACTCCATCAGTGTCATTCCTACAAGCAATCATTCAATAAGCTTTGATGCAAAGTAGTCTGAGTAAATAGTCTCCAGTATTTGTTTCATTAATGGGAAAGTCCATATCATTAAAATATTTTCACTGCTAAATACAGCAAGACAATCTCAAGCTAATTACAAGCTGATCATCACAAGAAAGTTATGTTTCACAGTGTCCCATGAGTTATTTTCTGATATTTTCACCATTCCATAAAGAACTATCATTTTGACAGGAATGTGCATGAGTGCCTTTAAGCATGTACTTGTCAATGATCTAAAATTTGCCTGTTACCAACAAAGCAGAATGTGTCCTGTTTCTAATGACATAACAAAGAATATACAGATTTATGGGTCAATGAGTCAGTTTTAATCCCTACTGAATTTTCTTTTCATTCTCACTATTTCATGTTTAGTCAAGAAAATAAGACAACTTCAACTGGGGAATGTTTTGACTCATGCCAAGTCAGCTACTAAAAAGAAAGCATGATTAACTATTTCTATCAGAAGCAGAGCTCTTTGAGCATCAGAGGGAGTATTTGCTTAACAGGAGATAAAAGGTCATTCTGCCCCTAAAAGAGAGAGTATCCACCTGAATTCTACCCTATTCAATAACCATATCTCTTACATCAGTTAAGGCTTGTTTAAAAAGATCCAGACACTGTAAGGCAACCTGCCTAGATCTACAATACTAATGACTTCATGCATTCTCTGATAGTTCAAAGGGGTGAATCCTCATAGATGACACCTTATTTTGGTGAGTAAAGCAGTTTGAACTGCCACCAGGAATGTGCTCTTTCAAATGCCCACAGAGCTCTCGTCTTTTGGTGAGCACCCATACCAGCATGGAAGTTCATGGGGAAGGATTAATCATTGTAAAGAAAAATGGATGATTTGTTAGTAAAGACTCCACTGAAAACATATAATAAATTAAGGACTATAATAGAATATTTCCTACTAAGAAAGTATAAGGGGTGGGCAGTTATGAAATAAGGAATGTTATAATAGCAATTTCTGGAACAGCATACTAAACAAGTCACCAAACTTTATCTAAGATGCAAAATCAAATATGCATCTTTCAGTTCAAACACCCTACAGAGGTAATCAAGCAGTAGCAATTCTTCAATAACATGTCCTTACCTTCAACAGCAATACAATGAGAGAAGGGAAGCATCCACTTCCCCAGCTGACCTATACATGTGGTACTCTGTGAGATTTCTCCAATGCTGCCATTCAAAAAGTATCCAGGTGAGCATCTGTTAAAAATTATTTCTACTCAATTTCAAACTTCCTCCACTGAGATGTTGAAATGATTTACAACATTCACATCTCAAAAATTTTGGCTTAATGACAAGTCTTAGGTACTAACAAATACAACCTAAACAAATCATGCTCAGAGCTTACAAAAGTAACTGTCATATAGGTATGTCTAAGGCATGGATTCTCATTAAACTTCAATATCATAAATCGTCTTCTTGTTGGTAAGAAAACTGAAGACTGTGCGAAGGATTACAAAAACATTAAACACAAATCAGGTGCCTAAGCGCATATCAATGGTAAAATCTTCCGAGGGTTAGTAAACATGTTTCAGAGGTAAAAAAACACTTGTAATCACTAATTTGTATACTACAAGGGGAGACTTCTACTTTTGTGGGGCCTCTTCTCTTGAACTCTTTTATCATTAGGTATCTTTTTAAACTTTTGGAGACTGCTAGCATTTACAGTTAGTTTATTCCAACCATCCATAATCCCTACATTAAAACAAAACAGCATTTATTAACACTATTTCTGAAAAGCTTCTTGCTTACTGCCTTGGATTACAAAGGATTACAAAGGCATTAAACACAAATCAGGTGCCTAAGCGCATATCAATGGTAAAATCTTCCAAGGGTTAGTAAACATGTTTCAGAGGTAAAAAAACACTTGTAATCACTAATTTGTATACTACAAGGGGAGACTTCTACTTTTGTGGGGCCTCTTCTCTTGAACTCTTTTATCATTAGGTATCTTTTTAAACTTTTGGAGACTGCAAGCATTTACAGTTAGTTTATTCCAACCATCCACAATCCCTACATTAAAACAAAACAGCATTTATTAACACTATTTCTAAAAAGCTTCTTGCTTACTGCCTTGTTGTGACCTTTTATCGATTAGTCTCACTGTATTCCATGAAGAAACGTTCATCTTTGACATCATACAACAGATCTAAAAACATGAAGGTTGAAATCTCATAATTTCTAACCCCTCTTATTTTCAAAAACATGAAGGTTGAAATCTCATAATTTCTAACCCCTCTTATTTTCATGAAGGTCAAGACAGTAGTCCTCAATCTCTCACTGTACCTCAACTCTAAATTCAAGCATCACTTTAACTGCCCTTCTCTGGACTCATTAAAATCTCTACTTTTTCTTAAAAGCAGACAAAAACTGAAAAGCCTACTTTGATATTCTTCTATGTTGTGAATAGTTTACTAAACATTTCTTTCACCAAATACTTTGATGTAATTCAAGTATTGCTTGTAGAGAGTTTGCATTCTTAATTTGCATTATGTGGAGCCCTGGTAACAGGTTAAGCATAATGCTGACTCTAAGGTCTCCTTAGCATGCAGTTTCCTGTAGCTTAAGTCTCATGAGAATAATTATGTTTAGGCTTTCTTTCACTGTTTCATCACTAGTGCATTTACCTAAACTGAATTTCATCAGATCAACTTTGGAATCTGTCCAGGTCCCATTGTAAGATCATCATCATCATTCTTTACCTCTTTCATGACTATGGCAGAATCCCCCACTGTGTTCGTCCAAGAGTCCAATCCATCAAGCAAGTCATTCACAAATATCAAGAACAGCATGGGCCTAAGAAACAAGCCACCTTACAAGAATGCCCCTCAAACTTGTTTCCTCCTCTTCCTTCACTTTAGTAATCATCTATCCAGTAAAGGAGTATACTTTTTATTCCTGTCTGTATATCAAGATTCTTATCAACCTCTTGAATGTCGGTGTGTAAGATGCTCTAAGGCAATCTAGACATATAATATCTACCTATCTAACTCTGGTTTAAAACAGAGCTCCTTCTGTTATGGAAGTCAATGAAACTTATATTGTATGATCTCCTTTCCCTGAATCGGTGTAGTTCTCCAAATAGATAGTTTCTCCTCTGTAAGTCGTCATCCATTTGCGATCCAATTACCTTTTTCATTGTTTTAAAGGCCACATTCATTAGTGAGACTGGTATGTAACCCAGAACATTTTTTCGAATTATCAGTACCTTCCATAAAAATAAGAATGGCAATTGCCCGTTTTCACTTCTTTGGCACCACACCTTAATCTACCAGCATACTGAACACATTTTGAGAAGATTAGCTAGTATCTCCAAACATTCCTTTAAAACATGTGGAAATACTTCATTTGGATTCTGAACTTTACACAAGTCAAGGTGTTTTAATAGCCCAGTCATGTATTTTCTATATTTTTCAATGTCACCTAAATTTTATCCCCATTCTATCTTGCTGCTTTTCAGGCAATAGTCTCTTTCACAGTGAAAGCACTTCAGCACTTATCATTTAGTTCTGTGTATATTTCTTCCTCATCCTCATTAGCTGTACTTTAGCCCACAATTGCTCAGGGTGAACTCATGGAAAAGTTTTGGATTGCCTTTAGTTCTCTCCTCCCTCCTTCCCTTTCAGTACTCATTTCTTGCTCACTTATACCTTTCAATGCTCGCTGGCCCATTATGTTGTCTAACTTTCCTTCATAGTAAAGCTCTAAGCTATTTTGCTTTTTGACATCTTTCAGTGATCCAGGACATTCCCTTTTTCAAACTTCCCTGACTTCTTTCAATGGTACCCAAAGTTCTAACTCCAAAGGTTGCATGCCAAATATAGAATTTTATTTTCAATGCTATATTATCAAAAATTTTATTCAGGTCAGCACAGCTACCATGGTTATTTTCCCTCTGATTCCAGTCTTTCCCCTGATCACCCTTTTGTGTCCTATTTACCCAAAATCAGTCTCAAGTATCCATTCAATGCTCTTCATGTTTCTTGGATCCACTAATTTTTTTTTTTTTTTTTTTTTTTATACTTTGTCGCTGTCTCCCGCGTTTGCGAGGTAGCGCAAGGAAACACACGAAAGAAATGGCCCAACCCCCCCCCCATACACATGTACATACACACGTCCACACACGCAAATATACATACCTACACAGCTTTCCATGGTTTACCCCAGACGCTTCACATGCCTTGATTCAATCCACTGACAGCACGTCAACCCCTGTATACCACATCGCTCCAATTCACTCTATTCCTTGCCCTCCTTTCACCCTCCTGCATGTTCAGGCCCCGATCACACAAAATCTTTTTCACTCCATCTTTCCACCTCCAATTTGGTCTCCCTCTTCTCCTCGTTCCCTCCACCTCCGACACATATATCCTCTTGGTCAATCTTTCCTCACTCATTCTCTCCATGTGCCCAAACCATTTCAAAACACCCTCTTCTGCTCTCTCAACCACGCTCTTTTTATTTCCACACATCTCTCTTACCCTTACGTTACTTACTCGATCAAACCACCTCACACCACACATTGTCCTCAAACATCTCATTTCCAGCACATCCATCCTCCTGCGCACAACTCTATCCATAGCCCACGCCTTGCAACCATACAACATTGTTGGAACCACTATTCCTTCAAACATACCCATTTTTGCTTTCCGAGATAATGTTCTCGACTTCCACACATTTTTCAAGGCTCCCAAAATTTTCGCCCCCTCCCCCACCCTATGATCCACTTCGCTTCCATGGTTCCATCCGCTGCCAGATCCACTCCCAGATATCTAAAACACTTCACTTCCTCCAGTTTTTCTCCATTCAAACTCACCTCCCAATTGACTTGACCCTCAACCCTACTGTACCTAATAACCTTGCTCTTATTCACATTTACTCTGAACTTTCTTCTTCCACACACTTTACCAAACTCAGTCACCAGCTTCTGCAGTTTCTCACATGAATCAGCCACCAGCGCTGTATCATCAGCGAACAACAACTGACTCACTTCCCAAGCTCTCTCATCCCCAACAGACTTCATACTTGCCCCTCTTTCCAGGACTCTTGCATTTACCTCCCTAACAACCCCATCCATAAACAAATTAAACAACCATGGAGACATCACACACCCCTGCCGCAAACCTACATTCACTGAGGACCAATCACTTTCCTCTCTTCCTACACGTACACATGCCTTACATCCTCGATAAAAACTTTTCACTGCTTCTAACAACTTGCCTCCCACACCATATATTCTTAATACCTTCCACAGAGCATCTCTATCAACTCTATCATATGCCTTCTCCAGATCCATAAATGCTACATACAAATCCATTTGCTTTTCTAAGTATTTCTCACATACATTCTTCAAAGCAAACACCTGATCCACACATCCTCTACCACTTCTGAAACCGCACTGCTCTTCCCCAATCTGATGCTCTGTACATGCCTTCACCCTCTCAATCAATACCCTCCCATATAATTTACCAGGAATACTCAACAAACTTATACCTCTGTAATTTGAGCACTCACTCTTATCCCCTTTGCCTTTGTACAATGGCACTATGCACGCATTCCGCCAATCCTCAGGCACCTCACCATGAGTCATACATACATTAAATAACCTTACCAACCAGTCAACAATACAGTCACCCCCTTTTTTAATAAATTCCACTGCAATACCATCCAAACCTGCTGCCTTGCCGGCTTTCATCTTCCGCAAAGCTTTTACTACCTCTTCTCTGTTTACCAAATCATTTTCCCTAACCCTCTCACTTTGCACACCACCTCGACCAAAACACCCTATATCTGCCACTCTGTCATCAGACACATTCAACAAACCTTCAAAATACTCATTCCATCTCCTTCTCACATCACCACTACTTGTTATCACCTCCCCATTTACGCCCTTCACTGAAGTTCCCATTTGCTCCCTTGTCTTACGCACCCTATTTACCTCCTTCCAGAACATCTTTTTATTCTCCCTAAAATTTACTGATAGTCTCTCACCCCAACTCTCATTTGCCCTTTTTTTCACCTCTTGCCCCTTTCTCTTGACCTCCTGTCTCTTTCTTTTATACTTCTCCCACTCAATTGCATTTTTTCCCTGCAAAAATCGTCCAAATGCCTCTCTCTTCTCTTTCACTAATACTCTTACTTCTTCATCCCACCACTCACTACCCTTTCTAAACAGCCCACCTCCCACTCTTCTCATGCCACAAGCATCTTTTGCGCAATCCATCACTGATTCCCTAAATACATCCCATTCCTCCCCCACTCCCCTTACTTCCATTGTTCTCACCTTTTTCCATTCTGTACACAGTCTCTCCTGGTACTTCCCCACACAGGTCTCCTTCCCAAGCTCACTTACTCTCACCACCTTCTTCACCCCAACATTCACTCCTCTTTTCTGAAAACCCATACTAATCTTCACCTTAGCCTCCACAAGATAATGATCAGACATCCCTCCAGTTGCACCTCTCAGCACATTAACATCTAAAAGTCTCTCTTTCGCACGCCTGTCAATTAACACGTAATCCAATAACGCTCTCTGGCCATCTCTCCTACTTACATAAGTATACTTATGTATATCTCGCTTTTTAAACCAGGTATTCCCAATCATCAGTCCTTTTTCAGCACATAAATCTACAAGCTCTTCACCATTTCCATTTACAACACTAATATCCTTTGTTTATGTAAACAGCTTGCCTAATAGTCTGGATTTTTACCTAAACATGTTTGTGGATGATGCCAAGGTCATGAGAGAAGTAAAGAATGACAGCAACAGCATCAGATTACAAGAGAACCTGCATAAACTCCAAAACTGATATAACTGGATCATAAAATCTACTCTGATTACATTAAAGTACATAGGATGGGGGACAATGAAAGATGGCCTCAGCATACTCAGAACTTACTGGAAAATACATCACATGAATCTTTGTGTGAAACAGTTGACAATATGCTGACAGAGCTCCACATTATAATAACTATAAAGAAGGCCAACTGCCTGCTGGCTAACAAAATGCATTCAAGTACAGTAAAACCTGTTATCTGTAATATTCAAGATATCAAAATGTTCAAAACAATGCATGTTTTTCAATTTCAGTTAGCAACCTTCAATCATAAAGAAAAAAGGAACATAAGAATATTTCATATCGGTGTTTTGTGGGACTAGTGATCATTAACTGTTTCTCATGTGCTGTCTGGTGCAGTGTTGTGTGTTGGTCCAGCATCATTTGGGCATTTTGTGCACCCTGGGTTATCATTGTGGACAATGGTCCATCTCAAGAATCATCAGCAATTGCCTGACCGTTTCTTGAAGCCATCAGCATCTCACACAAAGCACAAGAGGAACATCTTAAGCCTTAAAAAGAAGATGGAGTTTGTGCACGAGATTGGCTAAGGCTGAGTCCAAGGTAGCCCTTATGAAGGACTTCAACAATGGCATGACAATGATTTACAACACCAAGCAGCAGAAGATTGAAGCATTTAGTTCAGCTTATCTGCTTAGATATATCAATATTTCCTTTAAGGAGAATATTTACAAAATAAGTAAAATATTGTAAAGTATCCAGTCTTTGCTTTATGATGATCCCTATAACTAGTTTCACTATCATGTGAGGAACCTACTTCAACGAGGTCCCCTTTTGTTAGTCAAAATTTGCCACTATGATAGTGTGTGCAGTAGAAAGAGCACAAAAACTTCAGTGAAGGTTGGCAGGGGGAATAAGTGTGGATACTGGGTGGAGTGCACCACATTCCTGCCAGTGGGTCAATCTCACACTCACCACTACTGTGTGCAGATTTATGCTGCTTGTGCATTTTGGCAATACCTGCTAAAGACATTTTCCTGTAACAGGCTATATTTGTGTTGGTTAATCTGGCATCCAAATGTTCAACAATATCTTCTCTTACCCAAGAACCAGCAATATAAATGGATGAGAACCTCTCTGACCTGAGAAATGAAGCAAGGAATCTTATGGCATGCTGATGTGAGTGAGGGAGTGTCAGTGGAGTAGAAAGTGTACTAAAACTTCAGTGAAGGTTGGTGGGCAGAATGTGTCATGTTTCCACTAACTGGCCAGTCTCTCAGTAATAACCATTGCTTGTGGATCTGTGCTACTTGTAAAATTTGGGTATACCTGCTAATATGATTTTCCTGCAACCTGCTGTTTGTGCTTGTTAATGTAGTATCCAAATGTCCAAAAACAACTTTTCCTACCCACAACCAGCAGGTAAACAAAAGAGAACCTATCAGATCTTAGAAATGAAGCTAGAAATCTTACGAAATGCTGATGATGGTGAGGGAGCACCATCGCATGGGTGTGCTTACAACCTGGGTGATTCTACAATCCACAACATAAAGAAAATGCTGAGAAAATACAAGTGCTGTGGTCCACTCAGGTCTAGTCTGCTAATGTAACCACATGGATTAGAAACCCACTTATGGAACAGATGGAGAAAAATGCTCTGTTATACAGAGAGCATGAGATGAAGAGCAGCCTTGGTAACCTTTAGCCCAGGTCTGAAGCTCTAAGATTTATGAGCATTTATGTAAAAAAACAACGTAGTTGAGCTAAGGCCATTTTAAGCAAGTACAGGATAGCTTGATCAGTTCACTAAATGCAATTTCTCTATTTGTGAGGTTTTTGCTTAACATAACCACTACATAAAGCGAGGGATAGGTGTATCACATTTTCTGATTTACTTATATTTAAAAAATCTAGTAACCAGAAATTTTTGCTATCTGAAATGGCTGATTCCTCATGCATTTCAGATAACAGAGGTTTTACTGTAAATGGATAAAGGAGATGTTCGGCAAACTATTCACAACATGTATCATACCAAAAGTGGATTATGCCTCGTAAGTCTGATTACTGCATCTACAAAAGAACAAAGGTTTAACTGAAAGGGTCCAGAAAGGGGAAGCTAAGATAGTAGAGAATTAAGAATTGAGATATCCACAAAACATTTAACATTAAAAGAATACCAAAAGGTCTTGACCAACATCAGGTTTTTGGTCCTGATGAGATTTCACTATATGTACTGAAGATGTATGGAGACACATGAAAAAGACCTCTTGAACTACTGTTCAAGATGTTGCTGGAGAAAAATAAAGTGCCAATGGAGTGAAAAAGGCATATGTCATACCCATTTATAAGAAAGGAGTGTGATCCATAAAGAACTGGAAAAGTTAATCAGAAAGCAAATGAATGACTTTCTCCGGAGGAGTAAGAGGCAATACATGTTTAGAGAAAGAAGGTCATGTGTGTAACAAACCTCTTAGATTTCGATGAGAGAATGAGCTCTTAAACAAAAGGAAAGGCTGGGTAGCCTGTTTATATCTTATCTACCAGAGAACATTCGACACTGTATCATATGGAAGGCTGACTAAGGAGGTGAAATAGCAGGTAAGAATAAAGGGAAGACTCCCCTGATGCACAGATCATCTTAGTGGAAAGAGAACAAAGGACACATGGATTCCTACCTGAATATCCTTGCAGTTGATGCACATGTCATGAAGGAGAATTGCGTCAGCTTATTAGGGACCCTAAACAAACTCCAAAGTTGGTCTGATACATAGCTGATGAGAGTCAACCCAAGTAAATGTAAAGTAATGAGAATGGAACAAAAATGTAAAGTAATGAGAATGGAACAAAAATGTAAAGTAATGAGAATGGAACAAAGTGAAAGAAAGTCTGAATACGATTATCATCTGGCATAAAATTACCTTCAGAAATCTGAGTGTAAAAAGGACTTGGGAGTCAACATCATCCCTTACCAGTCACCAGAGCCCTACATTAGGAAAACAGTAAACACTCTTCGAAGTATATGAAAAAGGAAATATTTAGCTAGTTGTTCATATCCTACATAAGGCTAAAACTAAAATATGCTACTCAAGTTGGGTCACCACATCTAAACAAGGACATAAAAGTAACAGAGACGGTCCACAGAAGGGCAACAAAGATGGTAACAGAATTAAGAGAGCTAAATTACTGGGAAAGTCATGTCTTTAAATCTGCTGATCTTGGAAGAGATATGAGTGAGAGGTGAACTGATCAAAACCTTTAAGTTCATAAAACAGATTAATGACTTGAGGTAACAGTCCCTTGCGAGATGTAGAGAGAGAACAACACGAGGACATAACAAAATTAAACATGAACTGTTAAAAAAAGTAATCAAGTACTTTTATAGTATAAGAGAGGTGAATAAATGGAATAAAATAACAAGAGCATACTAATGCAAATAGCATACATAATCTAAGAAAATGTAAGACAGTAGAGAATGTTCAAGTGTAAAACTCCTTCCCCATACAGTATAAATAGGTAATTACACAAATGCCCCACCAGCTTGAAATCTGAGAATGACAAAAAGGAAGATGAAGTGACCCCAAGATCCTCAACAGACAGAAAATTTATTTGCCACACACATCACAGACAGTATTTCACCTAAGTCTGTACATCAATTGAATACAAAACTTACAAATATTCAACAGAAGTCAGTAATGCTGTATCACTGTTCCAAGATCTAACAGCATCAGTCACAGTAGGAGGTTCACCAGAACACCCTGTAAGCAAGAACTACAATTAATAGGAGTGAGCTACATAATAATGACAGAAAACTTAATATGAAGGAAATCAACTTCCCTGCATATGTATCACATTGATAATGAGTATATGAAGTCTAATCATAATGTTGATTTGCTTGCACAGAATAGCCATAAAAAGAGTTCTGAAACAATAAAAAGCAATTTCTTTCAGTAAAAAAGGTGAGATAGTACTGCTTTCCTGGGGAGTAATACTGTCATTCCCCTATGATAATTTGAGAGTAAACCTAAAGGTCATAAAATTACCTTAAAGCTAATACCAAGGACATGATCACCTTGCATGAATCAATGCTACTCACCATCTCTATTGGAAGACATCCAATTTCAGTACCTAAATCCAAATACACACAAAAAACAAAAATTAATTTGCATCATGCATTCACTGCTTCATCACTCAGTTCTTTCCATTTATCAACTAGAGCACTCATATGACAACAGCACATTTTTACACCTTTCCTAAAAATTTTCTGCTCAATTTCATATCATGGCCTCTGATTGTTCATTCTTTGCTTCTTATGAAAACTGTTTGTGGATGCAATAATGAACTGGGTTGAAAAATCTAATAGTTGTGATTGTGTCATCATGTTTCCTTTCCATTTCCATGATAGACAAATTCAGGGATTCTAGCCTCTTTTCAGCTATGAATTCTGGTACCATCTTTGGTGTCTTCCATGTGACCTCCAATGTGTTTTTCAAAGTACAGAGACCAAGTTGGAGAAACATATTCTAATTTTGGCCTAATATATGATGTGAAAAGTTTGCTGAATATTTCCCTATCCATGAACTTGGATGCAGTTCTAATATTTGCCAGCTGAAAGTTTTTTCCTTCAGTGGGGCTTTTGGCAATAGGTTTGGTACACTGTCACCTCTCATGTCCTTCTCACTCAGACTCCTGTAGCTTAATTCGAAATAGAAAATATTCACACTATAGCCTTCTTACACTTTCCAATTCTTATTACTTTGTATTCACTCAGGCTAAATTTCATTAGCCATGTATCAGATCATCTTTGGAATTTATTTTGGTCCCCTTATAAGATAATGAGGTCCACTATTTACTTCTCCTTGACCTTGACATCATCCACAAACATAATCAGGTAGGAGTCCAAGCCTTTTTGACAAGTTACTTATAAGATCAAGAAGAACAATAGTATCAGAATTGAACCCTACACCATACCTCTGATAACCCCAACCTATTTCAAGAAGGCTCCTCTGACACATGTCCTTTGCTCCTTTTCCCTAGGTCTGTCCTTCAGAGGAGTCTCCCCTAAATCCTGCCTGCAGATCAAGCTCCTTTACAAAAATCTCAGACTGTGGTAACCAACTTGGGGCCTATGGATCCCAAAGTGGCACATGAGACACATCTTGAGAAGCAAACGGTATGTTTTGTGCAAGCAGAATACTGCTTCGGCAATTAAGGTTTTTCAAAGCTTTGGCAAGATTTATCAATATAGATATAACAAACACATCTACTCAAATAAAAAAAAAAGAGACACCACTGAAAGGAAATATGTAATGCTTTACAATGAGGACAAGTGGTTGACTAACTGAAATAGGTTAGGAACTACTGGTCTAAGAGGTTCATTACACGTAACATTGTTTCCCTGAATCAGAGTTGTACCTTACTGATGTGGTTTCTCATTTGAAAGAAATCATCTATATGTGTTCTGATTATCTCTTCCAATATTTCATGTACCACATCTTTTTTAGAAAGGCCAGCTTATAGTTCTGTGCATGTTTTGGCTTTTCTTTTCTTTACGATATCTAAGATGTCTGACTTTGTCCACATTCTCAGCATTTTGCCATGCTCCACCTACAGCATGAACAACAAAGCAGGTGGCTCATCAAATGTATCAGCACACTTCTGCAGAACACATGGAGAAGTCACTAGTTCAATAAGGGTCATGGCCCCCTAATACCCCGTATATGTCTTGTCTTGATATTCCAATGCTTTCCAAGAACTCCTCACCATTCCATCTCTCTGGTGTTGAGGATGATGTGTCTTCCTCTGTGAAAACACTTCAGAACTTGTCCTTCCATTTCCTGTTACATCATCCTATATAGTACTTCTTTCTGAATCCCTTAACCTGACTGGCTGTTCTTAACTGACGTTAGCGAGGTAGTGCAAGGAAACAGACGAAAGAATGTCCCAACCCACCCACATACACATGTATATACATACACGCCCACACATGCTTATATACATACCTATAGATTTTAACATATACATTCTTTTCTTTTCTTTTAAACTATTCGCCATTTCCCGCGTTAGCGAGGTAGCGTTTAAGAACAGAGGACTGGGCCTTTGTGGAATATCCTCACCTGGCCCCCCTCTGTTCCTTCTTTTGGAAAATTAAAAAAAAATCGAGAGGGGAGGATTTCCAGCCTCCCGCTCCCTCCCCTTTTAGTCGCCTTCTACGACACGCAGGGAATATGTGGGAAGTATTCTTAATCCCCCATCCCCAGGGATAATATATATATATATATATATATATATATATATATATATATATATATATATATATATATATATTTTTTCTTTTTCATACTATTCGCTATTTCCCGCGATAGCGAGGTAGCGTTAAGAACAGAGGACTGGGCCTTTGAGGGAATATCCTCACCTGGACCTCTTCTCTGTTCCTTCTTTTGGAAAAAAAAAAAAAAAAAAAAACGAGAGGGGAGGATTTCCAGCCCCCCGCTCCCTTCCCTTTTAGTCGCCTTCTACGACACGCAGGGAATACGTGGGAAGTATTCTTTCTCCCCTATCCCCATATATATATATTTTTTATTTTTTTTATATTATACT
The DNA here is from genome assembly GCF_036320965.1 of Panulirus ornatus. NCBI lineage: Eukaryota > Metazoa > Arthropoda > Malacostraca > Decapoda > Palinuridae > Panulirus > Panulirus ornatus. The sequence continues at coordinate 60,406,045 of NC_092243.1, read as the reverse complement.
TTGTCGCTGTCTCCCGCGTTTGCGAGGTAGCGTATATATATATATATATATATATTTCTTTTCTTTCAAACTATTCGCCATTTCCCGCATTAGCGAGGTAGCGTTAAGAACAGAGGACTGGGCATTTGAGGGAATACCCTCACCTGGCCCAATTCTCTGTTCCTTCTTTTGGAAAATTAAAAAAAAACGAGAGGGGAGGATTTCCAGCCCCCCGCTCCCTCCCCTTTTAGTCGCCTTCTACGACACGCAGGGAATACGTGGGAAGTATTCTTAATCCCCTATCCCAAGGGATAAATATATATATATATATATATATATATTACCACACATCTCTCTTACCCTTTCATTACTTTACTTGGTCAAACCACCTCGCACCACATATTGTCCTCAAACATCTCATTTCTAGCACATCCACCCTCCTCCGCGCAACCCTATCTATAGCCCACACCTCGCAACCATACAACATAGTTGGAAACACTATTCCTTCAATCATACCCATTTTTGCTCTCCGAGATAACATTCTCGCCTTCCACACATTCTTCAGTGCTCCCAGAAACTTCGCCCCCTCCCCCACCCTGTGACTCACTTCTGCTTCCACGGTTCCATCCACTGCTAAATTCACTCCCAGATATCTAAAAGACTTCACTTCCTCCAGTTTTTCTCCATTCAAACTTACCTTCCAATTGACTTGTCCCTCAACTCTACTGAACCTAATAACATTGCTCTTATTCACATTTACTCTCAGCTTTCTTCTTTCACACACTTTACCAAACTCAGTCACCAGCTTCTGCAGTTTCTCACATGAATCAGCCACCAGCACTGTATCATCAGTGAACAACAACCGACTCACTTCCTAAGCTCTCTCATCCACCACAGACTGCATACTTGCCCCTCTCTCCAAAACTCTTGAATTCACATCCCTAACAACCCCATCCATAAACAAATCAAACAACCATGGAGACATCATGCACTCCTACCGCAAACTGACATTCACTGAGAACCAATCACTTTCCTCTCTTCCTACGCGTACACATGCCTTACATCCTCAATAAAAATATTTCACTGCTTCTAGCAACTTGCCTCCCACACCATATACTCTTAATACCTTCCACAGAGCATCTCTATCAACTCTATCTTATGCCTTCTCCATATCAATAAATGCTGCATACAAATCCATTTGTTTTTCTAAGTATTTCTCACATACATTCTTCAAAGCAATCACGTGATCCACACATCCTCTACCACTTGTGAAACCACACTGCTTTTCCCCAATCTGATGCTCTGTACATGCCTTCATCCTCTCAATCAATACCCTCCCATATAATTTCCCAGGAATACTCAACAAACTTAAAACTCTGTAATCTGAATACTCACCTTTATCCCTTATATCTATTAATATTTATTATACTTTGTCGCCAAGCCACTGGCATATATGATGCAGGGTGATTTTTACAGAAATTGTCAAACCATTGACATATACGATGCTGGGTGATCTTTAAAAACGTTATGTTTTAAAAAAGTGCATCCTATGTGCGAGATATACAATAACTGATAACAAATCTAAGTCGACTGAAGATCTTAAGTTCATATATATCACATGTATGGGTTTTAACTGTGGGTCTGTCAAAATGGTAATACTTAGGTTAGTTGAAAAAAGGATGGAATAAAAAATCCCTAAACCTCAGTTCTCTTAAAATGTTTACCACAAAAAATGCATTTCAGCATGTAATAGAGCCAACCAATGGAGATAGAGTCCATGATGATAATCTTAACATATCTTAAAGCTTTTTAATCTTCATACTATACTGAAACTTCACCATATTATAAGCCTCCTATCCTTAAACAGACACCAATATAAGTAAACGAATCATTCATACCCTATATCAGCAACAGGGAAGTTATACCACAAAAACTGATCAAGGAAGATCCATAATCTAATCTCCAACCTACCCTTAGATCCAGGATACTGGCAGAAGGCATAGACAACAGTATGATTCTCTAAAGGAGTTGGAATTAGAGTTAAAGCAGCAGTTGTTTCATCTGGTACACTAAGGACCCTCCAATGATAGGGAGTCTTTGTGTCAGAGGCTGCATCAACAATGGCTGCATCAGGGGAATACAAATTTCCCACTGTCCAGTCACCCAAGCTGAAAGTACAGGTGAATATCAGAAGATTCATAATGTGGAGGTTAGACCCAATGCACACATGGAAACAGCAAAATTAACCCTCAGTGAAAAACAATATAAAGTGCTCACTGAAAAGGTGTTTCAGATTTGATTATCCTGCTATCAAAGTGTTCCAAATCAAATATTACTAAATATTACATCTGCAGTAAAAACTTATATCTTTATTTCTGGCATCACTAAGATATGTATCAAGTAAGAAAACAGCCACTGACTTCAAAATATGACTTTAAGAAATCATTTCATATTAATTGAAAAATGCCTTACAAAAATCTCCTTTACATATTGGAACAACTACCTATATTCATAAAACACCTCACACCTAAAAATCTAGAATTACCAATATCTGTATAGAAAATTTTAAGCATGAAGCCCATGATAGTGAAGAACTCTTTCCTTATACTTTAAAATCAGGCATACAGTATAATCTAATTTCATAACCACAGGACTCCTTTTATGGGGCTACTGCAGCTCAAAGTTGACACTATAATCAGTAGCAGGGAGAATGCTGGGTTTCTTTGGAGTGAGAATTTCCTGATGAGACGACTCCTTTTCATCCACTGACACTGACATAAACTAGCAAAGGATGAGACTGCACTTGAGTTTCTTACAAAAAATAGGGGGGAGTGGCAGTGTTGTTCATTGGTTAGTCAGGTTCTTCAGTGTTTGTGCGTCCCAAGGTGAGGTGCCTTAGTTCCACTAGAATGCATGTATATTGCCCTTACATGGAGGCAAAGGAGACAAATTCAAATGCTCAGAGTACAGCTAGTAAGGTTTATGGGTGAGTTATGATGAGTGGTGACATGCATACACCATCTAACTGGAGAGGAGTGATAAGGTTTTGTGAAAGGTACAGTGCATGTGAACCAGGAATTTTCTTTATGAATTTGTGCGAGAAATATTTTGAGAAAGAGAGTGAACTGCATTCGTCACTTATGAACCTTCAAAAAACATAGGGTTACCAGAGAGGCCTTCTATAAGGAACTATGAACATATGAGGTACTGGATATGAATGGACTAATTGCAGTGAGGAGGTGAGAGTTTTTATCATAGGAGCAAGGAATGCAAGCAAGTAGAAAGAGATGAGGGTGAATGGCTTCCAATGAAAGTGGGCCTGCATCAAGGATGTGTGTTGTGACTGTGGTTCTTTACCATATATGGACAGGGTGGTGAGACAAGTCAATGTAAGAGTCTTACAGTGATGTGCAGGTTCAAGGCATGCTGAGCAATGAAAGGCATACGAGATAAATCAGTTGCTATTTTCAGATAATGCAACTCTGGTGGGACACTTCAGAGAGAGCCTTCAGAAACAAGTGAGAGTTTAGGAGAGAGTGTGAAAGGGAAAAGCAGAGTGTAAAGATACAATGAAAATGTAAGGTAATGAGACACAGCAAGGAGAAGAGAATAGGGAGCAAGTGGAATGGTTTAAGTACCTAAGAGTAAACACTGTAACAGATAGAACAAAAGCACCTGAACTGAATTACAGTGTGGAACAGAAATCTAGCTACTAAAGTCCTAGAAGCATTCATGAATTTACACCGGGAGTAGGCAGTGTCTGTCAAGGCAAAAATGGGTATGTCTGAAGGTATAGCAGTCCTGACAGCATTTCATGGCCCTTGCATACAAAAGAAAGGATGAAGGGGGATGAGATGGAAAGGAAATGTCTGAGAATGATATGTGACATGAGGCAAGAATGACTGTATAAAAGAAAGTTGTGCTAGTAAGCATAGTCTGACATAGTAAAATGACCAGGGTATTGCTGAAATGGTATGGACATATTTAAAAGATGAGTAAAGGAAGACTAAAGGATCTGTCTGAGAAAAGGAGGGAACAAGGGAAATGGTGATATTGAGGAGATGAAAGGATTGAATGAAAGAAGTTTAAGAGTATCAGGGTCTACCATTCAAGAAGGTTAGAGGTGTGCAAGGGATAGAAATAACCGTCACAAGAGGCCATATAAATAATAAAGACTAGTTCACTGAAATCTAAAGAAACTTCAAGACCAAAGGAAAAAACAGACATATCAGGAAGACATTTCTTCAGCAATCATATCATTAAGACAGTGAATGTGGACAAAACAGGAAAAAATTCTAAATGTGATGTTAAGAAGTAAGGCCCTTCATGTGTAAAACTCCCTCCCAAAGAGCAAAAATAGGTACTAAACACATGGAAACCACACTTGCCCCTGTCAAGGGAGTTTCTTGATATCTAGATGATATATAACAAAAACCACAAAAACAATACTAACACATCATGAAGTCCCAGCATTACTTCAACAGAAACTCTATTGTTGAATACAACTTGAGGATTTTCACTACTCTGTAAAAAAAAAAATTTACAGAGTGAACAAACTGCAGTATGATAGCACAGAAAATAATCCAAAATAGTAATTTTTTTAATGTAAAACTTAACTCTCTGATCTCAAGGGTGATACATAAACTATGAAATCTGAACAGTTACTCTAGTATCTATCTAACTATCTCTGATGCCCCATCCCTTTGGGAACTCCCTCAAGGAGGTGAACACAGCAAGAGAGTCTTCATAACTGTTAAACCCCTATATATTCAAAGCAATGATTTCTGAATCATCACAAAGTCAGCCTGAGCTTCTGAAAAGTATTATTCTCCTAACAGTCTATTTTAGATGGCAAAGTAGGTAAACACAACTAATACTTCCACAGTCACATATAAAAACTTATATCATATATATATTATACTTTGTCACTGTCTCCCGCGTTAGCGAGGTATCGCAAGGAAACAGAAAAAAAAAATGGCCCAACCCACACATATACAAATTTATATACAGACATGCCCACATACGCACATATACATACCTATAAATTTCAATGTATACATACAAATACATACACAGACATATACATATATACACATGTACACATTCATATGTGCTGCCTTCATCCATTCCTGTCGCCACCCTGCCACACATGAAATGGCACCCCCCCATCCCCCGCATGCAAGCGAGGTAGCACTAGGAAAAGACAACAACGGCCACATTCGTTCACAATCAATCTCTGGATGTCATTTGTAATGCTCCAAAATCACAGCTCCCTTTCCACATCTGGGCCCCACAAAACTTTCCATGGTTTGCCCTAGATGCTCCACATGTCAATCCATTGACAATACATCAACCCAAGTATACCACATTTTTTCAATTCACTTTATTCCTTGTACGCTTTTCGCCCTCCTGTATGTTCAAGATACAATCGCTCAAAATCTTTTTCACTCCATCCTTCCACCTCCAATTTGATCTCCCACTTCTCTCACTAACCCCTGACTTTACTCCCAACTCATTCCCAAACCACTCTTCCCCTTTACCCTTGAGCTTCGTTTTACTCAGAGCCAAAACATTCAGGTTCCTTTTCTCAAACATACTACCTATCTCTCCTTTTTTCCCATCTTAGTTACATCCATACACATTCAGACACCCCACTCTGAGCCTTCGAGGAGGATGAGCACTCCCTGTATGACTCCTTCTTCTGTTTCCCCTTTTAGAAAGTTAAAATACAAGGAGGGGAGGGTTTCTAGTCCCCTGCTCCTGTCCCCTTTAGTTACCTTCTACGACAAGCAGGGAAGTGTGGAAAGTATTCTTTCTCCCCTATCCCCAGGGATAAAAAACTTATAATTGTTTATCTTATTTATTATACTTAGTCGCTGTCTCCCACATTAGAGTGGTAACGCAAGGAAACAGACGGAAAAATGGCCCAACTCACCCACATAAACATGTACATACATAAATGCCCACACACGCATATATACAAATATATTTCAAAGTATACATACATATATATATACACATGTACGTATTCATACTTGCTGTCTTCATGCATTCCCATCGCCAACCCGCCACACATGAAATGGCATCCTCCTCACCATGCACGCATGTGAAGTAGCGCTAGGAAAAGACAATAAAGGCCCCATTCGTTCACACTCAGTCTCTAGCTGTCATGTGTAAAGCACCAAAACCACAGCTCCTTTTCCACATCCAGGCCTCACAAAACTTCCCCATGGTTTACCCCAGATGCTTCACATGCCCTGGCTCAATCACATGACAGCACATCGACCCCGGTATACCACATCATTCCAATTCACTTTATTCCTTGCACGCCTTTCACCCTTCTGTATGTTCAGGCCCCGATCGCTCAAAATCTTTTTCACTCCATCCTTCCACCTCCAATTAGGTCTCCCACTTCTTCTCATTCCCTCCACCTCTGACACATATATCCTCTTTCAATGTATCCTCACTCATTCTCTCCATGTGACCAAACCATTTCAATACACCCTCTTCTGCTATCTCAACCACATTCTTTTTATTACCACACATCTCTCTTCCCATTTCATTACTTACTCGATCAAATCATCTCACACCACATACTGTCCTCAAACAATCAATTTCCAAAACATCCACTCTCCTCCACACAAGCCTATCTAGAGCCCATGCCTCGCAACCATATAACATCGTGAGAACCACCATTCCTTCAAATACCCAGTTTGGCTCTCCGAGTTAACGTTCTCATCTTCCACACATTCTTCAACGCTCCCAGAACCTTCGCCCCCTCCCCCACCCTGTGACTTACTTCCGCTTCCATGGTCCCCTCCGCTGCTAAATCTACTCCCAGATAACTAAAACACTTCACTTCCTCCAGTTTTTCTCCATTCAAACTTACCTCCCAATTGACTTGTCCCTCAACCCTACTGAACTTAATACCCTTGCTCTCATTCACATTTACTCTCAGCTTTCTTCTTTCACACACTTTACCAAACTCAGTCACGGCTTCTGCAGTTTCTCACATGAATCAGCCACCAGTGCTGTATCATCAGCAAACAATAACTGACTCACTTCCTAAGCCCTCTCTTCCACAACAGACTGCATACTTGCCCCTCTCTCCTAAACTCTTGCATTCCCCTCCCTAATAACCCCATCCATAAACAAATTAAACAACCATGGAGATATCACGCATCCCTGCCGTAATAACATTCACTGGGAACCAATCACTTTCCTCTCTTTCTACTCGTACACATGCCTTACAGCCTTACATCATTGATAAAAACTTTCACTGCTTCTAGCAACTTACCTCCTACACCATATACTCTTAATACCTTCCACAGAGCATCTCTATCAACTCTATCATATGCCTTCTCCAGATCAATAAATGTTATATACAAATCCATCTAATTTTCTAAGTATTTCTCACATCCATTCTTCAAAGGAAACACACATTCCTCGCGCGTCGCAGAAAGAGACCAAAGGGGATGGAAGCGGGGCGCTAGAAACCCTCCCCTCCTTGTATTTTAATTTTCTAACAGGGGAAACAGAGGAAGGAGTCATGCAGGGAGTGCTCATCCTCTTCGAAGGCTCAGTTTGAGGTGTCTAAATGTGTGTGGATGTAACCAAGATGAGAAAAAAGGAGAGATAGGTAGAATGTTTGAGAAAAGGAACCTGGATGTTTTGGCTCTGAGTGAAACGAAGCTCAAGGGTTAAGGGGAAGAGTGGCTTAGGAATGTCTTGAGAGTAAAGTCCGGGGTTGGTGAGAGGACAAGAGCAAAGGAAGGAGTAGCACTACTCCTGAAGCAGGAGTTGTGGGAGTATGTGATAGAGTGTAAGAAAGTAAACTCTAGATTGATATGGGTAAAACTGAAAGTGGATGAAGAGAGATGGGTGATTATTTGTGCCTATGCACCTGGTCATGAGAAGAATGATCATGAGAGGCAAATGTTTTGGGAGCAGGTGAGTGAGTGTGTTAGTAGCTTTGATGTACGAGACCAGGTTATAGTGATGGGTGATTCATATGTAAAAGTGAGTAATGTGGCAGTTGAGGTGTACAACTGGTGTACATGAGGTGTTCAGTATTGTAAATGGAAATGGTGAAGGGCTTGTAGATTTGTGTGCTGAAAAAGGACTGGTGACTGGGAATACCTGGTTTAAAAAGAGAGATATACATAAGTATATGTATGTAAGTAGGAGAGATGGCCAAAGAGCATTACTGAATTACGTGTTAATTGACTGGCGCATGAAAGAGAGACTTTTGGACAATGTGCTGAGAGGGGCAACTGGAGGAATGTCTGATCATTATCTTGTGGAGGCGAAGGTGAAGATTTGTAGAGGTTTTCAGAAAAGAAGAGAGAGTGTTGGGGTGAAGAGAGTGGCAAGTTGGAGAGAGGAAGTGAGCTTGGAAAGGAGACTTGTGCGAGGAAGTACCAAATGAGATTGAGAGCAGAATGGAAAAAGGTGAGAGCAAATGACGTAAGGGGTGTGGGGGAGGAATGGGATGTATTTTGGGAAGCAGTGATGGCTTTTGCAAAAGATGCCTGTGGCATGAGAAAGATGGGAGGTGGAGCAGATTAGAAAGGGTAGTGAGTGGTGAGATGAAGAAGTAAGACTGTTAGTGAAAGAGATGAGAGAGATGTTTGGACAATTTTTGCAGGGAAGTAGTACAAATGACTGGGAGATGTATAAAAGAAAGAGGCAAGAGGTCAAAAGAAAGGTGCAAGAGGTGAAAAAGAGGGCAAAGAGAGTTGTGGTAAGAGAGTATCATTAAATTTTAGGAGAATATAAAAGATGTTTTAGAAGGAGGTAAATAGAGTATGACAAGAGAACAAATGGGAACATCAGTGAAGGAGGCTAATGGGGAGGTAATAACAAGTGGTGATGAAGTGTGAAGGAGATGGAGTGAGTATTTTGATGGTTTGTTGAATGTGTTTGATGACACAGTGGCAGATATACGTTGTTTTTGGTCGAGGTGGAGTGCAAAGTGAAAGCGCCAAGGAAAATGGTTTGATAAACAGAGAAGAGGTAGTGAAAGCTTTGCGGAAGCTGAAAGCCAGCAAGGTGGCGGGTTTAGATGGTATTGCAGTAGAATTTATTAAAAAAGGGGGTGACTGTGTTGTTGACTGGTCGGTAAGGATATTCAGTGTATGTATGGTTCATGGTGAAGTGCCTAGGGAATGGTGGAATGCATGCATTGTGCCATTGTACAAAGGCAAAGGGGATAAAGGTGAGTGTTCAAATTACAGAGGTATAAGTTTGTTGAGTAGTCCTAGGAAATTATATGGAAGGGTTTTGATTGAGAGGGTACAAGCATGTACAGAGCATCAGACTGGGGAAGAGCAGCGTGGTTTTAGAAGTGGTATAGGATGTGTGGATAAAAACTTATGATAATATATTCTGGGGAGCTGCTATATAACATTTACTCAGTCTTGAACTCCCAATCTGTATTGTTGCCACATTTTTCTAAAAGCAGAGGTAAACAAAACTTCCAATAAATAAAAATCTGATTCTTAGCATCACATTTTTCATGAAGTTCATTCAGCATCTTGAACAGGCTTACTTGTAGCATGAGGATTTGATGGATGCTTAAGAATAGTGGCGACTGGTTCAAGTGGGCTGAAGTATAAAAATATATGGCTGGTAACAAAGTGTACATACCCTTTGAATACTAGCATTGAAGTGTTGCAGTGGGCAGTATGTTATAGAAGTAACAACACCTAGTGGCAAACTGCCAGGTGGGCTCTCATTACAACAGCTTGAATTATAATAAAAACAGTAGAAATTGTTGGTCCCCTCGCTTTATCAAGAAGTTTGTATCAATACGTGCTATATAGCAACATTAAACAAAAATTACATGATTTGGAAATGGCATTAATGAATAAAGTGTATAGCTTGTATATGAGTAGACAGAGCTCCTTGTATCACAATGAAAACCCACTCCAGAAGACTGACTTTTTCCTTATCAGAGAAGTCTCCAGCACTATTGGCATTCCAGGCTAGAAACTTTGCATAAACTGAAGTGTGTGCGTGAATACATACATAGGAATGAAGACATGATTCATATACAAAAGGTTAAGAAGAAAAGGCAACACAAGTGTAAAACTCTTTCCCCATAAAATGTAAATAGTAATCACATAAGCAAACAGGTTCTGAAAAGTGGCTCAGTTGGTCCTGGATTCTCCCATTTTTCACCATTTGGCAGACCAATATACATCCCCCTATACATTCATGACATGATTAAATGAAGGGTAATGGGAATGGTCCAAGACCTAAAGTATACAAACATTATTTTCCTCATATCATTGAAGTATTCAAGAGAGAAATGCTCGATTCTTGACATGTCCAGAATAAAATGTTTCTTTCTCTTCATGTAAAACTTCATCACTAACAGTTCATGGCCAGGTAATTGGGTTTGTGTTTAGCCAATGCGAATCTTATATATTTCTGATGGGGCTGGTCACTGCCAAACTACATGTTCAAAAATAAATGTCTAGACCCACCTGGTTGACTTTCTGATCACAGCAACATCAGAAAAAGAATGCTCACTTCATCAAAATTAAACAACCTGCTCTCCAGAACCTAGAAGTTATCATCAATCACAAATCTCTACACAGATAAGCTTCTAACAAAGCAACCAAAATGGCTAAGCTAGGCTTCCAATAAAGCACTCAAAATGGCTGTAAAAGTCTCAGCTGACAAATCAAGTGGTAGAGGATGTGTGGATCAGGTGTTTGCTTTGAAGAATGTATGTGAGAAATACTTAGAAAAGCAAATGGATTTGTATGTAGCATTTATGGATCTGGAGAAGGCATATGATAGAGTTAATAGAGATGCTCTGTGGAAGGTATTAAGAATATATGGTGTGGGAGGCAAGTTGTTAGAAGCAGTGAAAAGTTTTTATCGAGGATGTAAGGCATGTGTACATGTAGGAAGAGAGGAAAGTGATTGGTTCTCAGTGAATGTAGGTTTGCGGCAGGGGTGTGTGATGTCTCCATGGTTGTTTAATTTGTTTATGGATGGGGTTGTTATGGAGGTGAATGCAAGAGTTTTGGAAAGAGGGGCAAGTATGAAGTCTGTTGTGGATGAGAGAGCTTGGGAAGTGAGTCAGTTGTTGTTCGCTGATGATACAGCGCTGGTGGCTGATTCATGTGAGAAACTGCAGAAGCTGGTGACTGAGTTTGGTAAAGTGTGAGAAAGAAGAAAGTTAAGAGTAAATGTGAATAAGAGCAAGGTTATTAGGAACAGTAGGGTTGAGGGTCAAGTCAATTGGGAGGTAAGTTTGAATGGAGAAAAACTGGAGGAAGTAAAGTGTTTTAGATATCTGGGAGTGGACCTGGCAGCGGATGGAACCATGGAAGCGGAAGTGGATCATAGGGTGGGGGAGGGGGCGAAAATCCTGGGAGCCTTGAAGAATGTGTGGCAGTCGAGAACATTATCTCCGAAAGCAAAAATGGGTATGTTTGAAGGAATAGTGGCGTGGGCTATGGATAGAGTGGTGCACAGGAGGGTGGATGTGCTGGAAATGAGATGTTTGAGGACAATGTGTGGCGTGAGGTGGTTTAATCGAGTAAGTAACGTAAGGGTAAGAGAGATGTGTGGAAATAAAGAGAGCGTGGTTGAGAGAGCAGAAGAGGGTGTTTTGAAATGGTTTGGGCACATGGAGAGAATGAGTGAGGAAAGATTGACCAAGAGGATATATGTGTCGGAGGTGGAGGGAACGAGGAGAAGTGGGAGACCAAATTGGAGGTGGAAAGATGGAGTGAAAAAGATTTTGTGTGATCGGGGCCTGAACATGCAGGAGGGTGAAAGGAGGGCAAGGAATAGAGTGAATTGGATCGATGTGGTATACCAGGGTTGACGTGCTGTCAGTGGATTGAATCAGGGCATGTGAAGTGTCTGGGGTAAACCATGGAAAGCTGTGTTGGTATGTATATTTGCATGTGTGGATGTGTATGTATATACATGTGTATGGGGGTGGGTTGGGCCATTTCTTTCGTCTGTTTCCTTGCGCTACCTCGCAAACGCGGGAGACAGCGACAAAGCAAAAAAAAAAAAAAATATATACCATACTGTGGCTTTTGGTGTTCAGTAGCATAATCCAGGACTAAGTTGTTGTGTTGTTCCTTTGTTTAACCAGGCTATTACCAATCAGGAGCCCAGAGGTCTACACATCCATCATATCTAGGCTTGTGTAGCACAAGTAATTGATCATACTTACAGTTGCTTACAGATGCTAAACTCATGGATAGATCAAAAAGCATCAAAGAAAGCAACACACTGCAAAGTAACCGTTAACAAATGAAAGAGTGGTCATAAAGATAATTCTAAAAATTTCAGTCCAAGCTCTTCTTTGCAGGAACAGTTCATAGCGAGCGCCTTCAATGGCTTCACACAATGAATTATAACATTTTAGCCTGAAGTTAACCTTTTCCTCCTGCTGTGCATAAAAACACCCTTTAATCTCATTGGCAACATTTTACAAAGCCTTCCATGACTATCACACCAACAGTAAAGTATTTTCAAGTTCTGATTGAGAACCAGGCCTTTCAGGAGTTTCCAAAAATAAATTACATATTTCTCCAATGACTACTGTCTGCACTTGCAGGCATTCATAGTAGTTTAGATTTTCAAAAGCAAATGCAGGTTGCATAGTTTCTAGCTCTGCAACTCTATCTCCTTACTTTCATAAGTGGTTTATACACATAAGAGAGCTAGGGAGTTAGGGACTTATACGGATAACCTCTTCTAGTTTTAGCTATATGCTTACACTTGTTTTTGAAGATAACAATAATGAGACTGTCGACTACCCACTCAGGCAAAGCAATCCAAAAATCTATTACTATGACCAAAAAAGAGAAATTTTCCTTTTTTGCCTCTATGCCTTGGCTTCTTATGTTTAAAAGAGTGCCTTCTTGTTTCTTCAAGTTGTTACCCACATGGTAGGAGGAAGAAATCAGAAATTTATATTTTCAAAACCCTTCAGTAGTTCAAAGACTTTAATCGGCTGCCCATGAGTCTTCTTTCCTTCAGTATTGTTAACTCATGCTAATTTAATCCCTTTATGTATAAGGTCCCCTATTGTAGTTTGGGAACTAATTATAAGACCTCTTCTGTAATTCCTTTAGCCTGTCAGTGTTTCTTGATGTAAGGATATTAGACTTGAACAAATTATCCAATGCAAGAATGAACAACACTTCTATAAAACACCAATGAATTTCCCTATTCATATTCAAATGTTTTCCTAAATAAGGCAATTACTTTTGCTGCAACCTAAGAAGCTTAAAGCAATGGCTTCAGGCTGAGAATAACATGCATTCATATTCATTTTCCTCAAATCATCTCTACCACTGCTCTATAATTCTTTTTCCTCACAAGCATGACTTTACACTTACTTTCAGTTTATGTGAGAAGCCATCTGCTAATCTGTTTTCTGTATTTTTCAGTGAACAGCATTTTCTTTTCCTCTGAAACTCTATTCTTTTTCTGTATATCTTAGCAATGACTGTAAAAATGCTTGCAACTAGACAAGGTACCATTTCCCTATTCATATTCAAATGTTTTCCTAAATAAGGCAATTACTTTTGCTGCAACCTAAGAAGCTTAAAGCAATGGCTTCAGGCTGAGAATAACATGCATTCATATTCATTTTCCTCAAATCATCTCTACCACTGCTCTATAATTCTTTCTCCTCACAAGCATGACTTTACACTTACTTTCAGCTTATGTGAGAAGCCATCTGCTAATCTGTTTTCTGTATTTTTCAGTGAACAGCATTTTCTTTTTCTCTGAAACTCTATTCTTTTTCTGTATATCTTAGCAATGCCTGTAAAAATGCTTGCTACTAGACAAGGTACCATTCATGGAGTATTCACAAAGACAGGAAACAGTACAGGCCCAATTACACTGCCCTGTAAGCTTCTCTCTGCCTCCAACTAACCCAAAACTAACCCTTTAACCTGGGTCCTGTACTCACTCCTACTAAGATTCTGATTCCATTATAACCTCTGTAAGGTGGGTTTGCTCCCTAACTGCACTGGTTAATTCATTTCTTGCTTTATTGTATTCTTAGTACCTCTCCCAGGTCCTTTATTGTCTGTACTTCTGCCATGCCTCCTACCTTTCAATATCAAGTGTCAAGACCCGTTAATACATATTAGTAATCATATTATTATCATATTTTGCTTTGTCGCTGTCTCCCACGTTAGCAAGGTAGCGCAAGGAAACAGACGAATGAATGGCTCAACTCACCCACATACACATGTATGTACATACATGTCCAAACATGCAAATATACATACCTATACATACCTACACACATTCTTCAAGGCTCCCAGAATTTTCGCCCCCTCCCCCACCCTATGACTCACTTTCACTTCCATGGTTCCATCCGCTGCCAAATCCACTCCCAGATATCTAAAACACTTCACTTCATCCAGTTTTTCTCCATTCAAACTTACCTCCCAATTGACTTGACCCTCAACCCTACTGTACCTAATAACCTTGCTCTTATTCACATTTACTCTTAACTTTCTTCTTTCACACACTTTACCAAACTCAGTCACCAGCTTCTGCAGTTTCTCACATGAATCAGCCACCAGCACTGTATCATCAGCGAACAACAACTGACTCACTTCCCAAGCTCTCTCATCCACAACAGACTTCATACTTGCCCCTCTTTCCAAAACTCTTGCATTCACCTCCATAACAACCCCATCCATAAACAAATTAAACAACCATGGAGACATCATGCACCCCTGCCGCAAACCTACATTCACTGAGAACAATCACTTTCCTCTCTTCCTACACGTACACATGCCTTACATCCACGATAAAAACTTTTCACTGCTTCTAACAACTTGCCTCCAACACCATATATTCTTAATACCTTCCACAGAGCATCTCTATCAACTCTGTCATATGCCTTCTCCATATCAATAAATGCTTCATACAAATCCATTTGCTTTTCTAAGTATTTCTCACATACATTCTTCAAAGCAAACACCTGATCCACACATCCCCTACCACTTCTGAAACCACACTGCTCTTCCTTAATCTGATGCTCTGTACATGCCTTCACCCTCTCAGTCAATACCCTCCCATATAATTTACCAGGAATACTCAATAAACTTATACCTCTGTAATTTGAGCACTCTCCTTTGTCCCCTTTGCCTTTGTACAATGGCACTATGCAAGCATTCCGCCAAATCCTCAGGCACCTCACCATGAGTCATACATACATTAAATAACCTTACCAACCAGTCAACAACACAGTCACCCCCTTTTTTTAATAAAATCCAAACCCGCTGCCTTGCCAGCTTTCATCTTCCGCAACGCTTTTACTACCTCTTCTCTGTTTACCAAATTATTTTCCCTAACCCTCACCCAAACTCTCATTTGCCCTCTTTTTCACCTCTTGCACCTTTCTCTTGCCCTCCTGGCTCTTTCTTTTATACATCTCCCACTCATTTGCATTATTTTCCTGCAAATATCGTCCAAATGCCTCTCTCTTCTCTTTCACTAATAATCTTACTTCTTCATCCCACCACTCACTACCCTTTCTAATCTGCCCACCTCCCACATTTCTCATGCCACAAGCATCTTTTGCGCAAGCCATCACTGTTTCCCTAAATACATCCCATTCCTCCCCCACTCCCCTTACCTCCTTTGTTCTCACCTTTTTCCATTCTGTACTCAGTCTCTCCTGGTACTTCCTCACACAAGTCTCCTTCCCAAGCTCACTTACTCTCACCACTCTCTTCACCCCAACATTCTCTCTTCTTTTCTGAAAACCTCTACAAATCTTCACCTTCGCCTCCACAAGATAATGATAAGACATCCCTGCAGTTGCACCTTTCAGCACATTAACATCCAAAAGTCTCTCTTTCGCGCGCCTATCAATTAACACGTAATCCAATAACACTCTCTGGCCATCTCTCCTACTTACATACGTATACTTTTCTATATCTCTCTTTTTAAACCAGGCATTCCCAATCACCAGTCCTTTTTCAGCACATAAATCCACAAGCTCTTCACCATTTTCATTTACAACACTGAACACCCCATGTATACCAATTATTCCCTCAACTGCCACATTACTCACCTTTGCATTCAGATCACCCATCACTATAACCCAGTCTCGTGCATCAAAACCACTAACACATTCATTCAGCTGCTCCCAAAACACTTGCCTCTCATGATCTTTCTTCTCATGCCCAGGTGCATATGCACCAATAATCACCCATCTCTCTCCATCCACTTACAGTTTTACCCATATCAATCTAGAGTTTACTTTCTTACACTCTATCACATACTCCCACCACTCCTGTTTCAGGAGTAGTGCTACTCCTTCCCTTGCTCTTGTCCTCTCACTAACCTGACTTTACTCCCAAGACATTCCCAAACGACTCTTCCCCTTTACCCTTGAGCTTTGTTTCACTCAGGGCCAAAACATCCACGTTCCTTTCCTAAAACATACTACCTGTCTCTCCTTTTTTCTCATCTTGGTTAAATCCACACACATTTATACACCCCAGTCCAAGCCTTCAAGGAGGATAAGCACTCCCCGCATGACTCCTTCTTCTGTTTCCCCTTTTAGAAAGTTAAAATACAAGGAGGGGAGGGTTTCTAGCCCCCTGCTCCCATCCCCTTTAGTCGCCTTCTACGACACGTGAGGAATGCGTGGGAAGTATTCTTTCTCCCCTATCCCAAGGGATAATTAGTAATCATACATGCAAAAAAATAAGGCAAACGGAGACTATCACTTGGTTCTCTCACCCTTAGCATGTCAGCCAGGTAAGTAAGGACATCAAATGACTGAGGATAGGCAAGCATTGACCCTTCATCACTGCAGTAAGCAAGGGCAGACAAGAAGCTTGCTTCAACTCCTACCAATTTGTAGCAATGCCCCTTGTACTCTGAATAGCCATCAGGACACAGTGCTGAGGAGAGAGATATTTTTCACATCATTGCATACTAAAAGGAAAATTAACATTATGTGTGTGCCTATTACATGAATAACCATGTGTGTGTGTGTGTGTGTGTGTGTGTGTGTGTGTGTGTGTGTGTGTGTGTCATATCTATAATTATGTTTTCCTAAATTTCCAAAGGAGTTTCACACTCATTGGACCCCACTTCTTGACCTTTATACACTAAAATTCACTATTTTAATTTTCTATATAATGTTTGTCTGCAAAGTGTTGTCACTTCGCTTATTCCCTTGATTCACAACTCTGATACTATAAAAGTAGTTCTTTGCATCTTTTCCAATATGCTTTGCTTACTTTCTCATAACTACCTCAGTTTCTTCTGTCAATACTGTTAAACCAGTGTCTGTGATAAAGTATCCTCTCACTCCTTTTTTTTTCCATGATGGGTTAATTTGTGGTTTAACATTCCCTGTAAGTCCACTCTCTTATATCAAGAAGCATCTTTGTAGCTCTCCTCTGGCCCTTCCATATTACTTTTTTGTGCATTGCAAATTCTACTTTAGGTCTATTATGCATTGCAAAAACTTTTTGAACATCTTCTTATCAATATATGTGAACTCAATTTTAATATTTGCCCGACAATATAGGAAAAGAGTTCTATACTCAAAGGGTTCCATCTCTAACTTTCTTTACCATCTAACAGCTTCTTAGACATCAGCTTACTGCTAGTTATACACAATTTCTAGTTAATTCCAACCATGTAACATCCTTACATTAAAGAGAACTTTTCTATATCCTTTCTAACAATGTTCTTACCTGACTTCTTGTTTTCACCTCTGGTTATTCTGTTAAAGCATCTAAAGCAAAATTTTTCACTGATGATGTCCTTCAACTGATTTAGAATTCTGAACTCACCTTGCCTCTACTGTGGCCAAAACTATAGCCCTAGGCCTCTCATTGTAATTAAGTTCTCATAATTCAGGTATCATCTTTGCTTCCCTTCTCTGGACCCTTTCAATAAATCTTTGTTTCTTTAGGTGTGGAGACAAAACTTGAAAAGTATAACTAATTTTGATCTAATAAATGTTTTGAATAGTTTCCCAGTTATTTACTTATCCATGTATTCAAATGCATTTCTAATAATTGCCACCAGACAGAATGCCTCTTTAACAATTCTCCATATGCGTAGCTCTGATGGCAGGTTAGGCACAGTGTCAACTTCAGTCTCTTTCACATGCCCATTCCTATGGCTTACTTTATGCATGATAATAGATGCACTAAGAGTGTCTTTCTCTGTGTCATTTCCTCATTACTATGCACAAACTCAAATTACAGTTGATCAACCATTCATCAAACTTGTTTTGAAGTATGTCTTGGTCCCCTTATGAGATCATGCAATCATCCTCATTCCTAACTTCTCTCATCATCTGTATATTTGTTCAGTTAAAAGTTAAATGATTCAGGCAAGTTATTTACATATACCAAGACCAAGCTCTACAGCAAAACACTGGTTACCCTATCCATATCAAGCATACTCATCTAAACTATGTCCTCACCCTTGCACCCTTGCACTAAAATAATCTTCTATGGAGTGAAGGACTTTACTTCTTATTTCTGCCTATGAATCCAGCTGCTTGGTCAGTTTTTACTGTAGTAGTGTCATAAGCTTTCTGGCAGTCCATGAATACAAAGTCTACTCATCCATTCCTTTGGTCTAAGATGGAGTTCACTATATCATAAAACTAATGCATGATTTCCTTTCCCTTTGTCAAACTGTCCCCCTATTAGGCAGTTTTTCTTTGCAAGTAGGCTTCCACTTTTTTCCAAAAATATTTTCTAGTGTTCTACACACCACACATTAGTGAGACTGGTCTGTGATTCAGTACAGTTTTTTATTAAATTTTTTAAAGTTAGGTACAACAGTTGTCCTCTTCCATTCCTTTGGCACCACGTCTTCAACTAGCATAAAACCTTTTGAGCAACCAAGTCATGTCTCCACACATTCCTTTAGCACATATGGAGACACACCATCAGCACCTTGCATTGGTTAATGGATTTTAACAGCTTGATCATGCCCCTTCTATCGACTAAAATGCCTTCCAAGACCTCCTCCCATCCCATCTTGCTCATAGTGGGGTTATATTGTCCTTCACTGTGAAAAGATTATAGACTGTAAACTTTTCACTTGGTTCTTTATATATTTCTTTATCCTCAACAGTTCTTCCCCTCAAATCCCTCAGCATGATTTGATGCTGTTTCACCAATAATCTACTTCTAAAGAAGTTATGGAAAAGTTTCAAGTTGTTTTGCGCCCTGTCCACAATATTCTTTTCAAAGCTTCTTTGTTCATTCCTCTTGATCTTGCAATATTTGTTTCTTTTTCTCTAATACCTTTCTATTGCTAACTCACTACACTAACATCTTTATCTCCTCTTCAGTATATCCTTAAGCTCTTTTGCTTTTTATCATATTAATCTTAATGCACCTCACTCTCACCTTTTCAATCTTTCTCCTCTATCTGCATCCAAAGACAATCATGTTCTAATTCCTTCACAGTAAATTTCATAGAACCTTTAATAGCAATGGTCTTCATTGCTTACTAGGTGTGCAATTCTTTTATGCAACCCATCTCACAATTCTTAATCTAATCCTAGCCCCTAGGGATATAATTTCAAACTCACACCTCTTTCAATGGTAAGCCAGTTGTTCCAAACATCACCCAATGTTACAAACATCAAAATTTGATGGACTATGTGATCTTTGTGGTGTTCATATTTCCTCCATC
The DNA here is from genome assembly GCF_036320965.1 of Panulirus ornatus. Taxonomy (NCBI): domain Eukaryota; kingdom Metazoa; phylum Arthropoda; class Malacostraca; order Decapoda; family Palinuridae; genus Panulirus; species Panulirus ornatus. The sequence continues at coordinate 60,386,365 of NC_092243.1, read as the reverse complement.
TCTGGCTTTTGCAGCAACTCTGAAAATGCAAGAAGTGTAACACTAATTCTATGATAAATGTGCCCTAGGAAAAGCATTCCTTACTACTGTGAATGTTACTACCTAGAGGTTATGCCATTTATATAAGTGGACTTTCTCAATGATCCATACTTACGTGGCAACATACAGATGTAATGTAAATCACTACGGTCACATGCCACTGCCTGCTTCTGGCCTGAACTGGTCACAGCCAAACACTCCAGCCCTTCCCCAACCTGTGTGAAAAGGAATATGTCCTACTGAAATCTTAGTCTGAACGGAGATTTTCTTTATCATATTTTTGTTTTTGTTTTATCAAAACAGAGCAAATTACAAATCTCAGAGCATTTTAATGGTTATCCTTACTTCATAATTGTGTCTCTTGTATTCACATTTCCTCACTCTATTCTAACAATTTATATTTGATCTAAACCTACACCTATCACATATGGAAAGCTGTGTAGGTATGTATATTTGCGTGTGTGGACGTATGTATATACATGTGTATGGGGGTGGGTTGGGCCATTTCTTTCGTATGTTTCCTTGCGCTACCTCGCAAACGCGGGAGACAGCGACAAAGAAAAAAAAATATATATATATATATATATATATATATATATATATATATATATATATATAAGTGTTTTGGGAGCAGCTGAATGAGTGTGTTAGTGGTTTTGATGCACGAGACCAGGTCATAGTGATGGGTGATTTGAATGCAAAGGTGAGTAATGTGGCAGTTGAGGGAATAATTGGTATACATGGGGTGTTCGGTGTTGTAAATGGAAATGGTGAAGAGCTTGGAGATTTATGTGCTGAAAAAGGACTGATGATTGGGAATACCTGGTTTAAAAAGCGAGATATACATAAGTATACTTATGTAAGTAGGAGAGATGGCCAGAGAGCGTTATTGGATTACGTGTTAATTGACAGGCGTGCGAAAGAGAGACTTTTGGATGTTAATGTGCTGAGAGGTGCAACTGGAGGGATGTCTGATCATTATCTTGTGGAGGCTAAGGTGAAGATTTGTATGGGTTTTCAGAAAAGAAGAGTGAATGTTGGGGTGAAGAGGGTGGTGAGAGTAAGTGAGCTTGAGAAGGAGACCTGTGTGAGGAAGTACCAGGAGAGACTGAGTACAGAATGGAAAAAGGTGAGAACAATGGAAGTAAGGGGAGTGGGGGAGGAATGGGATGTATTTAGGGAATCAGTGATGGATTGCGCAAAAGATGCTTGTGGCATGAGAAGAGTGGGAGGTGGGTTGATTAGAAAGGGTAGTGAGTGGTGGGATGAAGAAGTAAGAGTATTAGTGAAAGAGAAGAGAGAGGCATTTGGACGATTTTTGCAGGGAAAAAATGCAATTGAGTGGGAGATGTATAAAAGAAAGAGACAGGAGGTCAAGAGAAAGGTGCAAGAGGTGAAAAAAAGGGCAAATGAGAGTTGGGTGAGAGAGTATCATTAAATTTTAGGGAGAATAAAAAGATGTTCTTGAAAGAGGTAAATAAAGTGCGTAAGACAAGGGAGCAAATGGGAACTTCGGTGAAGGGCGCAAGTGGGGAGGTGATAACAAGTAGTGGTGATGTGAGAAGGAGATGGAGTGAGTATTTTGAAGATTTGTTGAATGTGTTTGATGATAGAGTGGCAGATATAGGGTGTTTTGGTCGAGGTGGTGTGCAAAGTGAGAGGGTTAGGGAAAATGATTTGGTAAACAGAGAAGAGGTAGTGAAAGCTTTGCGGAAGATGAAAGCCGGCAAGGCAGCAGGTTTGGATGGTATTGCAGTGGAATTTATTAAAAAAGGGGGTGACTGTATTGTTGACTGGTTGGTAAGGTTATTTAATGTATGTATGACTCATGGTGAGGTGCCTGAGGATTGGCGGAATGCGTGCATAGTGCCATTGTACAAAGGCAAAGGGGATAAGAGTGAGTGCTCAAATTTCAGAGGTATAAGTTTGTTGAGTATTCCTGGTAAATTATATGGGAGGGTATTGATTGAGAGGGTGAAGGCATGTACAGAGCATCAGATTGGGGAAGAGCAGTGTGGTTTCAGAAGTGGTAGAGGATGTGTGGATCAGGTGTTTGCTTTGAAGAATGTATGTGAGAAATACTTAGAAAAGCAAATGGATTTGTATGTAGCATTTATGGATCTGGAGAAGGCATATGATAGAGTTGATAGAGATGCTCTGTGGAAGGTATTAAGAATATATGGTGTGGGAGGAAAGTTGTTAGAAGCAGTGAAAAGTTTTTATCGAGGATGTAAGGCATGTGTACGTGTAGGAAGAGAGGAAAGTGATTGGTTCTCAGTGAATGTAGGTTTGCGGCAGGGGTGTGTGATGTCTCCATGGTTGTTTAATTTGTTTATGGATGGGGTTGTTAGGGAGGTGAATGCAAGAGTTTTGGAAAGAGGGGCAAGTATGAAGTCTGTTGGGGATGAGAGAGCTTGGGAAGTGAGTCAGTTGTTGTTCGCTGATGATACAGCGCTGGTGGCTGATTCATGTGAGAAACTGCAGAAGCTGGTGACTGAGTTTGGAAAAGTGTGTGGAAGAAGAAAGTTAAGAGTAAATGTGAATAAGAGCAAGGTTATTAGGTACAGTAGGGTTGAGGGTCAAGTCAATTGGGAGGTGAGTTTGAATGGAGAAAAACTGGAGGAAGTGAAGTGTTTTAGATATCTGGGAATGGATCTGGCAGCGGATGGAACCATGGAAGCGGAAGTGGATCATAGGGTGGGGGAGGGGGCGAAAATCCTGGGGGCCTTGAAGAATGTGTGGAAGTCGAGAACATTATCTCGGAAAGCAAAAATGGGTATGTTTGAAGGAATAGTGGTTCCAACAATGTTGTATGGTTGCGAGGCATGGGCTATGGATAGAGTTGTGCGCAGGAGGATGGATGTGCTGGAAATGAGATGTTTGAGGACAATGTGTGGTGTGAGGTGGTTTGATCGAGTGAGTAACGTAAGGGTAAGAGAGATGTGTGGAAATAAAAAGAGCGTGGTTGAGAGAGCAGAAGAGGATGTTTTGAAGTGGTTTGGGCACATGGAGAGGATGAGTAAGGAAAGATTGACCAAGAGGATATATGTGTCGGAGGTGGAGGGAACAAGGAGAAGAGGGAGACCAAATTGGAGGTGGAAAGATGGAGTGAAAAAGATTTTGTGTGATCGGGGCCTGAACATGCAGGAGGGTGAAAGGAGGGCAAGGAATAGAGTGAATTGGAGCGATGTGGTAAACGGGGTTGACGTGCTGTCAGTGGATTGAAGCAGGGCATGTGAAGCGTCTGGGGTAAACCATGGAAAGCTGGGTAGGTACGTATATTTGCGTGTGTGGACGTATGTACATACATGTGTATGGGGGTGGGTTGGGCCATTTCTTTCGTCTGTTTCCTTGCGCTACCTCGCAAACGCGGGAGACAGCGACAAAGTATAATAAATAAATAAAAATATATATATATATATATATATATATATATATATATATATATATATATATATATATATATATATATATATATATAAGAGTTTTGGAAAGAGGGGCAAGTATGAAGTCTGTTGGGGATGAGAGAGCTTGGGAAGTGAGTCAGTTGTTGTTCGCTGATGATACAGCGCTGGTTGCTGATTCATGTGAGAAACTGCAGAAGCTGGTGACTGAGTTTGGTAAAGTGTGTGGAAGAAGAAAGTTAAGAGTAAATGTGAATAAGAGCTAGGTTATTAGGTACAGTAGGGTTGAGGGTCAAGTCAATTGGAGGTGAGTTTGAATGGAGAAAAACTGGAGGAAGTGAAGTGTTTTAGATATCTGGGAGTGGATCTGGCTGCAGATGGAACCATGGAAGCGGAAGTGGATCATAGGGTGGGGGAGGGGGCGAAAATTCTGGGAGCCTTGAAGAATGTGTGGAAGTCGAGAACATTATCTCGGAAAGCAAAAATGGGTATGTTTGAACGAATAGTGGTTCCAACAATGTTGTATGGTTGCGAGGCGTGGGCTATGGATAGAGTTGTGCGCAGGAGGATGGATGTGCTGGAAATGAGATGTTTGAGGACAATGTGTGGTGTGAGGTGGTTTGATCGAGTAAGTAACGTAAGGGTAAGAGAGATGTGTGGAAATAAAAAGAGCATGGTTGAGAGAGCAGAAGAGGGTGTTTTGAAATGGTTTGGGCACATGGAGAGAATGAGTGAGGAAAGATTGACCAAGAGGATATATGTGTCGGAGGTGGAGGGAACGAGGAGAAGAGGGAGACCAAATTGGAGGTGGAAAGATGGAGTGAAAAAGATTTTGTGTGATCGGGGCCTGAACATGCAGGAGGGTGAAAGGAGGGCAAGGAATAGAGTGAATTGGAGCGATGTGGTATACCGGGGTTGACGTGCTGTCAGTGGATTGAATCAAGGCATGTGAAGCGTCTGGGGTAAACCATGGAAAGCTGTGTAGGTATGTATATTTGCGTGTGTGGACGTATGTATATACATGTGTATGGGGGTGGGTTGGGCCATTTCTTTCGTCTGTTTCCTTGCGCTACCTCGCAAACGCGGGAGACAGCGACAAAGAAAAAAAAAATATATATATATATATATATATATATATATATATATATATATATATATATATATATATATATATATATATATGTCATTCAATTCTATGTATTTATTGTAAGGACTCTAGTGGTATAGCAATTAGCATTCCTGACTGTGAGGCATTCACAGGCCACCCAGGGTCAAGTGCATAGGTTCGAATCCTGGTTGCAGCAGTCAGCTTACAGTCAATCAAGCTTTTCATCCACTTCTAAGGGCTGGTCAGTAAAATGGGTACCTAGTTCAGACTAAGATATATATGGACCATTCTTCGTCTGTTTCCTGGCGCAATCTTGCTGACGCAGTAAGTGACAATTAAGTATAATAAAAAGAAATAAATTAGAGGAAGTGAAGTGTTTTAGATATCTGATATCTGGGAGTAGACTTAGCAGCAGATGGAACCATGGAAGCAGAAGTGAGTCACTGGGTGAGGGAGAGGGCGAAGGTTCTGGGAGCATTGAAGAATGCGTGGAAGGCGAGAACATTATCTTGGAGAGCAAAAATGGGTATGTTATATGGTTGCAAGGCATGGGCTATAGATAGGGTTGTACGGAGGAGGGTGGATGAGTTAGAAATGAAATGTTTGAGGATAATATGTGGTGTGAGGTGGTTTGATCGAGTAAGTGATGTAAGGGTATGGGAGATGTGTGGAAATAAAGAGAGTGGTTGAGAGAGCAGAAGACGGTGTGTTAAAATGGTTTGGACACATGGAGAGAATGAGAGAGGAAAGAGTGTAAAAGGATATATGTGTCAGAGGTGGAGGGAAGGAGGAGAAATGGGAGACTAAACTGGAGGTGAAAGGATGGAGTGAAAAAGATCTTAAGTGATTGGGGCCTGAACATACAAGAGGGTGAAAGGTGTGCAAGGAATAGAGTGACTTGGAAAAAGCGGTACACTGGGATCGATGTGCTCTTAATGGATTGAACCAGGGCATGTGAAGCGTCTGCGATAAACCATGGGAAGGTCTGTGGGGACAGGGTGTGGAAAGGGTGCTGTTGTTTCGGTGCATTACACATGACAGCTAAAGACTGAGTGTGAACAAATGTGGCCTTTTTGTCTTCACCAAGTGCTACCTTGCTGGAAGGTGGGGGGGAATACTGTTTCTTGTGTGGCTGAGTGGCAACAGGAATGGATGAAGGCAGCAAGTATGAATATGCACGTGTGTATATATGTATATGTCTGTGTATGTATATGTATGTCTACAGTGAAATATATGTGTATGTATATGTGCGTGTATGGGCATGTACATATAGATGTGTGTATGTGGGGGGTTGGCCCATTCTTCGTCCGTTTCTGTAAGCTACCTCGCTGACACGGGAAACAGTGATTAAGTATAAATAGAAAACATATAGTGTTAATGGGATAGCCTTGATTAGGGCCTCAGCTGCAAGCGCCATCTCAGCTAAAAAAAGAAAAAAAAAAAGGCCAGTTTTCCATAATAAAATCTATCTTTCTGAAAGCTTGATTCCCTTTACACCCTCTCCATTCCTTGTTTCTTATCTTCAGAACCTCATCATTAATAATACAGCAGTAGTATCATAATTGTAAAGCCTCACCTCACAAGGATCCAAACAGGAAGGCTCTGGTGCAGAACCATTCTTCCTCCACCTGAGAATATAACAGAAGGTTAATATATTCTTATGGACTGCAGTCTTTATCATTTCAAATAAAGTTCCTCCAAATTATTTTGGAAAGTATATATAATCTATTTGTATGAGGGAGGAGGTGTCACATTTGATTGGCCCTACCCCTTATCCTTGCTTTCACTAAGTTTTTATTTTTTTCGTGACACTTGCATTTACTTCCTCCTCTTAGCTTGTTCTATGAAGCCAAAGTTCTGCTGCTGAATACTGCTTCCTCATACCCCTCTGTATGGCTCTCTTGCCTAACTTCTAGTTAGGCTTTTCATACCTTAACTCCCTCCTATCTTTCAAAATTTCTTCTATCTCAACATCATCAAGGTCTCTCAAGATTTTTCATATGGTTAACATATCTTCCTTTCTCATCATTTTTCCAAAAAGAGGATATCAAGGGCTTCCCTCCTCTGTTCATGAATCATTCTACTTAAGTCAAGTGTCATTCTTTTAGATCCTTTCCAGAACTTCAATGTGGCTTTTCAAGTGAAAAGACTACACAGTTGCAGGAAATTCCAGCTTTGGACAAATGCATATTTTCCTAAACATCTCACTGTTCACAAACTTCAAGACAATACACAGACACTGAAATGCTCCTGTTACACCTTCCCCAGTTTGACACTGCCACTCATTGTTATCGTATTAATGATATCACAGCTTTGTGATTTATATCTTTATAGAACAACTTTTATAGCATTTCTCACAGACTAATACAAGGCACAAGTTCCAACAACTCCGGAATGACTTAACGTTTCACAATATATAATCCTTCATCTTGGCAATTCCTTGGAGATATAACTGCAGTTCAATACATTACTAGAAAGATCAGCTAAAATTTCCTACCATGTTTGAAGTTACTGGTGGATACTTCACTGGAGGTGTTCGTATGATGTACATTTCTCCTACATATAACAGTAAATACATTTCCTTGAAAGCGGTTATCTATACCAGTACTCTTCTAATCTATCCACATATCTTACTTTCAGCCCTCCTCTACCATTACTTAACAAACCTGCTCTTACTGTGCTAATGCCAAGGGTGATCTCTCTAGTCTCTTTGATGTCCCCAGATTTTGCCTCCTGGATATGTTCCATATTTTTTCTCACTCTACTCTTCAACTATTTCAACTCATGAGTACTTCATTTCATTCTTTGCATTCATCAGTGCCATCTGACTACACACTCTAGTTTGAATATAAAATTAACAAGTCTTTGTATTCTATCTTGTTACAATTTCCTTTTTTGCTTCTTTAATCTCCAAAACAGCACCTGTCATGTCATGTAGAAATTCTCTCATCTCACATTTGTCCTATACCACTCTTACTCTTTTATTTTATCTTTTTTTTATTGACTGCCACAGTATGGGTAAACTACATGCCCCAACCTAGGCCATATTGGGAAAAGGAAAAAGTTAAAGAGAAAGAAAGTACACATTAATCAAGGTTCCGCAACTGTTTGCAGACCCGAATCTTGAAAGGAAGAAAGGTTATACGATGAGGGAAAGACAAAAGAAGGAAGAAAGTTCCACAACTTAGCAGCATACATAACAGCCAATCCTCTTTTGGCCTGTTTCCGTAAAGAAGCTGCTGGAAGCAGCAGCCATATGTGTACCATGGGTCTAAACCCTAGGGGTGTGGTCACATGCAAACAGTTTATGAAAACAATGGCTAAAACAATACCAAAAGAATAGAGAAAGCATGGCAACTATGCTGCATATGGAAAGGGAAGGTTGAAGAGAGGTGATACCAGAGATCTAATGAGACAAGGCTTTTGATTCCACAATACAGGAGGAGCCACCCAACTTTTGTCAACAGTATTCCATACTTGTGCGAATAAATCCCTTGTAGATATAGAACAGTTGCTCAAAGAATAGTAGTTATGGCACCTATATAACACTCCCACCTTTTGGAGAGCAAACTTTGTGATGTTGATAAAGTATGGCTTATAGGACAGAGTGGAAAACATGGTTTTGCCTATGTTCATATGACTACGGGGCTGAACTGTGCAGTTTTGAAATTGAACAGAGGGAAACAAATGATTCTTAGAAAAGGACACTGCATTTCAGCTATCTATCTATCTGTTTATATTTCTGATGCCCATTCCCTCTGGGAACCCCCTCAAGGGGGTAGCCAAGCAGTTTCTATAACTGATGAACTCCAGTGCCACTTCTTAGCCTTTGGTGCCTCATCCTTAATAGGCCACTAGCAGAGGGCAACTCTAGTGCAGTGTTTCCAGAAGCTCCTAACTAATGTTCTCACTGAATATTTTTACCATATGTGTCCCTCTAATGTTCCTGCCTAATGTTCCAACTTACTACATCTACCAAATGCTTCTGGCAAATTTTCCTACAGCCAACTTCTACCTAAATTCCTAAATTTTCTACAAGCTACTTCCATTTACTATTCCAATCACTTTGCCAAAAGGCATGGCTAGCACATGGTGCTTACTGCTCACAGCAAGAAAATCTAGCAACAAAGAATGACTTGTGTGAGTTAAGTGTTGCCATGCGTTATGTGTGACAAGGAGAGATTGTACGTTTGTAGACAGAATGCCAGCAGTCCATGAGTGGCTGAGGCAGAAAGAAAACACAGCTACCTAGGACAGACAAGTACAACTTAACAACATAACATTTTAGCACTAACATTTCAGCACTATCAAATTCTAGAAGGTTACTGCTTCCTTAATCCAAAATAAACTTCACAGTTCTGAATTAAGAGAGGAAACAGGATTAGCATGAAAAAGAGAATGGGTGTTAAAGGGAGGAGGGAAAGAATAGTGAGTAGAAGTAAGTAAAGAGGAATCATCAGCATACGAGTGAAAAGGGGTTAGAAGTACAAGGGAAAAATAACTTCCTGAAAGAAGAAAGAAGGAAGGTAATAGGACAGATCCCTGAGGAACACCGCCATCAAGAGGGTCTGAAAGGTTAGTTGCTCTAGTGCTGACTACTGTGATGGAATGGCCTGAGAGAAACCATGCATTAGAAAACAAAGAGAAGCAGTGACACCAAAGGAAAGGAGTTTGGAAAGCAAAGAATGATGCCTCACTGTCAAGTGCTTTGGAGATGTCGAGACCTATGACAAAAGTTCCACTAAAATCCCTCAGAGAGGAGGACCAGAGGTGAGTCACACAGGTGATAGGATCACCAGTACCCCAAGCACTGTGAAATCCATACTGGTGATCAGAAAGAAGGAAATGAAATTCTAAGTGTTTTAGAAAGAGAGTTTATGAGTTTCAAAGCCTTTGATGATAGCAGTAGTGAGAGCAATGGGACAATAGTTGGAGGGGTTAGAGCAGTCTTCCTTCTAATGAATACGATGTACCAAGATGTGCTTCCAAGCAGAAGGGAAAGTCTGGGTTTTTAGACAGAGAAGAAACAGGCAAGCTAGGTAGGGTTGGTGCTAGCTCAAATTCACACTCCTTTAGAACACTTGAAGGTGTGCTATCTGATTCATACATTTTGCCCACTTGGGTATGGGAAAGTACCTGAAAGACCCTGTGTGAGAGGAATGTAGGAGATGGTAAAGTTTCAGAGGAAGGAGATAAGTGCAGATTAGAATCTGAATCATCCAAAGTTGAGTACAAGGTACCAAAAAGAGTGGCTTTACCAGTTAGAGAGTTAGCAATAGATCGGTCAGTTTGAAAAAGAGGAGGAAAAGCTGAATTACAAAAGCTGTTGGAGATACTTTTGGTTAAAGATTAAAAAGAGTTGACAATGGAATAAGTCAAGCTAGCACACTTTCTTTTCATAAAAAAGCATGTAGCTCTCTGAAGAACAGCTTCGCAATGATTCTGAACAGAAATGAAAGTACAGTGGGTTTCTGGGGAGAGGAAAAATTTCAAGGTCCAGTATGTACCATCCCTGATGTGACAGGCTTCAGAACAGGAGTGATCAAACCATGACTGAGGAGAAATTTTTTTTAGAAGATAATGGAATGTAAAGCACCATCCTAGACAAGATAACCTTAGCTAAGCATTCAGCACATATGAAGTAACCTGACCAGAAAAGCAGTACCCAGGGGTGATAACATTTTAGATCTGTTACTGACAAATGCAAACCACCTTAGGTTGAGGTGAGAGGACAATTAGACAATAGTGACTATGAAATAAGATACAATATAATGAAGGATGTAAATGGGAAAGATAATGAAATGTTCATTCCTGACTTTCATAAGGCCAACTTTGCAGGCCTGTGTAGATAACTTGTTTGTGTTGATAGGGTGGGACTAAATGAAAGTGGGGTGAGGTCAGACAGACCAAACAGTGAAGGTGGTATGGGGTCAGGTCAGTCAGGTGACTCAGATCAGCTTAGTGGTAGTGTCAGGTCAAGCATGGGTGAAGCAGGGGAGACCATCAACAGCATAGAAGCTTCTGCAGAAAGGCTCCACGTAACAATGAAAATGTGACAAGAATTGAACATTCCATATAGGCAAAATGGGACTAACAATAATGACCCAAAATGGCTAAATAATAGAATGAAACCACTTATAGGGCAGAAGAAGGGCTTGTACAACAAGGACAAATGGAGAAAACACAGTCTACTGATCAGCTAATGCAAATTAAGAGAATAGTAATATCTTTCTATTACCAACAAGAGCTCCCCTACATCTAACATCCCAGTTGTTTCACCCTTCAGTTTTATTCCTTTTTTCTCTAGTTTCAATTCCTAAAAATCCCAGTCAGTGGACAAACCTCGAAACAGGATTCTGGCTGGTTTGAGGTTTGCCACCTAATGCAGTAAGCTTCATGAACTCCTAGAAAGCTCCAATCTCATTCAAGCTTATTAGTCAGAGCCTGATTTAGGTTGCTGGATGGAACAAAACAATGCAATGTTCAGTTTTCAAGTTTCATAAAGCCTAACTGAAGATAATTTCTCTCTCACAGAGTTGGCTGACTGAATTTTTGGAGTTTGTAAAGTGCCAGAACCTTATGGCTATTCATCTCTTTTCAGCATGAAGAATGTATCTGAAATCTCAAAACTATTCACACAATTATATATCTTGTCTTTTTCTAATATAAAACTCAACGAAGAAAAATTTACTGTCAGACTTTCTGAGCACATGTGAACAGAAACTACAAAGTCTTAATGAGGACTTTCAGATATACTTTAAAAATCAAAAAGTCTTTTCTTGTATAAGGATTTTGTTAAATACTTCTTTCCTCTTAGCAACTGTCAATGCTGTCTTAAAGCAAATTAAGGAAAACCTCTGCCCTACATCATCTAGATCATAGATGATCTAGTTTATAACCTGAACATACTAATTTCAGGGCTGTCTTCTTTTCCTCTGCATATACAGGGAACCTTTTCTAAAAAACTAAGGCTGAGTCTGCAACTCTGGTAAGAAAACAGACCCAGATTCACTTAATTTCTAAGCTTAGAAGCTGTGCTAACGATGAATCACTCCCAAATAAGGACCTTTCTCTTTGCTTCAGACTCTAGATGCATGAGAGCTGGCTTACAACAAAAGCACTAATCTGGCAGTTATCTTCAAGAATATTTCCAAGTGAAAGGTTTAAACTTTCTTCTCTCTTCACGACTTAGGGCATTAAAGCTAATGTGACATTCCCTTCAATCATCAGAATGAGTTTCCTCCTTATCAATTTTTTCATGACACATGACAAAACTAAAGGGGCTATGAAGCTACTTTCCTCAAAATTTCCAAAGGATGAAAGGAGTATTCCCTATATCAGCAAATACTGGTTGAAAGTCATCAGTCTCTGCAGTTATATGCAAGTTGCATTTACATTTTTTAACTCTTTTTCTGGGGTGTCTGGCCAGATTATGCCAGGTAAAAAGTATTCAAACGTGGTCTTGCAGTCTTAATAACTCCTCTTTTCCAAATTCACTCAATCCAAACCCTCAAAAATAACTCAATACCCTCAAAGATACTGCCTAAAGGAGACATCAAACCACTGACAGGGCCCATGTATTTACAAATCAAATTTCCAAGAGAAAAAACTCTCATCAAACAGGGGGACGATACTTGAACTGTCAGGTCTCAACACATTCACTGCTCCAAAGTGGTTCAGGATGACAACCAAGTAATTCATACAAGTCCTCCCAGTTCATCCCTGGAAAGTAGCAACAGCATGTTCTCATCTCCCTGAAATTCAGGGAGATGAGGACCTATGACTCACCAGGATTCAGGGAAAAAAAAAAATTCCTTCCTCCAATCTTGGAAAAGTGAAAATATTTACTTATCCAGATGACTTCTTAACTTGGCTTTGTTGGGAGGAAGAATGTAATGTTCACTGAGATAATAAATTTGTTTCCAGAGACAGGGGATTATTCAGAGAACCAAAGTCCTGACTAAACCTAGCCCTGAGGTTTAACGCCTCTTATGTGACATCTCACTGCCAAATCAGTCTGCGCAATGATTCACTTTTCTCTATCCTGGAAGACTCACTCTTTCAGTATACCTGAATGAACCTCAAGGAAAAAGTTTGAAAGAATTATGAGCAAACTAATCTTTAACAGTTATGGAGTATCTTTAAGTTTCTAGAAAGGTGAATCATCATCCTTGTAAGGAGACTTTCTGATCCTCTAGAAGGCAACTTTTACATAGAGTACTAGGTTTTCTCTGGAAATGATTCTTATGATAGTCACATTTGGCATCCTGCACTCTGCCTATCTCAAGATATCTAGATATGGTTGGATGCCTCTGACAAAGGTTAGGGTTCTACTATATCAAAGGGTACTGGAGGTGTATGTATCTCGGACCTACAGACTTCAAAGAAACTAAAAGGACAAAAATAATAACATTTTTCTCCTTCAAATGACAATCATTTTCTTTTTCATCATTTTCTTATCTTCTTGAATACTATGATCATATTTTGATAAATTTGGGACTTCAGCCATTCTTATGGTGTCAGTAAGGTACCTTTGGTGTGTTTACAACAAGTGAGCAGATACTCTGTCCAGGTATTAAGTCCTTTTCTCAGGTGCAATACTAGACAGAAAGCCATTAGGTGGATCCTTTAAATATCCTTCTTCCTGTTGGCAAAAAACACTGCCACATAAAGCCTCATCCTTTGGTCTCAGCATGTATTAAATGCCCATGCTCATGTCATAAACATCATTAATATCTTAGCTTTTCTGAGGAAACTCTTGCTGCAGGGTATTGGTCACTAATGGCTTTGGAGTTCTGTCAGCATGTTTGTTAACAACCATCTGACATGCTATTTGCAGCACTTATGGGTTTGCCATATATCTCTTTTTAAGCTATTCCTCATCAATCCTTTCATGCAGCAAGTATGACAATTCCCCAACAGTCTCCATTCTGAACAAGTGAAAATCACTTCTTCCCAGGAAAGGCCAATTAAAAAAAAAGTATGTTTTTTAATCCAATATCTACTCTCTCATACTTCCAGCAGAGTAGTTTGGGGTTTCACAGGTATAAGCCGGAAGTGCGTTTAAATATCTTATGGCTTTGGATTCACCATTAGTTCCATGATTGTTTTCTTTTACTACTATTATATTAATTCATTTCTCACTCTAACCAAAGGTGTCAACTGACTGGAAACTAGCAAACGCTACTCCTAAATATAAAAATGGAGACTAAAAAGTGTGCCTTGAACTACTGCCCAATTAACCTTACATCAGTGTTAGGTAAAACGATGGAAAAAATATGAAAAAAATTGTCACAATTGTAGAACACAGAATCATATCAGACAATCAACAAGGTTTCTGCAATAGAAGATCCAGACTGACGAATGTGCTGGAATTTTCTAATTTATTTATCAGAAATGGGACAAAAAATTACCGTCTGACGTAGTATATTTAGATTTCCAATAAGCTTTCAATAAAGTACCTCACAAGAGACTTTTACATAAAATCTTTAGCACACACGTAATTGGTGAAGAAATCTGTACATAGATCAAAGACTGATGTACTGGAAGAAAGCAGTGTGTAGTATTAAACAGCAAAGTCTCAGATTGGCTAGATGTAATGAGTGGTGTGCCACAGAGGTCAGTCCTAGGCCCAATTCCTTTCATAATATGCATTAATGACCTAGAACTCAGACATACGTCTATATTCACTTATTCATCTTATCTATCATACTTTGTCACTGTCTCCCGCATTAGCAAGGCAGTGCAAGGAAACAGACGAAAAAATGGCCCAACCCACCCACATACACATGCATATATATAAATGCCCACACACACACACACATACATACCTATACATTTCAACGTATACATACATATACATACACAGATATATACATATATACTATATTTATATACTTATTTTGCTTTGTCGCTGTCTCCCGTGTTTGCGAGGTAGCGCAAGGAAACAGACGAAAGAAATGGCCTGACCCACCCCCATACACATGTATATACATACACGTCCCCACACACAAATATACATACCCATACATCTCAATGTACACATATATATACACACACAGACATATACATATATACACATGCACACAATTCACACTGTCTGCCTTTATTCATTCCCATCGCCACCTAGCCACACATGGAATACCATCCCCCTCCCCCCTCATGTGTGCGAGGTAGCGCTAGAAAAAGACAACAAAGGCCCCATGAATTCACACTCAGTCTCTAGCTGTCATGCAATAATGCCCGAAACCACAGCTCCCTTTCCACATCCAGGCCCCACACAACTTTCCATGGTTTACCCCAGACGCTTCACATGCCCTGATTCAATCCATTGACAGCACATCGACCCCGGTATACCACATCGATCCAACTCACTCTATTCCTTGCCCACCTTTCACCCTCCTGCATGTTCAGGACCCGATCACACAAAATCTTTTTCACTCCATCTTTCCACCCCCAATTTGGTCTCCCACTTCTCCTCGTTCCCTCCACCTCCGACACATATATCCTATTGGTCAATCTTTCCTCACTCATTCTCTCAATGTGCCCAAACCATTTCAAAACACCCTCTTCTGCTCTCTCAACCATGCTCTTTTTATTTCCACACATCTCTCTTACCCTTACATTACTTACTCGATCAAACCATCTCACACCACATATTGTCCTCAAACATCTCATTTCCAGCACATCCACCCTCCTGCGCACAACTCTATCCATAGCCCATGCCTCGCAACCATACAACATTGTTGGAACCAGTATTCCTTCAAACATACCCATTTTTGCTTTCCGAGATAATGTTCTCGACTTCCACACATTCTTCAAGACTCCCAGGATTTTCGCCCCCTCCCCCACCCTATGATTCACTTCCGCTTCCATGGTTCCATCCGCAGCCAAATCCACTCCCAGATATCTAAAACACTTTACTTCCTCCAGTTTTTCTCCATTCAAACTTACCTCCCAATTCACTTGGCCCTGAACCCTACTGTACCTAATAACCTTGCTCTTATTTCCATTTACTCTTAACTTTCTTCTTTCACACACTTTACCAAACTCAGTCATCAGCTTCTGCAGTTTCTCACATGAATCAGCCACCAGTGCTGTATCATCAGCGAACAACAACTGACTCACTTCCCAAGCTCTCTCATCCACAACAAACTGCATACTTGCCCCTCTTTCCAAAACTCTTGCATTCACCTCCCTAACAACCCCATCCATAAACAAATTAAACAACTATGGAGACATCACACACCCCTGCTGCAAACCTACATTCACTGAGACCCAATCACTTTCCTCTCTTCCTACACGTACACATGCCTTACATCCTCGATGAAAACTTTTCACTGCTTCTAACAACTTGCCTCCCACACCATATATTCTTAGTACCTTCCACAGAGCATCTCTATCAACTCTATCATATGCCTTCTCCAGATCCATAAATGCTACATACATATCCATTTGCTTTTCTAAGTATTTCTCACATACATTCATCAAAGCAAACACCTGATCCACACATCCCCTACCACTTCTGAAACCACACTACTCTTCCCCAATCTGATGCTCTGTACATGCCTTCACTCTCTCAATCAATACCCTCCCATATAATTTACCAGGAATACTCAACAAACTTATACCTCTGTAATTTGAGCACTCACTCTTATCCACTTTGCCTTTATACAATGGCACTATGCACGCATTCTGCCAGTCCTCAGGCACCTCACCATGAATCATACATACATTAAATACCCTTACCAACCAGTCAACAATACAGTCACCCCCTTTTTTAATTGATTCCACTGCAATACCATCCAAACCTGCTGCCTTGCCAGCTTTCATCTTCTGCAAAGCTTTTACTACCTCTTCTCTGTTTACCAAATCATTTTCCCTAACCCTCTCACTTTGCACACCACCTCGACCAAAACACCCTATATCTGCCACTCTATCATCAAACACATTCAACAACCTTCAAAATACTCACTCCATCTCCTTCTCACATCACCACTACTTGTTATCACCTCCCCATTAGCCCCTTTCACTGAAGTTCCCATTTGCTCCCTTGTCTTACGCACTTTATTTACCGCCTTCCAGAACATATGTACACATGTACATATTCATACATGCTGTCTTCCTCCATTCCTGCTGTCACCCTGCCACACATGAAATGGCACCCCCCCTCCCCCCGCATGTGCATTAGGCAGCACTAGGAAAAGACAACAAAGGCCACTTTCATTTACACTCAGTCTCTAGCTGTCATGTGCTGATGATAATGTACTAGGAGGTAGAGCTGTAAACAGATGAGACAGCAATATGATTCAAAGAGATCTTAACTTACTAACAGAGTGGTCAGACAGATGGCAAATAAAGTTTAATGTAGACAAGTGTAAAGTTATGCACTTTGGAGACAAAAATGTACATTACAACTACAAACCATTCAGTAACTCTCAAACTTAAGTCAATGAAGCAAAGGACTTTGGGGTTGTCATTAGAAACAATCCAACATACACTAAACAGTGTCACACAGCAAAAAGGAAACCAAATGTTAGATTTCATAGTCAGGAACATAGAG
The DNA here is from genome assembly GCF_036320965.1 of Panulirus ornatus. Classification (NCBI taxonomy): domain Eukaryota; kingdom Metazoa; phylum Arthropoda; class Malacostraca; order Decapoda; family Palinuridae; genus Panulirus; species Panulirus ornatus. The sequence continues at coordinate 60,369,252 of NC_092243.1, read as the reverse complement.
TACAAGACAACAGAAACAATTCTAACACTTTAGAATTCTCTAGTAAAACCACAACTTGAATATGCAGTCCAGTTTTGGTTCCCAGACTATAAAAAAGTTGAGAAAAATGAAAGCAAGTACAAAGATGGGCAACAAAATTGACCCCATCCCTTAAAAATCAGGCAAACAAAGAGAGATTAAAATTATTGGATCTCTTCTCCCTTAAAAACATAGATTATGCAGGGACTAAATCCAAGTGTTCAAAATTGTGAATGAGTTCAATGAAGTACATCATGGACATCTTTTCAAACTACAAGAAAACACCAGGACAAATGGAATAAAACTCAAACCTAAAAGATGCAGTGCAGATGTGGGAAAAAGCTTCTTTTCCTATAGGTGTGCTAAGCACTGAAATAAGTAACCAACAGATGTAGTGAATGGCAAGACTATAAATACCTTCAAAAGTCGTTTAGACAAATATTCAAAAAATTCTGGTATACTCGGTTGTTCGGGAGGTAAATGCAAGAGTCTTGGAAAGAGGGGCAAGTATGAAGTCTGTTGGGGATGAGAGAGCTTGGGAAGTGAGTCAGTTGTTGTTCGCTGATGATACAGCGCTGGTGGCGGATTCATGTGAGAAACTGCAGAAGCTGGTGACGGAGTTTGGTAAAGTGTGTGGAAGAAGAAAGTTAAGAGTAAATGTGAATAAGAGCAAGGTTATTAGGTACAGTAGGGTTGAGGGTCAAGTCAATTGGGAGGTGAGTTTGAATGGTGAAAAACTGGAGGAAGTGAAGTGTTTTAGATATCTGGGAGTGGATCTGTCAGCGGATGGAACCATGGAAGCGGAAGTGGATCATAGGGTGGGGGAGGGGGCGAAAATTTTGGGAGCCTTGAAGAATGTGTGGAAGTCGAGAACATTATCCCGGAAAGCAAAAATGGGTATGTTTGAAGGAATAGTGGTTCCAACAATGTTGTATGGTTGCGAGGCGTGGGCTATGGATAGAGTTGTGCGCAGGAGGATGGATGTGCTGGAAATGAGATGTTTGAGGACAATGTGTGGTGTGAGGTGGTTTGATCGAGTAAGTAACGTAAGGGTAAGAGAGATGTGTGGAAATAAAAAGAGCGTGGTTGAGAGAGCAGAAGAGGGTGTTTTGAAATGGTTTGGGCACATGGAGAGAATGAGTGAGGAAAGATTGACCAAGAGGATATATGTGTCGGAGGTGGAGGGAACGAGGAGAAGAGGGAGACCAAATTGGAGGTGGAAAGATGGAGTGAAAAGGATTTTGTGTGATCGGGGCCTGAACATGCAGGAGGGTGAAAGGAGGGCAAGGAATAGAGTGAATTGGAGCGATGTGGTATACAGGGGTTGACGTGCTGTCAGTGGATTGAATCAAGGCATGTGAAGCGTCCGGGGTAAACCATGGAAAGCTGTGTAGGTATGTATATTTCCGTGTGTGGACGTGTGTATGTACATGTGTATGGGGGGGGTTGGGCCATTTCTTTCGTCAAAAAATGGCAGAAATAAACAGTATGAATGACAGCAGTACTGGGGACAGTAGAAGGCAGTTAGGAGTCGGTGATAACTTAAAAATCTTGCAAAGTTAAAATCCTGTTTTTTTTTTTCCTTTTTACCAGACAACCCAGTCATGGGCCAATCAGGCCTCCTATTGTCTGTCTTTTTTTTATGTAAACACATGGTGATTGGGAATACCTGGTTTAAAAAGCGAGATATACATAAGTATATGTATGTAAGTAGGAGAGATGGCCAGAGAGCGTTATTGGATTATGTGTTAATTGACAGGCGCGCAAAAGAGAGACTTTTGGATGTTAATGTGCTGAGAGGTGCAACTGGAGGGATGTCTGATCATTATCTTGTGGAGGCTAAGGTGAAGATTTGTACGGGTTTTCAGAAAAGAAGAGTGAATGTTGGGGTGAAGAGGGTGGTGAGAGTAAGTGAGCTTGGGAAGGAGACTTGTGTGAGGAAGTACCAGGAGAGACTAAGTACAGAATGGAAAAAGGTGAGAACAATGGAAGTAAGGGGAGTGGGGGAGGAATGGGATGTATTTAGGGAATCAGTGATGGATTGCGCAAAAGATGCTTGTGGCATGAGAAGAGTGGGAGGTGGGTTGATTAGAAAGGGTAGTGAGTGGTGGGACGAAGAAGTAAGATTATTAGTGAAAGAGAAGAGAGAGGCATTTGGACGATTTTTGCAGGGAAAAAAATGCAATTGAGTGGGAGATGTATAAAAGAAAGAGACAGGAGGTCAAGAGAAAGGTGCAAGAGGTGAAAAAGAGGGCAAATGAGAGTTGGGGTGAGAGAGTATCATTAAATTTTAGGGAGAATAAAAAGATGTTATGGAAGGAGGTAAATAAAGTGCGTAAGACAAGGGAGCAAATGGGAACTTCAGCGAAGGGCGTAAATGGGGAGGTGATAACAAGTAGTGGTGATGTGAGAAGGAGATGGAGTGAGTATTTTGAAGGTTTGTTGAATGTGTTTGATGATAGAGTGGCAGATATAGGGTGTTTTGGTCGAAGTGGTGTGCAAAGTGAGAGGGTTAGGGAAAATGATTTGGTAAACAGAGAAGAGGTAGTAAAAGCTTTGCAGAAGATGAAAGCCAGCAAGGCAGCAGGTATTGCAGTGGAATTTATGAAAAAAGGGGGTGACTGTATTATTGACTGGTTGGTAAGGTTATTTAATGTATGTATGACTAATGGTGAGGTGCCTGAGGATTGGCGGAATGCATGCATAGTGCCATTGTACAAAGGCAAAGGGGATAAGAGTGAGTGCTAAAATTACAGAGGTATAAGTTTGTTGAGTATTCCTGGTAAGTTATATGGGAGGGTATTGATTGAGAGGGTGAAGGCATGTACAGAGCATCAGACTGGGGAAGAGTAGTGTAGTTTCAGAAGTGGTAGAGGATGTGTGGATCAGGTGTTTGCTTTGATGAATGTAAGTGAGAAATACTTAGAAAAGTAAATGGATTTGTATGTAGAATTTATGGATCTGGAGAAGGCATATGATAGAGTTGATAGAGATGCTCTGTGGAAGGTATTAAGAATATATGGTGTGGGAGGCAAGTTGTTAGAAGCAGTGAAAAGTTTTTATCGAGGATGTAAGGCATGTGTACGTGTAGGAAGAGAGGAAAGTGATTGGTTCTCAGTGAATGTAGGTTTGCGGCAGGGGTGTGTGATGTCTCCATGATTGTTTAATTTGTTTATGGATGGGGTTGTTAGGGAGGTGAATGCAAGAGTTTTGGAAAGAGGGGCAAGTATGAAGTCTGTTGTGGATGAGAGAGCTTGGGAAGTGAGTCAGTTGTTGTTCGCTGATGATACAGCGCTGGTGGCTGATTCATGTGAGAAACTGCAGAAGCTGGTGACTGAGTTTGGTAAAGTGTGTGAAAGAAGAAAGTTAAGAGTAAATGTGAATAAGAGCAAGGTAATTAGGTACAGTAGGGTTGAGGGTCAAGTCAATTGGGAGGTAAGTTTGAATGGAGAAAAACTGGAGGAAGTAAAGTGTTTTAGATATCTGGGAGTGGATCTGGCAGCGGATGGAACCATGGAAGCGGAAGTGGATCATAGGGTGGGGGAAGGGGCGAAAATCCTGGGAGCCTTGAAGAATGTGTGGAAGTCGAGAACATTATCTCGGAAAGCAAAAATGGGTATGTTTGAAGGAACAGTGGTTCCAACAATGTTGTATGGTTGCGAGGCGTGGGCTATGGATAGAGTTGTGCGCAGGAGGATGGATGTGCTGGAAATGAGATGTTTGAGGACAATGTGTGGTGTGAGGTGGTTTGATCGAGTAAGTAATGTAAGGGTAAGAGAGATGTGTGGAAATAAAAAGAGCGTGGTTGAGAGAGCAGAAGAGGGCATTTTGAAATGGTTTGGTCACATGGAGAGAATGAGTGAGGAAAGATTGACCAAGAGGATATATGTGTCGGAGGTGGAGGGAATGAGAAGTGGGAGACCAAATTGGAGGTGGAAAGATGGAGTGAAAAAGATTTTGTGTGATCGGGGCCTGAACATGCAGGAGGGTGAAAGGAGGGCAAGGAATAGAGTGAATTGGATCGTTGTGGTATACCGGGGTTGACGTGCTGTCAGTGGATTGAATCAGGGCATGTGAAGCGTCTGGGGTAAACCATGGAAAGCTGTGTAGGTATGTATATTTGCGTGTATGGACGTATGTATATACATGTGTATGGGGGTGGGTTTGGCCATTTCTTTCGTCTGTTTCCTTGCGCTACCTCGCAAAGGTGGGAGACAGCGACAAAGCAAAAAAAAAAAAAAAAAAATGCCTACCTCAACTTCAGGCTTTAGAAATCCATTTCATTGGCTCCACTCAACAAGTTATTGGTGACCCAATCTCATTATCAATCCATCTTATCCCTTTTGAAGAATAATCTATACCCAAATATATCTCTCAAACTCCTATCAAGGTTCCTCTTACATAATCTCTTCCCCACATCATACTTCATTAACTTATCATATATTCATATGTTTGAAGGAATAATGGCTCCAACAATGTTAAATGGTTGTGAGGCGTGGGTTGTGCGGAGGAAGGTGGATGTGTTGCAAACAAAATATACGAGGAAAATATGTGGTGTGTGGTGGTCTGATCAAGTAAGTAATGAAAGGGTAAGAGAAATGAGTGGTAATAAAAAGAGTGTGGTTGAGAGAGCAGAATAGAGTGTGTTGAAATGGTTTGGACACATGGAGAGAATGAGTGAGGAAAGATTAACAAAGACAATGTATGTGCCAGAGGTGGAGGGAACGAGAAGTGGGAGACCAAATTGGAGGTGGAAAGAGGGAGTGAAAAAGATTTTGAGTGATCTGGGCCTGAACATGCAGAGGGGTGAAAGGCGTGCAAGGAATACAGTGAATTGGAACGATGTAGTATACCGGGGTTGACGTGATGTCAATGGATTGAACCAGGGCATGTGAAGCGTCCAGGGCACACCGTGGAAAGTTTTATGGGGCCTTTATGTGGAAAGGGAGCTGTGGTTTCAGTACATTATACATGACAGCTAGAGACTGAGTGTGAACAAATGTGGCCTTTGTTGTCTTTTCCTAGTGCTACCTCGTGCACATCAGGGGGGAGGGAGTTGTCATTTCATGTGTGGTAGGGTGGTGACGAGAATGAATAAGGGCAGACAGTATGAATTATGTACATGTGTATATATGTATATGTCTGTGTGTATATGTATATGTATATGTTAAGATGTATAGATATGTATATATGCGTGTGGACGTGTATGTATGTATATACATGTGTATGTGGGTGGGTTGGGCCATTCTTTCGTCTGTTTCCATGCACTACCTCGCTAATGCAGGAGACAGCGACAAAGTATAATAAATATTTTTTCCTTATTATACTTTGTCGCTGTCTCCCGCATTAGCAAGATAGCACAGGGAAACAGACGAAAGAATGGCCCAACCCACCCACATTCACATGTATATACATACACGTCCACACACGCAATATAAACTATACATATCAACGTAATAAAACACACCAAAAAAATTAATACACTGAACATTATCTTTATATCGATCACATTAATAACACCAGCACGCAGAGATACAAAAAATGATTATTAATCACTCAATTGTAACCACGAAACTTTATCACCTAAGACTTTCCATGTTTCCCCAATCTCCAGCTCGCCATCCACGACAGCACTTGAAATGAACATCGCCATCCTTCCCCTGCATGTTCAGCCCTCATGCATATCAGGCCAATCACTCAAAATCTTTTTCACTACCTCATCTCAAGTTTGTCCAGTTCTGCCACCGTATTACACAGTTTTCCTTTTCAATCCAGCCTCACAATTTCCATGTTCCCAAATGTTCAAACATCCTCTTGCTTCAACCACACCTGACACCACGTCTGACCCATATACTACAAACCACGCTCCACCACATATTTCCTAATCAATTTGCATACATCACCCTCCTGCACATTTCAGGCCCCATCACTTCAAAACTTTTGACCACTATCCTTCATACTCCCTAATTTGCTTTCCGAATCTTCTCTCGTCCTCCACCTGAACATATATGCTTTGCCAATCTTTTCTCCCACCTACATTTTCTTCCATGTTATCCACAATCCACCCATTCAAAACACTCACTTCCTCTCTCTTCAAACACCCCCCATTTTTTACCTACTTTACCTAAACCTCTCTTACCTTTACTTACTTCTTCTTTCACACACACCAACTCATCACCACTTTGTCTCAAAATCATCCATACATCCACACCCTCCTCCAGCACTCTAACTCCTCATATGCCCCACTTCCAAACCATTATAACATGTGAACCACTAATCCTTCATACATACCCATTTTTGCTTTCCGAGATAACGTTCTTGCCTTTCACACATTTTTCAACGCTCCCAGAACTTTTGCCCCCTCCCCCACCCTACAACTCACTTCCGCTTCCATGGTTCCATCCACTGCCAAATCCACTCCCAGATATCTAAAACACTTCACTTCCTCCAGTTTTTCTCTATTCAAACTTACCTCCCAATTGACTTGTCCCTCAACCCTACTTTACCTAAAAACCTTGCTCTTATTCACATTTACTCTCAGCTTTCTTCTTTCACACACTTTACCAAACTCAGTCACCAGCTTCTGCAGTTTCTCACCAGAATCAGCCACCAGCACTGTATCATCAGCGAACAACAACTGACTCACTTCCTAAGCTCTCTCAACTACAACAGACTGCATACTTGTCCCTCTCTCCAAATCTCTTGCATTTACCTCCCTAACAACCCCATCCATTACAAATTATACAACCATGGAGACATCTTGCACCCCTGCCACAAACCGACATTCACTGAGAAGCAATCACTTTCCTCTCTTCCTACTCGTACACTTGTCTTACATCCTCGATAAAAACTTTTCACTGCTTCTAACAACTTGCCTCCCACACCATATATTCTTAATACCTTCCACAGAGCTTCTCTATCAACTCTATCATATGCCTTCTCCAGATCCATAAATGCTACATACAAATCTATTTGCTTTTCTAAGTATTTGTCACATACATAAATAAATATATATGTATATGTCCATGTGTGGCGAGGTGGCGATGGGAATGAATAAAGGCAAACAGTGTGAATTGTGTGCATGGGTATATATGTATGTGTCTGTGTGTGTATATATATGTGTACATTGAGATGTATAGGTATGTATATTTGCGTGTGTGGACGTGTATGTATATACATTGTGTATGGGGGTGGGTTGGGCCATTTCTTTCGTCTGTTTCCTTGCACTACCTCGCAAACGCGGGAGACAGCGACAAAGCAAAATAAATTAAATAAATAAAATATGTCTGTGTATGTATTTGTTGAAATGTATATGTATGTATATGTGCATGTATGGGCGTTTATGTATATACATGTGTATGTGGGTGGGTTGGGCCATTCCTTGTCTGTTACCTTGTGCTACCTTGATGAAGCGGGAAATGGCAATTAAGTATAATAAATAAAACATATTCATTTATATTCGATACAATTAGGGATAAGGAATGACCCCATTAGTTTTTATTGGCGAATGAGATGTAACACAAGTAGTAAAGTGAAGGGTCTTGCCTACGAGTGTGCAGAGTACTACTGTTAGATAATTTAGTGATACCTCTCAAAACTTCCTGTTTTCTACTAGAACATGAAAATGCTTTGAAAACTAAATTCTTTATATTTTTCTGGATTAAAGCTTAACTACATTATAGGTTATATAAGAAATATACATATTTCCACAGAAAGCCTGCATTTCTAGTAAAATACAATAATCAAAAACTCCATAATTCATCATATCACCAACATGGGCAACTCAATTCTAGATTGTACTAAGAAATATTCTAAAATGAGTACCATCAGCATCAGTCTTACCATAATGAGTCGGCAGTGTAAGATAGTGATGACACATTCGTGAAGTCAGACAACATGGCGATGCTAGCCAGAGTGGCATTTTGCTCTCCACACCTAAAGTAACAAAAAGAAGACTTAACAACAGTACTCTGACCTAATTCTTTCTTTATTTCACTTAGTATTTCTTATAAGTCTGTAGTATAAACTAGTGTTTCTACTTGAAAGGTGAGCAAGTAAAACTGAAAACTGACATGCATGATTGAGAAACATGTAGATTCATTTTGCTCCCTCTTAAATGACACAATCTTTTACAAATACAGATGGGAAGAAAAAACATGTAGATGATGCAAACTGAAAAAAAAATCTTATTTCTAACTATAACATCATCAAACCATGAAGAAGGCAGATCTCACTACCTACTGTCTGTCCAACAAGTGTTCAAAGTGCATGCAATGAACCAACATACATATGCCCATGAGTACTCCATATTTATGGGTATGGTGTATGCAAGTTCATGACATGCAATCTGAACACTGGTAGAACTGAAACAGTAAATGCAAACTGCCTATTGGGCTTATGAATTTGGACTTTTAAGTCACCCTATAAAGTACTAAGTTGAGTACTCTAACCTGAGGGCAGCACCAACAAATCCAAGGGGCTCAGGTGCAGAGGAGAGATACAAGCAGTTTGTATCATCATTTGAAAAGAAGTTCGGTGGGCACATAACTGTTAAGTACATAACATGATTAATTTCTTACATACACTGCAAAAAGAGAAAATCATAGGCCCATCTTTGAAACATTTTTAATAATATAATGGATTCTGACTGTGGTACATAGTTTCAATAGTAATGAAATATCATTTAAATACAAAACCTACAGCTAATCTTAAGATATGAAAATTTTGTGCAGCAGTGATTGTATCTGGAATATTAAAAAATAGAGCTGTGGTTTTGGTGCAATACACATGAGAGCTAGAGACTGAGTGAACAAATGAGGCCTTTTTTGCCTGTTTTCCTAGCACTACCTTGCTAAAGCAGGGGGTAGCAATGCTGTTTCCTGTGGGGCGGGGTGGGCCAGGAATGGATGAAGGCAAGTATGAATACGTACATGTGTATATATGTATGTGTCTGTGTTTATATAGATGTATGTACATGTGTATATTTTATCTATTATACTTTGCTGCTGTTTCCCGCGTTAGCGAGGTAGCACAAGGAAACAGACAAAAGAATGGCCCAACCCACCCACATACACATGTATATACAAACACGTCCACATACGCACATATACATACCTATACATCTAAACATATACATATATATACACACACAGACATATACATATACACACAAATACATAATTCATAATGTCTTCCCTTTATTCATTCCCATCGCCACACCGCCACACATGAAATGACAACCCCCTTCCCCCTCACATATGACAAGGTAGCACTAGGAAAAGACAACAAAGGCCACATTCGTTCACACTCAATCTCTAGCTGTCATGTATAATGCACCAAAGCCACAGCTCCCTTTTCACATCCAGGCCCCACAAAATTTTCCATGGTTTACCCCAGACACTTCACACGCCCTAGTTCAATCCACTGACAGCACGTCGACCCCGGTATACCACATTGTTCTAATTCACTCTATTCCTTGCACACCTTTCACCCTCCTGCATGTTCAGGCCCCAATCACTCAAAATCTTTTTCACTCCATCTTTCCACCTCCAATTTGGTCTCCCACTTCTACTCATTCCCTCCATCTCTGACACATATATCCTATCTGTCAATCTTTCCTCACTCATTCTCTCTATGTGACCAAACCATTTCAAAACACCTTCTTCTGCTCTCTCAACCACACTCTTTTTATTACCGCACATCTCTCTCACCATTTCATTACTTACTCAATCAAACCACCTCACACCACATATTGTCCTCAAACATCTCATTTCCAGCACATCCACCCTCCTCTGCACAACTCTATAGCCCATGCCTCACAACCATATAACATTGTTGGAACCACTATTCCTTCAAACATATCCATTTTTGCTTTCCAAGATAACGTTCTCGACCTCCACACATTTTTCAACACTCCCAGAACCTTCGCCCCCTCCCCCACCCTATGATTCACCTCCACTTCCATGGTTCCATCCACTGCCAAATGCACTCCGATATATGATGATCCATCTACGTTGGAAAGGATCACAATTTTGCGCATGATCAAGTATATTTCTCTCTTGTGTCTACCCTGATGATGTGATTATTACACGAAAGTGCACTCGGGACCTATTGAGTTTCATTTTCCCCATAGACTCAAAGGAATATGTATATGTATGTATATGTGTATGTATGTATATGTATGTATATGTGTTTGCTTTGAAGAATATATGCGAGAAATACTTAGAAAAACAAATGGATTTGTATGTAGCATTTATGGATCGGGAGAAGGCATATGATAGAGTTGATAGAGATGCTCTGTGGAAGGTATTAAGAATATATGGTGTGGGAGGCAAGTTGTTAGATGGCGAAATGGCGAATAGTTTAAAAGAAAGAAAAGAAAAAGATATATATATATATATATATATATATATATATATATATATATATATATATATATTTTTCTTTCATACTATTCGCCATTTCCCGCATTAGCGAGGTAGCGTTGAGAACAGAGGACTGGGCCCTTGAGGGAATATCCTCACCTGGGCCCCTTCTCTGTTCCCTCTTTTGGAAAATTAAAAAAAAAAAAAGTGAGAGGGGAGGATTTCCAGCCCCCCGCTCCCTCCCCTTTTAGTCGCCTTCTACGACACGCAGGGAATACGTGGGAAGTATTCTTTCTCCCCTATCCCCAGGGATAATATATATATATATATATATATATATATATATATATAATATATATATATATATATATATATTATTTTTTTTTTATTCTACTTTGTCGCTGTCTCCCGCGTTTGCGAGGTAGCGCAAGGAAACAGACGAAAGAAATGGCCCAACCCCCCCCCCCCATACACATGTATATACATACGTCCACACACGCAAATATACATACCTACACAGCTTTCCATGGTTTACCCCAGACGCTTCACATGCCTTGATTCAATCCACTGACAGCATGTCAACCCCGGTATACCACATCGCTCCAATTCACTCTATTCCTTGCCCTCCTTTCACCCTCCTGCATGTTCAGGCCCCGATCACACAAAATCTTTTTCACTCCATCTTTCCACCTCCAATTTGGTCTCCCTCTTCTCCTCGTTCCCTCCACCTCCGACACATATATCCTCTTGGTCAATCTTTCCTCACTCATTCTCTCCATGTGCCCAAACCACTTCAAAACACCCTCTTCTGCTCTCTCAACCACGCTCTTTTTATTTCCACACATCTCTCTTACCCTTACGTTACTCACTCGATCAAACCACCTCACACCACACATTGTCCTCAAACATCTCATTTCCAGCACATCCATCCTCCTGCGCACAACTCTATCCATAGCCCACGCCTCGCAACCATACAACATTGTTGGAACCACTATTCCTTCAAACATACCCATTTTTGCTTTCCGAGATAATGTTCTCGACTTCCACACATTCTTCAAGGCCCCCAGAATTTTCGCCCCCTCCCCCACCCTATGATCCACTTCCGCTTCCATGGTTCCATCCGCTGACAGATCCACTCCCAGATATCTAAAACACTTCACTTCCTCCAGTTTTTCTCCATTCAAACTCACCTCCCAATTGACTTGACCCTCACCCCTACTGTACCTAATAACCTTGCTCTTATTCACATTTACTCTCAACTTTCTTCTTCCACACACTTTACCAAACTCAGTCACCAGCTTCTGCAGTTTCTCACATGAATCAGCCACCAGCGCTGTATCATCAGCGAACAACAACTGACTCACTTCCCAAGCTCTCTCATCCCCAACAGACTTCATACTTGCCCCTCTTTCCAGGACTCTTGCATTTACCTCCCTTACAACCCCATCCATAAACAAATTAAACAACCATGGAGACATCACACACCCCTGCCGCAAACCTACATTCACTGAGAACCAATCACTTTCCTCTCTTCCTACACGTACACATGCCTTACATCCTCGATAAAAACTTTTCACTGCTTCTAACAACTTGCCTCCCACACCATATATTCTTAATACCTTCCACAGAGCATCTCTATCAACTCTATCATATGCCTTCTCCAGATCCATAAATGCTACATACAAATCCATTTGCTTTTCTAAGTATTTCTCACATACATTCTTCAAACCAAACACCTGATCCACACATCCTCTACCACTTCTGAAACCGCACTGCTCTTCCCCAATCTGATGCTCTGTACATGCCTTCACCCTCTCAATCAATACCCTCCCATATAATTTACCAGGAATACTCAACAAACTTATACCTCTGTAATTTGAGCACTCACTCTTATCCCCTTTGCCTTTGTACAATGGCACTATGCACGCATTCCGCCAATCCTCAGGCACCTCACCATGAGTCATACATACATTAAATAACCTTACCAACCAGTCAACAATACAGTCACCCCCTTTCTTAATAAATTCCACTGCAATACCATCCAAACCTGCTGCCTTGCCGGCTTTCATCTTCCGCAAAGCTTTTACTACCTCTTCTCTGTTTACCAAATCATTTTCCCTAACCCTCTCACTTTGCACACCACCTCGACCAAAACACCCTATATCTGCCACTCTGTCATCAGACACATTCAACAAACCTTCAAAATACTCATTCCATCTCCTTCTCACATCACCGCTACTTGTTATCACCTCCCCATTTACGCCCTTCACTGAAGTTCCCATTTGCTCCCTTGTCTTACGCACCCTATTTACCTCCTTCCAGAACATCTTTTTATTCTCCCTAAAATTTAATGATATTCTCTCACCCCAACTCTCATATATATATATATATATATATATATATATATATATATATATATATATATATATATATATATTATTTTTTTTTTATTATGCTTTGTCGCTGTCTCCCGCGTTTGCGAGGTAGCGCAAGGAAACAGACGAAAGAAATGGCCCAACCCCCCCCATACACATGTATATACATACGTCCACACACGCAAATATACATACCTACACAGCTTTCCATGGTTTACCCCAGACGCTTCACATGCCTTGATTCAATCCACTGACAGCACGTCAACCCCGGTATACCACATCGCTCCAATTCACTCTATTCCTTGCCCTCCTTTCACCCTCCTGCATGTTCAGGCCCCGATCACACAAAATCTTTTTCACTCCATCTTTCCACCTCCAATTTGGTCTCCCTCTTCTCCTCGTTCACTCCACCTCCGACACATATATCCTCTTGGTCAATCTTTCCTCACTCATTCTCTCCATGTGCCCAAACCACTTCAAAACACCCTCTTCTACTCTCTCAACCACGCTCTTTTTATTTCCACACATCTCTCTTACCCTTACGTTACTCACTCGATCAAACCACCTCACACCACACATTGTCCTCAAACATCTCATTTCCAGCACATCCATCCTCCTGCGCACAACTCTATCCATAGCCCACGCCTCGCAACCATACAACATTGTTGGAACCACTATTCCTTCAAACATACCCATTTTTGCTTTCCGAGATAATGTTCTCGACTTCCACACATTCTTCAAGGCCCCCAGAATTTTCGCCCCCTCCCCCACCCTATGATCCACTTCTGCTTGTTGAATGTGTTTGATGATAGAGTGGCAGATATAGGGTGTTTTGGTCGAGGTGGTGTGCAAAGTGAGAGGGTTAGGGAAAATGATTTGGTAAACAGAGAAGAGGTAGTGAAAGCTTTGCGGAAGATGAAAGCCGGCAAGGCAGCAGGTTTGGATGGTATTGCAGTGGAATTTATTAAAAAGGGGGTGACTGTATTGTTGACTGGTTGGTAAGGTTATTTAATGTATGTATGACTCATGGTGAGGTGCCTGAGGATTGGCGGAATGCGTGCATAGTGCCATTGTACAAAGGCAAAGGGGATAAGAGTGAGTGCTCAAATTACAGAGGTATAAGTTTGTTGAGTATTCCTGGTAAATTATATGGGAGGGTATTGATTGAGAGGGTGAAGGCATGTACAGAGCATCAGATTGGGGAAGAGCAGTGTGGTTTCAGAAGTGGTAGAGGATGTGTGGATCAGGTGTTTGCTTTGAAGAATGTATGTGAGAAATACTTAGAAAAGCAAATGGATTTATATGTAGCATTTATGGATCTGGAGAAGGCATATGATAGAGTTGATAGAGATGCTCTGTGGAAGGTATTAAGAATATATGGTGTGGGAGGAAAGTTGTTAGAAGCAGTGAAAAGTTTTTATCGAGGATGTAAGGCATGTGTACGTGTAGGAAGAGAGGAAAGTGATTGGTTCTCAGTGAATGTAGGTTTGCGGCAGGGGTGTGTGATGTCTCCATGGTTGTTTAATTTGTTTATGGATGGGGTTGTTAGGGAGGTAAATGCAAGAGTCTTGGAAAGAGGGGCAAGTATGAAGTCTGTTGGGGATGAGAGAGCTTGGGAAGTGAGTCAGTTGTTGTTCGCTGATGATACAGCGCTGGTAGCTGATTCATGTGAGAAACTGCAGAAGCTGGTGACTGAGTTTGGTAAAGTGTGTGAAGAAGAAAGTTAAGAGTAAATGTGAATAAGAGCAAGGTTATTAGGTACAGTAGGGTTGAGGGTCAAGTCAATTGGGAGGTGAGTTTGAATGGAGAAAAACTGGAGGAAGTGAAGTGTTTTAGATATCTGGGAGTGGATCTGGCAGCGGATGGAACCATGGAAGCGGAAGTGGATCATAGGGTGGGGGAGGGGGCGAAAATTCTGGGAGCCTTGAAGAATGTGTGGAAGTCGAGAACATTATCTCGGAAAGCAAAAATGGGTATGTTTGAAGGACTAGTGGTTCCAACAATGTTGTATGGTTGCGAGGCGTGGGCTATGGATAGAGTAGTGCGCAGGAGGATGGATGTGCTGGAAATGAGATGTTTGAGGACAATGTGTGGTGTGAGGTGGTTTGATCGAGTAAGTAACGTAAGGGTAAGAGAGATGTGTGGAAATAAAAAAAGAGCGTGGTTGAGAGAGCAGAAGAGGGTGTTTTGAAATGGTTTGGTCACATGGAGAGAATGAGTGAGGAAAGATTGACCAAGAGGATATATGTGTCGGAGGTGGAGGGAACGAGGAGAAGAGGGAGACCAAATTGGAGGTGGAAAGATGGAGTGAAAAAGATTTTGTGTGATCGGGGCCTGAACATGCAGGAGGGTGAAAGGAGGGCAAGGAATAGAGTGAATTGGAGCAATGTGGTATACCGGGGTTGACGTGCTGTCAGTGGATTGAATCGGGGCATGTGAAGTGTCTGGGGTAAACCATGGAAAGCTGTGTAGGTATGTATATTTGCGTGTGTGGACGTATGTATATACATGTGCATGGGGGTGGGTTGGGCCATTTCTTTCGTCTGTTTCCTTGCGCTACCTCGCAAACGCGGGAGACAGCGACAAAGCAAAAAAAAAAAAAAAAAATATATATATATATATATATATATATATATATATATATATATATACATCCCTGGGGATAGGGGATTAAGAATACTTCCCACGTATTCCCTGCGTGTCGTAGAAGGCGACTAAAAGGGGAGGGAGCGGGGGGCTGGAAATCCTCCCCTCTCGTTTTTTTTTTTTTTCCCAAAAGAAGGAACAGAGGGGGCCAGGTGAGGATATTTCAAAAAAGGCCCAGTCCTCTGTTCTTAACGCTACCTCGCTAATGCGGGAAATGGCGAATAGTTTAAAAGAAAAAAGAATATATATATATATATATATATATATATATTATCCCTTGGGATAGGGGAGAAAGAATACTTCCCACGTATTCCCTGCGTGTCGTAGAAGGCGACTAAAAGGGAAGAGAGCGGGGGGCTGGAAATCCTCCCCTCTCAATTTTCTTTAATTTTCCAAAAGAAGGAACAGAGAAGGGGGCCAGGTGAGGATATTCCCTCAATGGCCCAGTCCTCTGTTCTTAACGCTACCTCGCTAACGCGGGAAATGGTGAATAGTTTGAAAAAAAAAAAAAAAAAATTTATATATATATTATCCCTGGGGATAGGGGATTAAGAATACTTCCCACGTATTCCCTGCGTGTCGTAGAATGCGACTTAAAGGGGAGGGAGCGGGGGGCTGGAAATCCTCTCCTCTCGGTTTTTTTTTATAATTTTCCAAAAGAAGGAACAGAGGGGGCCAGGTGAGGTTATTCCAAAAAAGGCCCAGTCCTCTGTTCTTGACACTACCTCGCTAAAGCGGGAAATGGCGAATAGTTTAAAAGAAAAGAAAAAGATATATATATATATATATATATATATATATATATATATATATATATATATATATATTTATTTTTTTTATTATACTTTGTCGCTGTCTCCCGCGTTTGCGAGGTAGCGCAAGGAAACAGACAAAAGAAATGGCCCAACCCCCCCCATACACATGTATATACATACGTCCAAACACGCAAATATACATACCTATACATCTCAATGTACACATATATATACACACACAGACATATACATATACACACATGTACATAATTCATACTGTCTGCCTTTATTTGTTCCCATCGCCACATTGCCACACATGGAATAACAACCCCCTGCCCCCTCATGTGTGCGAGGTAGCGCTAGGAAAAACACCAAAGGCCCCATTCGTTCACACTCAGTCTCTAGCTGTCATGTAATAATGCAGCGAAACCACAGCTCCCTTTCCACATCCAGGCCCCACACACTTTGCATGGTTTACCCCAGACGCTTCACATGCACTGGTTCAATCTACTGACAGCACGTCAACCCCGGTATACCACATCATTCCAATTCACTCTATTACTTGCACGCCTTTCACCCTCCTCCATGTTCAGGCCCCGATCACACAAAATCTTTTTCACTCCATCTTTCCACCTCCAATTTGGTTTCCCTCTTCTCCTCGTTCCCTCCACCTCCGACACATATATCCTCTTGGTCAATCTTTCCTCACTCATTCTCTCCATGTGACCAAACCATTTCAAAACACCCTCTTCTGCTCTCTCAACCACGCTCTTTTTATTTCCACACATCTCTCTTACCCTTACGTTACTTACTCGATCAAACCACCTCACACCACACATTGTCCTCAAACATCTCATTTCCAGCACATCCATCCTCCTGCGCACAACTCTATCCATAGTCCACGCCTCGCAACCATACAACATTGTTGGAACCACTATTCCTTCAAACATACCCATTTTTGCTTTCCGAGATAATGTTCTCGACTTCCACACCTTCTTCAAGGCTCCCAGAATTTTCGCCCCCTCCCCCACCCTATGATCCACTTCCGCTTCCATGTTTCCATCCGCTGCCAGATCCACTCCCAGATATCTAAAACACTTCACTTCCTCCAGTTTTTCTCCATTCAAACTCACCTCCCAATTGACTTGACCCTCAACCCTACTGTACCTAATAACCTTGCTCTTATTCACATTTACTCTTAACTTTCTTCTTTCACACACTTTACCAAACTCAGTCACCAGCTTCTGCAGTTTCTCACATGAATCAGCCACCAGCGCTGTATCATCAGCGAACAACAACTGACTCACTTCCCAAGCTCTCTCATCCCCAACAGACTTCATACTTGCCCCTCTTTCCAAAACTCTTGCATTCACCTCCCTAACAACCCCATCCATAAACAAATAAAACAATCATGGAGACATCACACACCCCTGCCACAAACCTACATTCACTGAGAACCAATCACTTTCCTCTCTTCCTACACGTACACATGCCTTACATCCTCGATAAAAACTTTTCACTGCTTCTAACAACTTGCCTCCCACACCATATATTCTTAATACCTTCCACAGAGCATCTCTATCAACTCTATCATATGCCTTCTCCAGATCCATAAATGCTACATACAAATCCATTTGCTTTTCTAAGTATTTCTCACATACATTCTTCAAAGCAAACACCTGATCCACACATCCTCTACCACTTCTGAAACCACACTGCTCTTCCCCAATCTGATGCTCTGTACATGCCTTCACCCTCTCAATCAATACCCTCCCATATAATTTGCCAGGAATACTCAACAAACTTATACCTTATATATATATATATATATATATATATATATATATATATAAGGTAGGGGAAAACTTTTGGATGGTATGAAAGCCTTCTATATGTGTTGGATGGACAGAGAGTGGAGCAAAAGTATCAGTGTGAATGTGTGTATGGGACAAGACTGTCTGCGTCACCATGGCTCTCTAACATATTAACTGATGGAGTGATATGAGATGAAAACAAAACTAGTTAAAAGGATATGCAGAGACTGAATGTGGTGATGAGATATGGTGGCTAGAGACAAGCCTGCTAGTTGATGATAATGAAGAGGAGTTGCAAAAGGTAATAACTGTGTTTTATATATGTTAACATAAGTGACTGAAGGTAAATGCAATTAATTGTAAAGTAATGGTGTCTGAAAGGAAACAGAGGGAAAGTATTGATTTTGCAAAGCTAGAGTGAGAGAAGAAAGTGTACTAAAGTATGTTATAGATATGGGGGGAGAAAGACTAGAAGAGGCGAGAGAATTTAAGTATTTGGGAGTTACCTTGGGTAAGTTTGGTGATATGGAAGGAGTGATAAGGGAAAGAGCAGTAAAAGGCAGAAAAGTCATTGGATCCCTTAATAGAATATGAAGGACAGTGGTGTGAGTATGGAAGTGAAGAAAAGTTTAAGGGACGACATAGTCCTCCCAACCCTGATCTATACTGCTGAAACATGGACATGGGATGAGCCACAGAGGTCTAGAATCAAGGCTGTGAAAATGAATTACTTGAGAAGATCATGCGGTATGACTATATGGAATGAAGAAAGTAATGAAATGCTGTATGAAAGATTTTGGTGTAGTAGGAAATGCATAGGGAATGAATTTTGGGGTGGTAGAGTGGGTGAAACATAATACTTTTACGGGGGTTTGGACATTGGACACTTGGAAATAGCACCAGACAAGGAGTTTACAAGAAGTGTGCATGATAGTGCAGGTAAAAGGGTTGTTGTGAGTGGAAGACCATCTGTGATGTGGGGAAACAGAGTGGATGAGTACTGGAGGGAGAGAAATAGGGGAAGAATGAGTGGAATGATGTATGTGAGGAAGGCATGCAAGGAAAGGGATAAGCGAAAACTCTTTTGCCATGGCTATCCCTAGATGGGAGTTCCCAGAGGAAATGGGTGTCAGGGTTTTATTAGTTGACATGCCAAGAAAAAAGTGATGAGAACTGCAAGGAAAGATCAAGAAGACCTGAAGAAGTAAAACATGTCAAGTGTTTTTGTAAAATTTATTTCTTCCAATTGGGGTTGAAGCAAGAAAATAAACACTAAAACTGATATGGGTGATGTAGCTTTCTGCATAGAAAAAGGCTGCTTACAGGGCAGCCTGGCCTGAAATTGATAAAATGGATACTGTAGTACAGATGATATGTCCTGTAATTCTGTATAGTTCAGAAACATATGAGGTGTGATCAAAAAGTTATAAGACTGTCTATTATAGGTGGCACTATGGAGGTAGCTTACTATGCTGATGAGTAATGCAGGTAACTAAACCAGGCTTTCTATAAAGAGGTTTTGATTTGAATGGGGATAAAGTCAGGAGAAACCACCATCAGCTGTTTGAAAATGGTTGTTGGTTTCTGCACAATGACAATGCTCCTTCATAAAGTACGGCCTCCATTCAAGAATTTTTGGCTAAACATTCCTGTTAAACCACACCCTCTATATTCTCCTGACCTTGCCCTAAGTGATTTTTTCTGTCCAAAAATCAAAATAAAACTGAAAGGCAGGTCTGATGACTTTTCAACTATCCATAATAATGTGAAAGCAGACCTCAATCAGTTCACAGGTGAAGCCTTCCAGCATCACTTCCATAATTGCCAGAAATGATAGGAGATTATTTTGAAGTGTACTTCTTATACAATGTTGTATTTAAACTACTTTTTGAAATAAAGGCTAAGTCTTAGAATATTTTGATCACACCTATAATGTACCTTGAAAGTTATCTATCTATCTAAATCTCTGGCATCTATTCCCTCAGGGAACTCGCATCAAGGGAGTGGCCACAGCAAAAGTCTCCACTTATCCCTGTCCTTACATGCCTTCCTCACACACACCATTCCATGCACTCTTCCACCATGTCTCAGATACTCTTCTACTTTATTTCCCCATGTCATTTGTGATCTTCCTCTTACACCAACCCCTTTAATCATACTGTTATACACTTTCTTTGTATACTCCCCACCTCGCATTCTTTCCATATGCCTAAACCACCTCAAAAGTATTACATTTTACCTACTCTTCCTCTCCATTATTCATTCCCTTTCCCATTCCTGCCATACAAAATCTCCTATACAACCCTTTGTTTCTTTTTTCATTTCACCTAGGTATACCACAAGTTCCTCTGACATAGCTCATCTCCACAGCCTGGATTCTTGATGTCTGTTACGCATTCAATATCTATGATTCGGATGCACAGGCCAGGGTCAGGAATTCATCAGTTATGGAGACTTTTGCGGTGGCCATCCCCCTAAGGAATCAAATATATGGACAGACAGAGAGACAGAGAGATAACTTTTAGGAGTGAATCAGAATGAAACAGATTCTGGAGATAACATATGGCATACTGGAAAGTAAAAGTGAGGGATACATAATGGAGAAAACAGAGGAAGATGTGAGCATGATAAAACTTGCTAAGAAAGTATGTTTGGTTAGGGCAGCCATGAGATTATTCTCTGATAGCCTTTTCCATGATGGGATATCCCTTGGGGAACAGAGCAACAAAGATGAAAAATAGATAGAAAGGGTAGCCAGGAGATTTTTCTTTCATGGCTTCTCCCTATCAGAGGTCTCCCATGGGGATTATAACATCAGGTATAAAAAGAATATGCAGATCATCACTAACTTGTACAGGGGAGCACCACTGACTGGTTCCATTCCAGATATCCAGTAACTTGAGAGGTGACACAGACCAGCATTCCTTCGACAGTTCTTTCGCCATCTGGAAAACCCTCAAACATATATTCTCCAACACAATTGTAGGTGATGTTAGCTCTGTGGGCACGGCTTACAGGTATCACCATCTCCACAGTGTCCCATGTCGGGTCCGTAACATTCAGGAGAGGACAAGAAACCACTGTAAGAAAAAAAATTATATGCTGTGTAATCTGTTCCTCTCATGCAATCTACATCAGTGCCTTTCATTTATGGATGCATTATCCCAAATCATGGAGTAAGCAGGCTCTGCCTACTTTGATGAGGTTGCATTACAATAGTGCACTGTTGTCAAAGAACTTCTCACTCCAAAGGAGCCTTTCTCTTCCATGCTTGTGACTGTAGTGCAGCCTTAAAGCTACAAGAGCCCCATGAGAAAAAATCCTTTGGGTTATGCTATAATCATCAAAGTAAAATCACCACCCATTCCAATCATAAGTTACACTGTCCCAGCTAACATCAGAAGTACACAAACAATACATTCCCACTGTTTAATGGTTGCAAAATCATAGTTTTGATGTATATATTGGTAAAATTTTCTGTCCTGCCTAACAGGCCTTATTTCAAGCTGTAAATTTCTGATTTCTACCCTTCAAAACATACTCAAGGTCACCAGACTTCATATATAGAAACAAACATTCAGACTGGTAAAAACTTTGGCTTTCAAAACATACAGGAATATCTACAGAGGATGATGCTGTTCATGCTACTTAAACAGTCAGTGATCTTTAAACATAACATTCTGAATCTAGCATACCTTGGTGTCCAAAATATATCAATGTTTATAAAAAAATCTTTAACACAACTTTCTGGATCTGAAACACCTTAACATCCACAAATTTAATGATGCTTATATTAACCATTAATGCATCTTTCTGGATTTGGTAAATTTTACCATCCACACGTGCTTCACATTTACATCCAATCTTTATCTCTAAATGCCAATTCTCAATGATAAAGAGCAAAGCCTTCTTCATACAACTGCATTCTTCAGCTTATGTAAGTATATGGTGGAAATGAGTGACAAGAAAAGTCCCTCTGATAAAGAGCAAAGCCTTCTTCATACAACTGCATTCTTCAGCTTATGTAAGTATATGGTGGAAATGAGTGACAAGAAAAGTCCCTCTAACGTAGAAACTTTGTCCTTCAAATAAACTGTCCTTTAGCTCTCCTTCTTGGGTCACCTTCAATCTGCTTGTATCTATGAAGTCTCACTAGCCTCAAGAACTACTCAAGGGGTGTAGGCCAAGAAAACTGTCTCCATGCTGCTATCTTCAGACACACCTTCCTAAAGAGCTCCTTTCCTCTTACACCTTTCTAGGTCCTCTTTCATATATACTAATTCACTTTCCCCTCACAAAAATGCCATCTTACCCATGCTCTATCAATTTTGACATCCCTCCTACATATCTACCTTCCCAGCCAATCATCATGCATCATCTCAATAAAAAAAAACTCAAGTAATATCTTCTAACCTACTCTGTGAAACCAAACCCTTATCACTCTGAAATCCCATATCTTTACATGAGATCCCATTGGCTAACACCAAAAGCATCCCTCAACAGCCAATCCTAAGACTGTCTGCTCCATTCCACGTCCATAGTTTATATGTACTGATCAGGGTTGGCAAAACTATGCTGTCCCTCAGTCTTTTTTTTCATAAACAAATTCATGGTCACATTTAACTTCCCATCTAATCACCTTCCTTGCCTGAACAGCTCTCTCACCTTTATTTCACTTTCCTTCCCTGAAGAACTCTGTCCTTTACTTAATCACTCATTGTGCCATGCTTGCATAGTATTGAGTCAAAATACTTAAATACTATAATCTCTTACAACCATTCTCCATCAAAAGTTAAGTCATATGGTATAGATGGGGTTGCACTTTAATGGATAGGAAATTGGACATCAGGCCATAAAAAAAAGAGTAGTGAATAATGGTTAAGCCTAAAAGTGACAAGATGTAATAAGTGATGTTCCACAAGGACTAATACTGAGATTGGTTCTCTTTCTTATGTACAATTTCCTTCTTTTAGACTTGCTCACCATTTCCTGCATTAGCGTGGTTACACCAGCAACAGATGAAGAAAAGGCCTCATTCACTTGCATCCACTCCCTAAGTTTACATAATGTGTCATGCACCACAACCACAGCTTCCTACCCATAATCATGCCCCATAGACTTTTCCATGGTTCCTCCAGCTGGTTCATATTCCCTGGTTCAGTCCACAGGCAGCATGTCACCCCCTGTGTACCACATCACTCCAATTATCTGTCCCATACATATCTTTAATCCTCTTGCATGTTCAGGCCCTGAGCACTCAATATCTTTTCCACTCCATCCTACCATCTACAATATGGTTTCCCCCTTCTACTCCCTTCCACTTCTGACACATATATCCTTTCTGCTAATCTCTCAATAGGTCCAAACCATTTCAGCTCTCTTAAACATTTTTTTTTTTTTTTTTTTTTTTGCTTTGTCGCTGTCTCCCGCGTTTGCGAGGTAGCGCAAGGAAACAGACGAAAGAAATGGCCCAACCCACCCCCATACACATGTATATACATACGTCCACACACACAAATGTACATACCTACACAGCTTTCCATGGTTTACCCCAGACGCTTCACATGCCTTGATTCAATCCACTGACAGCACGTCAACCCCAGTATACCACATCGCTCCAATTCACTCTATTCCTTGCCCTCCTTTCACCCTCCTGCATGTTCAGGCCCCGATCACACAAAATCTTTTTCACTCCATCTTTCCACCTCCAATTTGGTCTCCCTCCTCTCCTCGTTCCCTCCACCTCCGACACATATATCCTCATGGTCAATCTTTCCTCACTCATTCTCTCCATGTGACCAAACCATTTCAAAACACCCTCTTCTGCTCTCTCAACCACGCTCTTTTTATTTCCACACATCTCTCTTACCCTTACGTTACTTACTCGATCAAACCACCTCACACCACACATTGTCCTCAAACATCTCATTTCCAGCACATCCATCCTCCTGCGCACAACTCTATCCATAGTCCACGCCTCGCAACCATATACATTGTTGGAACCACTATTCCTTCAAACATACCCATTTTTGCTTTCCGAGATAATGTTCTCGACTTCCACACATTCTTCAAGGCTCCCAGAATTTTCGCCCCCTCCCCCACCCTATGATCCACTTCCGCTTCCATGTTTCCATCCGCTGCCAGATCCACTCCCAGATATCTAAAACACTTCACTTCCTCCAGTTTTTCTCCACCCAAACTCACCTCCCAATTGACTTGACCCTCAACCCTACTGTACCTAATAACCTTGCTCTTATTCACATTTACTCTTAACTTATTCTTCTTATTACAACGCCACCTTATCCTACCATAGTTTACTTGATCAACCCTCCTCATACCACAAACTGTCCTCAAACATTTAATTTCCAACACATCCACCACTCTCTTGCAGGCAGCCTCACTGCCCTATGCTCCACATCCATACAACATTGTTGACACTACTATACCTTCAAACATACCCATACACTTCTCTTAGATTTGTTTGATTTCACTCATTGCAATGGATACAAACTCATGGGTATGATACAAACTCATGGGTATATGTTTTAATTTGAATGAGGCAAATAATTTTTTCTTTGACATGACTGTTAACATATGGAATGCTTTACCAATCAGAGTAGTTCAGAGCAGTACCATAGATGTATTCAAGAATACACCTGATGAACCTTTTCCTTCAAATCTATAAGTGAAATTATTTCTATCTTTGTTACTTATATGAAAAGTTTACAAGCTCTTCTCTTTGAAAGACCTATATACCTTCTTACTCTTAACACAAATTTTTGAGTTTCTGATCTCTTCCACTATCACAAACACCATCATTAATATCCAGTGCTCTGTTGCTGTTTGAATTCCTTTGTATCTTAACATTGCACTTCACCTCACTATTTCTATTCAATTTAATATGGCACTGTAAAGTCTACCATGTCACTCTCCTGCCCCTACAGTACCCAACACTTACCTTCAACATCTTTCTTTTACACACCACTGTAAACCTCTTTTCACCATCTTCTATAATTCTCTTCATTATCTCCTAATAACAGAGAAACATCTACAAATTAGTCAGTTACCAGAGACACAAGTGTCTTTCCAGTAAAAGCTTTCTTCCTTCTCTTCCTGTTCTTGCCTACATCTTTCTCACCATCCTATTCATGTATCAAACTGGAAAGCCTTAGTGGTATAATGCAACCCTATTTCACTCCTAGACATATCTCAAATCCTTAATCTACCAACCATTTTCATACATTCTATCTATCTGAAGGATATACATTTTGCATCTAGCAATTTTCCTCGTATAGCACAGACTTTCAGTACCTCCCACGGTGCAGTCCAGCCCCTGCCCTTAACAGGTTTGTGAATACTGTACGTACCTTTCTTATTTTTGCTATTTACTTTTCTAGTGTCTTTGATGAAAATTTGATCTACACATCCTATCACTACCTTTATCTCCTCCACAACAAGTTCCTGACTTATCCTGCATTATCTTTTTTATCCTCTTCAGCATTCCAGTAACAACTCTCCCATGACTTTTCCCTGCAATGCTCAACTAAAGCTAATTCATCAATAGTTTTTAATACTTATCCTTACTAATCTCACTCTGTGTACATAGGCAACATCACAGATTATTAATCTAGCACAATTCCATTTGCCATGAATACATATGCTGTGCATCCAACCTGCTACTACATTACCTCAATTCTTCAACATTTCTCCTAACAACATCAAGGGATTTTCCTAATCTAAACCTGCTATAACTGCCATTATCTTACCTTTGAATATCATTCCCTGTACTGGAATCTCCCTCTCCCTCTCTCCATCATCATGCATGATATCACTAACTCACTCTTATCCTTTGATGTCCTTAGCTCTTTATAGTACTCCTCCCTTCAGTTTATCACCTCAACTGTACTGGTATCTCTTACTCTTTTACTTCTTCCCCTTTTTCCCCTCCTTTCCTTTTTCACTTCCTTTCTCCACAATTTTTTGTTCTCTACAACTTCTCATTCAATTTTCAACAAATATCTTCATCGAATTTTCTTTTCCTTTTTGCTCTTTCAATACACAATTTCTGTTTTGTCTTTTCCCTAAATTCCCTGGGAATTTTCCGGCAGAGACTTCAACTGTCTCCCTTTTGTTTTCACTTCCTTCTTGACTTCATTCTACCATAAAGAGCTACCTCTCCCTCATACCATTTGCACTTTCATGCATACAAAAAGCTTCTGCTGCCTTTATCATACTATCCTTCAAAAAGCATCACACATTCACCATATCATCATAACCCCTCTAATCGCTTTATGTCATTTATTCTTTAATACCCATTTCTAGTCCTTCAGCCTCACTTCCAGCTCATTCAGTCTCTCCACTGTTACCCTCATCTCTTTATTTGTGTTTTCCTTCTCTAAGATTTATAAGCCCACCTTACCTTGCTCTGTTATAACTAAATGATTATTCATTTCAACATCTTTTCCCTTACTGCCCTCAAATTCAACAACTTATAAATGTTTCATCAATCACATCAAAGTCTTATAATGCCTTCTCCTTGTTCTCTCGTCATCTCTTCTCCATTTTCTTTCTATCATATTTAACTGCCGTCTCCCACATTAGCAAAGTAGCGCAAGGTAACTGATGAGAAAAAGCCCAACCCACACCTGATACAAGCCCACACACAAACACATACATATCAATTTATTTCATTACACTTCTTGCTGTCTCCCGCATTAGCGAGGTAGCGCAAGGAAACAGATGAAAGAATGTCCCAACCCACCCACATACACATGTATATACATACACATCCACACATGCACATATACATACCTATACATTTCAACATATATTCATTTTATTTATTTTGCTTTGTCGCTGTCTCCCGCATTTGCGAGGTAGCGCAAGGAAACAGACAAAAGAAATGGCCCAACCCACCCCCATACGCATGTATATACATACATGTCCACACACGCAAATATACATACCTATACATCTCAATGTACACATATATATACACACACAGACACATACATATATACCCATGCACACAATTCACACTGTCTGCCTTTATTCATTCCCATCGCCACCTCGCCACACATGGAATACCATCCCCCTCCCCCCTCATGTGTGCGAGGTAGCGCTAGGAAAAGACAACGAAGGCCCCATTCGTTCACACTCACTCTCTAGCTGTCATGCAATAATGCCCGAAACCACAGCTCCCTTTCCACATCCAGGCCCCACAGAACTTTCCATGGTTTACCCCAGATGCTTCACATGCCCTGATTCAATCCATTGACAGCACGTCAACCCGGTATACCACATCGATCCAATTCACTCTATTCCTTGCCCGCCTTTCGCCCTCCTGCATGTTCAGGCCCCAATCACTCAAAATCTTTTTCACTCCATCTTTCCACCTCCAATTTGGTCTCCCACTTCTCCTCGTTCCCTCCACCTCTGACACATATATCCTCTTGGTCAATCTTTCCTCACTCATTCTCTCCATGTGACCAAACCATTTCAATACACCCTCTTCTGCTCTCTCAACTGCACACTTTTTATTACCACATCTCCCCTACCCTTTCATTGCTTACTCGATCAAACCATCTCACACCACATACTGTCCTCAAACATCTCATTTCCAACATATCCACCCTCCTCCGCACAACCCTATCTATAGCCCACACCTCACAACCATATAACATTGTTGGAAACACTATTCCTTCAAACATACCCATTTTTGCTTTCCGAGATAATGTTCTCGACCTCCACACATTCTTCAACGCTCCTAACTTAGCCCCTTCCCCCACCCTGTGACTCACACTTCTGCTTCCATCATTCCATCTGCTGCCAAAACCACTCCCAGATATCTAAAAACACTTCACTTCCTTCAGTTTTTCTCCGTTCAAACTTACCTCCCAATTGACTTGTTCCTCAACCCTACTGTACCTAATAACCTTGCTCTTATTCACATTTACTCTTAACTTTCTTCTTTCACACACTTTACCAAACTCAATCACCTGCTTCTGCAGTTTCTCACCCGAATCAGCCACCAGCACTGTATCATCAGCAAACAACAACTGACTTACTTCCCAAGCCCTTTCATCCACAACAGACTGCATACTTACCCCTCTTTCCAAAACTCTTGCATTCACCTCCCTAACAACCCCATCCATAAACAAATTAAACAACCATGGAGACATCAAACACCCCTGCTGCAAACCTACAATCCCTTTCTTCCTACACATGCATTACATCCTTGATAAAAACTTTTCACTGCTTCTAACAACTTGCCTCCCACACCATATACTCTTAATACCTTCCACAGAGCATCTCTATCAACTCTATCATATGCCTCCTCCAGATCCATAAAAGCTACATACAAATCCATTTGCTTTTCTAAGTATTTCTCACATACATTCTTCAAAGCAAACACTTGATACACACATCCTCTACCACTTCTGAAACCACACTGCCCAATCTGATGCTCTGTACATGCCTTCACTCTCCCATATAATTTCCCAGGAATACTCAGCAAACTTATACCTCTGTGATTTGAACACTCATCTTTATCCCCTTTGCCTTTGTACAATGGCACTATGCACGCATTCTGCCAATCCTCAGGCACTTCACCATGAGCCATACATATAGTGAATATCCTCACCAATCAGTTAACAACACAGTCACCCCCTTTTTTAATAAATTCCACTGCAATACCATCCAAATCCCCTGCCTTGCTGGCTTTCATCTTTCACAAAGCTTTCACTACCTCTTCTCTGTTTACCAAATCATTCTTCCTGACCCTCTCACTTCGCACACCACCTCGACCAAAACACCCTATATCTGCCACTCTATCATCTAACACATACAACGAACCTTCAAAATACTTACTCCATCTCCTTCTCACATCACCACTACTTGTTATTACCTCCCCATTAGCCCCCTTCACCATGTTCCCATTTGTTCTCTTGTCTTATGCACTTTATTACCTCCTTCCAAAACATCTTTTTATTCTCCCTAGAATCTAATAATACTCTCTCACCCCAACTCTCATTTGCCCTCTTTTTCACCTCTTGCACCTTTCTCTTAACCTCCTGCCTCCTTCTTTTATACATCTCCCAGTCATTTGCACTATTTTCCTGCAAAAATTGCCCAAATGCCGCTCTCTTCTCTCTCACTAATAATCTTACTTCTTCATCCCACCACTCACTACCCTTTCTAATCAACCCACCTCCCATGCTTCTCATGCCACAAGCATCATTTTGTGCAAGCCATCACTGCTTCCCTAAATACATCCCATTCCTCCCCCACTCCCCTTACCTCCTTTGATCTCACCTTTTTCCATTCTGCACTCAGTCTCTCCTGGCACTTCCTCACACAAGTCTCCTTTCCAAGCTCACTTACTCTCACCACCCTCTTCACCCCAACATTTTCTCTTCTTTTCTGAAAACCTCTACAAATCTTCACATTCACCTCTACAATATAATGATCAGACATCCCTCAAGTTGCACCTCTCAGCACATTAACATCCAAAAGTCTCTCTTTCACACAGCTATCAATTAACACATAATCCAATAACGCTCTCTGGCCATCACTCCTACTTACATACATATACTTATGTATATCTCTCTTTTTAAACCAGGTATTTCCAATCACCAATCCTTTTTCAGTACACAAATCTACAAGCTCTTCACAATTTCCATTTGCAACACTGAACATCCCATGTACACCAATTATTCCCTTAACTGCCACATTACTCACATTTGCTTTCAAATCACCCATCACTATAACCCAGTCTTGTGCATCAAAACTGCTAACACACTCACTCAGCTGCTCCCAAAACACTTGCCTCTCATGATCTTTCTTCTCATGCCCAGGTGCATAGGCACCAATAATCACCCATCTCTCTCCTTCAACTTTCAGTTTTACCCATATCAATCTAGTTTACTTTCTTACACTCTTATCACATACTCCCACAACTCCCATCTCAGGAGCAGTGCTACTCCTTCCTTTGCTCTCGTCCTTTTACCAACTCCTGACTTTACTCCCAAAACATTCCCAAACCACTCTTCCCCTTTACCCTTGAGCTTCTTTTCACTCAGATCCAAAACATCCAGGTTCCTTTCCTCAAACATACTACCTATCTCTTCTTTTTTCTCATCTTGGTTACATCCACACACATTCAGACACCCCAATCAGAGCCTTTGAGGAGGATGAGCACTCCCTGCATGACTCCTTCTTCAGTTTCCCCTTTTAGAAAGTTAAAATACAAGGAGGGGAGGGTTTCTAGCCCCCCCCACTCCCGTCCCCTTTAGTCGCCTTCTACAACATGTGGGGAATGCATGGGAAGTATTCTTTCTCCCCTATCCCAGGGATATATATATATATATATATATCTTTTTCTTTTCTTTTTTTAAACTATCAGCCATTTCCCGCGTTAGCGAGGTAGCATTAAGAACAGAGGACTGGGCCTTTTTTGGAATATCCTCACCTGGCCCCCTCTGTTCCTTCTTTTGGAAAATTAAAAAAAAAAAAAAAAAACGAGAGGGGAGGATTTCCAGCCCCCCGCTCCCTCCCCTTTTAGTCGCCTTCTACGACACGCAAGGAATACGTGGGAAGTATTCTTAATCCCCTATCCCCAGGGATATATATATATATATATATATATATATATATATATATATATATATATATATATTCATTTATTTATTTATATTTATTTTGCTTTGTCGCTGTCTCCCGCGCCTGCGAGGTAGCACAAGGAAACAGACGAAAGAAATGGCCCAACCTACCCCCACACACATGCACACACACACACGTCCACACATGCAAACATACACACCCACACATCCCAACGTACCCACATATATACACACACAGACACACACATATACACACATGCACACAATTCACACTGTCTGCCCCTACTCACCCCCATCGCCACCCCGCCACACACGGAATAACATCCCTGGGGATAGGGGAGAAAGAATACTTCCTACGTATTCCCTGCATGTCGTAGAAGGCAACTGAAAGGGAAGGGGGCGGGTGGCTGGAAATCCTCCTCTCTTGCTTTTTTATAAATTTTCCAAAAGTATGAACAGAGAAGAGGGCCAGGTGCGGATATTCCCTCAAAGGCTCAGTCCTCTGTTCTTAACGCTACCTTGCTAGCGTGGGAAATGGCGAATAGTATGAAAGAAAGATATATGTATATATATATAGCCCTGGGAATAGGGGAAAAGAATACTTCCCATGTATTCCCCGCGTGTCGTAGAAGGTGACTACATGGGGAGGGAGCAGGGGGCTGGAAATCCTCCACTTTCATTTTTAATTTTCCAAAAGAAGGAACAGAAAAGGGGGCCAAATGATGATATTCCCTCAAAGGCTGAGTCCTCTGTTCTTAATGTTACCTCACTAATGCAGGAAATGGCAAATAGTATGAAAAAACAAATTCAATGTATACATACATATACATATACAGACACATACATATACACATGTACATATCCATACTTGCTGCCTTCATCCATTCCCATTGCCACTCCGCCACACACAAAAATAGCATACCCCCTCCAGCAAGGCAGTGCCAGAAACAGACAAAAAAGGCCACATTTGCTCACCCTCAGTCTCTAGATGTCATGTGTAATGCACCCAAACCACAGCTCCCTTCCCACATCCAGGCACCACAGACCTTTCCACAGTTTACCCCAGATGCTTTACATGCCCTGGTTCAATCCATTGACAGCATGTCCACCCCAGTACACATCGGTCCAATTCACTCTATTTCCTTGCATGCCTTTCACCCTCCTGTATGTTCAGACCCCGATCACTCAAAATCTTTTTCACTCCATCCTTCCACCTCCAATTTGGTCTCCTGCTTCTACTTCTTCCCTCCACCTCTGACACATATATCCTCTTTCTCAATCTTTCCTTACTCAATCTCTCCATGTGACCCAACCATTTCAACATACCCTCTTCTGCTCTTTCAACCACACTCTATTTATTACCACACATCTCTCTTACCCTTTCATTACTTACTTGATCAAACCACCTCACACCACATAATGTCCTCAAACATTTCATTTCCAACACATCCACCCTCCTCCACACAACTCTATCTATAGCCCATGCCTTGCAACCATATAACCACATATATCTGCAAATTAGCTTATGTTCATAATAGTTATTTGCCATGAACAAACCTTACTCAGCTCACACTAGGTGCATTAACATATGGAGCTCTCCATACTCCTATAATATCTTCCAGTTTCTATTTACCCCACTTTTACATTAATATTCCCAGCTGAATTATTTTCCTTCCACCTCATAATTTCATATACACTCATCAGGTTGCTCCTACATACTTTTCCATCTTTGTCTAAACTATTTCAATGCTTGAGCAGAAATGTTTCTTCTCCTATATATGAAAAAGGAGACAAACAGTGAGCCTTGAACTACCACCCAATTAGCCTTACGTCAGTCTTAGGTAAAATGATGGAAAATAATACAAGATAAAATTGTCATTTCTAGAACATAAAATCATATCGGACAACTAACACAGTTTCCACTAAAGAAGATCTAGCCTGACAAATTTGCTTTAATTTTTAAATGTTATTTATCAGAGTTGGGACAAAAAAATTACCATCTGATATAGTACATTTAGATTTACAAGAGGCTTTCGACAAACTCAAAGCACGTGGAATCGGAGAAGAACTCTGTACATAGATCAGAGACAGGCTTACCGGAAGAAAGCAGCATCTAGTATTAAACAGCAAAGCCTCAGATTGGCTAGACATAATGAGTGATGTGCCACAGGGGTTGGTCCTAATCCAATTCTTTTCATATACACATTAATGACCTAGAACTCGGTCTTATATCTAAGATCTCCAAATTTGCTAACGATGTTAAACTAGGAGGTAGAACTGTAAACGGGTTGGACTGCGAAATGATTCAAGGAGATCTGACCTAACCTAACCTAACCAAATGTTAGGGTTCATAGCCAGGAACATAGATTATAAGACACCAGAAACAATTCTCACACTTTATAATTCTCTAGTCAGACCACAATTTGAATATGCAGTCCAGCTTTGGTCCCTAAACTATAAAAAGACGAGGAAAAATTATAGCAAGTACAGAGACAAGTGACAAAAGTTATTCCATCCTTTAGAAATCTGGCATATGGAGAGAGGCTAAAACGATCAGACCTCTTCTCCCTTAAAAAACATAGACAGCGCAACTTAATCCAAGTGTTCAAAATTCTGAACAAGTTCTACAAAGTAAACCACGAGCATCTTTTCAAAATACAAGAAAATATGGTTACTAGGACAAGTGGAATAAAACTCAAAGCTAAAAGATATGGTACAGATGTGGAAAAAGCTTATTTTTCCTATAGGTATGCCGAGCACTGGAACAAGTATCCATCAGAGGTAGTGAATGCTAAAACTATAAATACTTTCAAAATTAATTTACACAAATATTTTATAAATTTTATAAATCTGTTGGGGATGAGAGAGCTTGGGAAGTGAGTCAGTTGTTGTTCGCTGATGATACAGCGCTGGTGGCTGATTCATGTGAGAAACTGCAGAAGCTGGTGACTGAGTTTGGTAAAGTGTGTGAAAGAAGAAAGTTAAGAGTAAATGTGAATAAGAGTAAGGTAATTAGGTACAGTAGGGTTGAGGGTCAAGTCAATTGGGAGGTGAGTTTGAATGGAGAAACTTTTATACATAGCATGCATATTGGCAAATGCAAATGCGCTCTCTTCTCTCTCAGATAATCTACTTATCCCAACATGAACCCTTGTCTAATCAACGACCTCCATGCTTTCGAGGGCAGAAAATTTTGGGAAGCCAAACTGTGATCCTGAAACATTATCTCCCCACCTACAGCAAATGGGTCATGTTTATTGACAGGAATCAAAGTCTCTTTCCAACTATGTTTCACATGTTCCGCCAACTTTGGCTTGGTGTTTGCTCCAAGATTTCAATACCTCTGAAATATGAATGTTTAGACAATGTGTGTAGCTTAGTAGGTTTTATCCACAGTATATTAACATAATAAGAAGCTCTGTGGAACATTAATAAATACTTTGATAGTCTCAAACCAGGTTTCTAATTTTGTACAAATGTCTTCAGCATCATGGACAGAAATCCCATGTAGACAATTGATCCCAACTGCACATATACATTTGTTCAATCAGAATCAAGAGAACAGGGAATCAAAACTTGCTAAAAAAGTGCTAAAAACATTGTCTATGATCTGGCTTCTCATCCCCAGGGGTGCAAAGGCACAGAATCACATACTCTGTCGAACTTGTTTACTACACAGTTTGACGTTGCTGTCAATGAATATCCAAAATCATCAGGCAGTGAACTCTTCTTGCGTAAATCCTGAAACCTGTTAGGTAAAACTTAAACCACTTTCCACCTGGTTTGTCACTAGATAAACATCGTTCGGTTCTCTAGCCATTTCTTTTTCATCTTGTTATCCCTTGCGCACCCATCGCAAGAGATGGCACTCGCATGACTCTCAGCGCAGAAGTAAAATAAAAAGTTTTATACAACTTCTAGGTTACACTTGAGAATCAAAGCCATCCAATAAATATAATACACCTTTTATAAACACTAGAGCTTTCCCGCGGTTAGCGTGATAGCATTAAGAAAAGGACTGGGCTTTTAATTCTCCTGCCCCCTCTGTCTTTAAAATTTAAAAAAAAATAACAAAATTCCAGCCCCCCCCCCATTCCTTTTAGGCCTTCTACGACACCAGATCTAGTTCTTAATCCTATCCCCAGGATAAATCATTAATAATATATAACTTTATCATCAAGAATTTACACATCCTTACATTAAAACACCCTCCCAAACTCTAGGCCCCAAAAATGCCATATCCTCCTTAGCCTTCTCTTTGCAACCTTCTTCCAATTGCGTCTGAACAAGTACAAATTCTTTCCCTACCTTGTCGTTTTGTTCATTCCCCTCTTCATATACTTCCATAGGTACAGCAGGCAGAGACCTACAAAATGCATTTTTGCTACTCTAATGGGATCCTCCAAATGTTTTCCTCACTTTCCCTCTTCTTTCATACCATATACATTAAAGGTTTCTAACTTCATATCCTCATTCTTCTTCCTCATGCTAATAGACCTTCCTGGTACTAAATTATCATTTCTTCACCCATGCATTATTTCTTCACCCATGAGAAGCTTCTAGCTGGGGGTAGCCCAAATGTAAATTGCATTATTTCTTCTCCACCCATGAGAAGCTGCTAGCTGGGGGTAGCCCAAACACAATATGTTCTAGGGAATGTTAG
The DNA here is from genome assembly GCF_036320965.1 of Panulirus ornatus. Taxonomy (NCBI): domain Eukaryota; kingdom Metazoa; phylum Arthropoda; class Malacostraca; order Decapoda; family Palinuridae; genus Panulirus; species Panulirus ornatus. Next base: position 60,333,997 of record NC_092243.1, on the reverse strand, counting down.
GGGCAGCCCCACTAGCAGAAAAGGCATTCATATGCTATAAAAACTTGGGAAAAATTACCCTAGCTCCAGATATGACAAAAAACTGAAAAAATCTTTCATACTTGAATGTTAAAGAAAACTTGTTTGAACAAAAGGTAAAAAGCAACTAATACAAATAAATAATTTGGTTATAAAATTAAAAGAAGCTGAGGATCCCAGGTAACACTCACCCTACTGGTTCAAGCTTGAAGGTTCTATCTGCTGTGCTCCTATTGCTCACTTTACCCAGTACAGGTACACCACCGATTTTCAGGCAACTGATGGTTTGGCATCTCCTTTAGTCCAGGCAAAATTACGTGAGGGAACTTGAAATTACCATGGCCACCAGACAAGTTTACTAGGTGGCCACAGATGGCATTGTGTGTAGAGTGCGCTTATTTACACTGCACGTGTTGGTGGTGATACCGCAATTCTGTGAGATTCTTAGCTTATCTTATTCAAATTTAACCCTAGCTATGGCTTCTAAGACATATGAGAGTGTCATTCATGGTGTCACACATAACCAGGCTATATCAATTCAAGATAAAGTAGAACTGTTGAAAAAAATGGACCATGGTGTTTCGGTGCGTAAGTTGTGTGACATCTACAGTATTGGTACATCAACTGTTTATGATATAAAAAAGTAAAAGGAGAAGATATTGGAATTTTATGCAGACAGCGATTCCAAGAAGCAAATGACAATTAGAAAAACCATGAAAGATGGTACGAGTAATGAGCACAATCGAGTGATGATGGAGTGGTTTCGAGTGTCGGAGTGATGGAGTGGACTTGTCAGGTAGCATGACTATAATGAAGGATGGCTTCAAAGATTCAAGAAGTGTCATGGAATTTCCATGAATAAAGTGTGCGGAGAAAAGCGGTCTGCAAACCATGAAGGAGCTGCTGAGTATGAGAACGACTTTGCAAAACTCATAGCTGACGAACACCTCAGTCCTGAGCAGGTATATGATGCAGATGAAACTGCATTATTGTGGCAATGCACACCTAGGAAAAAACTAACAACATAAGACGAAGAAGACCCCACAAGATTCAAGGACAGACATACCATCTTTGGGTACTCAAACATTTAATATTCTTTTTTATTTAAATTTCTAGCAGTCCATGGTATACTTTAGACACATGGGAGATGTATAATTAGTGGGTTAGAGGTGTGTTGATGAATCATTATTATGTGACCATGATTGGTCCTGTAAAATGTTTAATCTGGCAAAGCGTTGGAGCCAAGAGTGCCGCAAAATCGGTGGGGTACCTGTGCCACATGGTTCAGTACAGCAGCCACACGTGTCAACTCCCTGGTTACAATACTGCAACTGCTTAAATCATCTGCCTGTTTACAAATCCATTTGTTCAACTTTTACATTCTGATTAGAAAATCATCCATAAATGTGAAAACTAACATTCTAATGACTCTTCCTAAGAATTTGGGAGAGAGAGATGCATACACTTAAGGGAGAGAATATGGAGACCTCAGCTAGTGTTCCTGGTGGGGACAGATTAGGCTTACATGGGTAGTAGCATTGTTAAGCTGCTGGACAATTAAGAAACAAAAATCTTCCTTACTTTGGTCATAAGCTTCAGGTCGGATTTGCAAACGAATCATGCTCATTTTATCTCTCCCCCACTGAATATTTTGTACAACTGGTGTGACCTGCAAAATGTTAAGCAGAACATAAATATCAAGATAATATGAAACAAAACAAGAAACATATCTTTCTATTTGAATGATCATGTAATCAAAAATACATGCATAAAGTCAATTTTGCCTTGTGAAAATCATATACTGGTGCTGGAGTTTTTACTTATGAAGCTGCCCTTCACCCAAGTAGTTCTATTAAGCTGTCAATTCATTGTTGCTGACATTGGCAAGATAAGAAAAAAAGGTCTACATGGTGCAGTGCTTGACCATGAGTTAGTATGGGCCAGTCTGGGATCAGACCTGCATGCATTCAAATCCTGGGCATGGCAGTTGGCCTGCACCTAACTTAGGTGTTCATTCTTCCCTTCGGGTTGGTCAACAAGTGAAAACCTGGCTTAGGATGGTGTGTGCATGAGTATGAGTGTGTGTGTGTGTGTGTGTGTGTGTGTGTGTGTGTGTGTGTGTGTGTGTGTGTGTGTGTGTGTGTGTACATACTTTAGGAGTCATGACATGGTGGATATATATACAAGGTTAAGAGATATGGTGGATATATATATACAAGGTTAAGAGATATGGTGGATATATATACAAGGCTGAGATGGGCCATCACAGGAGTAAAGATCTCTCCCCGTAAGACACAACAGTAATGACATGATAAAAAAAAGTGTCATTATTATTATTAGTTCTCTACCTGCTCTTGGGTGGGGACACTTATGCCCACCTCAGGTGTGCAAGACTGCACCCCTTTCCTTAACCCCACTCCCTCACCACTCCATCCTCCAAACACCTACTGCATGGGAACAGCTAGGGAACCTGAGGAGATGGATCAGTACTAGATGGGGTGGGTCAGCCAGGAACCTGAATCTGAAGGGGTGGCTTAGGAACCTGAGGGGCATATCAAAGTCCAAGGAAGTAGCCAAGAACTAGAGGAGTTGGATTGGTCCTGAAGGAAGCAGGAATGCACCCAAGGGGATGGAGGGCTATACAATAGGCAGCCTAGAGCCCAGTGATACTTAAAAAAATCTGGTTTTCAATTTCTTAAGAGCTTTTGTGACAGAAAGATAGATAGATGGTGACATATACACAAGCTATGTCCATTATAGTAAGACTATACAATCTCAGGATCCCTTTAATAAAGGAGTCTTGGGGATATTACCCCAGCACCCCTTCTCCAGGGGTTCTTACAGATTCAGGAATGCACTACATTCAGCAGCAGTGACAGAATGGACTCTTATGTGGAGAAAAGTTCTTTGTCAAAACTATACACTCTTTTATTTAAAAACAATGATAAAGCCTCCCCAAAGGTGACTCCTCACTAGCGGCGTAAACTCACGGAAGTGGAGTTCAATAACACCTGCCACTGCCACACTCACTACATGCAACCAAAGATAACTAAAATGTGAGATAACTGCTAGAAAAATATGTAAGCAGCTGCTAAAGCTGTAGCCCTAAACTACTCATGACATTGACATGTCACATTCATTCACCTCAACCATCAATAACACCAGTTTCAAACCCTGAAAAGTTATGGCAAGGTTAACCAGGTTCTTTGGGGGACAGTAGGCTGGGCATGCAGGAGGTCAAGAGCAAGTGAGATTCCAACTTGGTAACATACTTAATACAAGCTCAAAACCAACTTTCTAAGCAACCCATATATTCATTACAGTGCAAACTGGATGGGAAGAGGCTCTTCTTAACACAAAAAAAATCCTTAGCAAAGAACAAGCTTTTCCAGAGCAACACCTTTATACAAAAAGAGAAACTTCAGATGGTTTTGCAAGATAAATATGTACAATGAAAATCGAAATAATGGAAATAATGTTACTATCTGAGCAGCCAAAAGCAAATACCTAATTAGCTGACTTAAAAGTTCTATGAACTCATTGTAAAACTCTATTCTATGAACTCATTGTAAAATTCTTACACCTAAAATAGCATCATAAAAATTAAGCAGTTTGATAGCAAATGGAAACAACAGCTTGGGGCAAAACACCAACAGGTGGTATAAACAAACGTAACAACTCTTGTACAAGAATCAGTCTTAACCATTCAAAGACAGGTCAATGCAGCTCATCCACACAACAGACAATTAGTCTTGTGTAAGGCATTTTCAAAAGACTTAATGTAAGATGCCTAAGATCTAAGCAAGTAACTAGTGTACTCTGAACTTCAAGCTAAGAAATATAACTTGAAAAAGGATATTCTCATGGATTCCTTTAATTTTTCTAACAAGGTTGGGAAATACACTTCGAATATCAACACAACCTAACCTGAGTTCTGTTGGTATGAGAACACTATAAGGCAGTCATGTCAGCCCTCACGGAATTTTTCAGTGTATCACAAAATTAATGGACATCTCACACTGTTGCAGTTAAACTCACAAAATTTTTAACAACACCAGTTTATCAATGTTTCATTAACCTCCAAAATACCTACTGCATTTGACACAGGAACTAGAGTCAAGCTATCACAAAATACTTCACTCTTAAGATTGTAGGTAGTAGCTTCTTAGGGTGTCAAACTGAGGAGCATTCCCTCCAGATCCACCCAATGAGGTACATGTTCATGCCAAAAGGAAACCAGACATATCTCGACACTTACACTGAGTCCAGCCAAAGCTGAATGCAATTCAATGCACTCCTAAACACATCTGTATCTGTAATTGGTTGCCAATGCAACCAAATCCACCTCTGGACCATTGCTTCACAAATGAAATCTCAAGCCAGTATTCATCCTGTCCCTACCCTATCTACTTTGGACGGAGCATCTATCATGGTTTCTTGTAATTTTTTGATGCTGAATGCTACTAAGAACAGATGTTTCTTGCAAATTTAATTAAATTTGGGGACTATCCACAATCACAGGCTCTGCGAACAAGCAATCCTCTGTCTGTTGAAACAAGACATCACAGACATATTCTTTGAAAACAAAATACATTAATAATTTCATTTGACTTATCTCCTTTTGGGTGGTGTAAACATATCGGTAATTTTTATTTGTCAACAAGAACTACAACCTAAGAATAAAACTAGAAATTACATCTGTTAACTGGGTTAACTGGGAAGTGCCTACATCTATGAAATGGAAAGTGGCTACTTCTATCAATTGGGAAGGAGCTATACATCTTGAATGGGAAGTGGTACAATATCAAATAATGCAGATGTACAACAAGGAATATTTCTTGAATCAGATGTTATATTAAACAGCTACACAAACTTACTTTATTGGTACCGTTGCGCTGAAACCACCAATATACTGTTTGAAGAAACTCAGGTCTCCAGCCCTCAAATGGCTGGCCTACATTGTAAACTAGCTCATTACCTGTGGGACAGGGTTATAATCAGAGAACATAACATATAAAATAACTTCACATAAGTATGGAATCTTCACAGGACACTAAGAACCATACATGTCTGTGTGATCTGAATGCTTCAGTAGAATAAAAAGGATAAAAAAGAAAAATCTATGAAAAATGGGGTATTGCCAAGAGAAAAAAAAGAAGAATGATGGAAACTTGCAGGGGGTCTGAGTAATGAATAAGACCTGGGAGTCGAAAATAGTTATTTTGGCATAAATGTGAAAGGTTATGCATGTAACACCTGTTACCATCAATTTCTTTATTCTGTTTCCTTTTATCAAAGTTACAGTGTTATCATTAATTTCCATTAGACAAAAGTGTGCAGGATAGGGTGAATGAGTTGGAAATATCTAAAGACAATACTTGGTATGAGTGTTGACTAAAAAAGAAATGATATGGTAAGGGAAAGGTGTGGCAGTTAGAGGAGTTTGTATAAAAGCAACAAAGAGAGTGTGCTGAAATGGTCTGAACATATGGAGAGGATGAGCGAGGAAAGGATTACAAAATGGGCATAGGTGTCAGAAATGGAAGGTTAAGAAAAAGGGGGAGATCAAGAAGGAGCTGGAAGGATGGAATGATAGATGTTTTGAAGGCTCAGGACCTGAACATGCAGGAGGGTGAAAGGTCTGATAGGGATGCAGCACACTGGAATGATATAGTTTGCAAGGGATGAACCAGGGTGTATGAAACAGAGAAAACCAGGGAAAGGTCTTTGGGGTCTAACTGTAATTTGGGTGTTCTGGTTTCAGTGCATTATAAAGGAGAGTTAGGGTGAAATGAGAACAAAAATGGTCAAATTTTACCTCTGTTTCTGGTGCTATCTCATGAACAAAGAAAATGGTGAACATGTACAAAACAAAAAGAAACATATCAATTCTAATAATATCTACCACCATTATTACCCTGAAAGAAATATCAGTATTTGAGTTAGTACTAAGGATATAGGTCACCCCAATTACCCAGCTAAAATGTGTAAAATCAACTTCAGGTCAAGGAACATTACCAACAGTCAGGATGAAAAGAGACTCCTAACATATGACAGCATGCTGGGGCAACAGACATTGCAACAACAACAGCTATAGTATAATGCAGCACATACCTGCAGTTCCATGGTAGTCCCCTACAGAGGACAAGGTTAGATTTTCTCTGTCTATCATGACACCACTGTAGGTAGCATGGAACTCTACACCCTCTAGGTTCTTCATTAAAAACTGTCCAATAAAAGAGGCAATTCTATTCATAATACATTAGGCAATATCTCCCAGATAGTAGTAGCAATGGTTTCAGCACCAAAATAATTCTTAATAGGATAATCAATACTTAAATACAAATATTAGGTCACGTACAATTAAATCCTTCATGGATGAAAAATTTACATAAAAAACTTTAATCTTTTATATGATTATCTAAATATTTTGTTGCCTTTACATATAAATGCAACACATGACAGTTTGACAGTAGGAGAATGAATGTGAGGAGATGTAGCCTCCCTTCACCTGTTCCTGGCACTACCTACCTCACCAAATCAGGAAACAGCAATCAAATATGAAAGAAACATATTTCTTTTTTTTTTTTTTTTTTTTGCTTTCTCGCTGTCTCCCGCGTTTGCGAGGTAGCGCAAGGAAACAGACGAAAGAAATGGCCCAACCCACCCCCATACACATGTATATACATACGTCCACACACGCAAATATACATACCTACACAGCTTTCCATGGTTTACCCCAGACGCTTCACATGCCTTGATTCAATCCACTGACAGCACGTCAACCCCGGTATACCACATCGCTCCAATTCACTCTATTCCTTGCCCTCCTTTCACCCTCCTGCATGTTCAGGCCCCGATCACACAAAATCTTTTTCACTCCATCTTTCCACCTCCAATTTGGTCTCCCTCTTCTCGTTCCCTCCACCTCCGACACGTATATCCTCTTGGTCAATCTTTCCTCACTCATTCTCTCCATGTGACCAAACCATTTCAAAACACCCTCTTCTGCTCTCTCAACCACGCTCTTTTTATTTCCACACATCTCTCTTACCCTTACGTTACTTACTCGATCAAACCACCTCACACCACACATTGTCCTCAAACATCTCATTTCCAGCACATCCATCCTCCTGCGCACAACTCTATCCATAGTCCACGCTTCGCAACCATACAACATTGTTGGAACCACTATTCGTTCAAACATACCCATTTTTGCTTTCCGAGATAATGTTCTCGACTTCCACAAATTCTTCAAGGCTCCCAGAATTTTCGCCCCCTCCCCCACCCTATGATCCACTTCCACTTCCATGGTTCCATCCACTGCCAGATCCACTCCCAGATATCTAAAACACTTCACTTCCTCCAGTTTTTCTCCATTCAAACTCCCCTCCCAATTGACTTGACCCTCAACCCTACTGTACCTAATAACCTTGCTCTTATTCACATTTACTCTTAACTTTCTTCTTTCACACACCTTACCAAACTCAGTCACCAGCTTCTGCAGTTTCTCACATGAATCAGCCACCAGCGCTGTATCATCAGCGAACAACAACTGACTCACTTCCCAAGCTCTCTCATCCCCAACAGACTTCATACTTGCCCCTCTTTCCAAAACTCTTGCATTCACCTCCCTAACAACCCCATCCATAAACAAATTAAACAACCATGGAGACATCACACACCCCTGCCGCAAACCTACATTCACTGAGAACCAATCACTTTCCTCTCTTCCTACACGTACACATGCCTTACATCCTCGATAAAAACTTTTCACTGCTTCTAACAACTTGCCTCCCACACCATATATTCTTAATACCTTCCACAGAGCATCTCTATCAACTCTATCATATGCCTTCTCCAGATCCATAAATGCTACATACAAATCCATTTGCTTTTCTAAGTATTTCTTACATACATTCTTCAAAGCAAACACCTGATCCACACATCCTCTACCACTTCTGAAACCACACTGCTCTTCCCCAATCTGATGCTCTGTACATGCCTTCACCCTCTCAATCAATACCCTCCCATATACTTTGCCAGGAATACTCAACAAACTTATACCTCTGTAATTTGAGCACTTACTCTTATCCCCTTTGCCTTTGTACAATGGCACTATGCACGCATTCCGCCAATCCTCAGGCACCTCATCATGAGTCATACATACATTAAATAACCTTACCAACCAGTCAACAATACAGTCAACAATATATATATATATATATATATATATATATATATATATATATATATATATATATATATGCGAGGTAGCGTTAAGAACAGAGGACTGGGCCTTTGAGGGAATATGATCAATTGGCCCCCTTCTCTGTCCCTTCTTTCTGAAAAAAAAAAAACGAAAGGGGAGGATTTCCAGCCATATATATATATATATATATATATATATATATATATATATATATATATATATATATATATGTATATATATGTGTGTGTGAGTAGATGTGAATAAGAGCAAGGTTATTAGGTACAGTAGGGTTGAGGGTCAAGTCAATTGGGAGGTAAGTTTGAATGGAGAAAAACTGGAGGAAGTAAAGTGTTTTAGATATCTGGGAGTGGATCTGGCAGTGGATGGAACCATGGAAGCGGAAGTGAATCATAGGGTGGGGGAGGTGGCGAAAATCCTGGGAGCCTTGAAGAATGTGTGGAAGTCGAGAACATTATCTCGGAAAGCAAAAATGGGTATGTTTGAAGGAATAGTGGTTCCAACAATGTTGTATGGTTGTGAGGCGTGGGCTATGGATAGAGTTGTGCGCAGGAAGGTGGATGTGCTGGAAATGAGATGTTTGAGGACGATGTGTGGTGTAAGGTGGTTTGATCGAGTAAGTAATGTAAGGGTAAGAGAGATGTGTGGAAATAAAAAGAGCGTGGTTGAGAGAGCAGAAGAGGGTGTTTTGAAATGGTTTGGGCACATGGAGAGAATGAGTGGGGAAAGATTGACCAAGAGGATGTATGTGTCGGAGGTGGAGGGAACGAGGAGAAGTGGGAGACCAAATTGGAGGTGGAAAGATGGAGTGAAAAAGATTTTGTGTGATCAGGGCCTGAACATGCAGGAGGGTGAACGGAGGGCAAGGAATAGAGTGAATTGGATCGATGTGGTATACCGGGGTTGACATGCTGTCAGTGGATTAAATCAGGGCATGTGAAGCGTCTGGGGTAAACCATGGAAAGTTGTGTGGGGCCTGGATGAGGAAAGGAGCTGTGGTTTCGGGCATTATTGCGTGGCAGCTAGAGACAGAGTGTGAACGAATGGGGCCTTTGTTGTCTTTTCCTAGTGCTACCTCGCACACATGAGGGGGGAGGGGGATGGTATTCCATGTGTGTCGAGGTGGCGATGGGAGTGAATGGGGGCAGACAGTGTGTATTGTGTGCATGGGTATATTTGTATGTGTCTGTGTATGTATATATATGTGTACACTGAGATGTATAGGTATGTAGATTTGCGTGTGTGGACGTGTGTGTGTTGTATACATTGTGTATGGGGTTGGGTTGGGCCATTTCTTTCGTCTGTTTCCTTGCGCTACCTCGCAAACGCGGGAGACAGCAACAAAGCAAAATAAATATATAAATAAATAAATATATATATTTTTTTTTTTTTTTTTTTTTTTTTTTTTTTATACTTTGTCGCTGTCTCCCGCGTTTGCGAGGTAGTGCAAGGAAACAGACGAAAGAAATGGCCCAACCCCCCCCCCCCATACACATATACATACACACGTCCACACACGCAAATATACATACCTACACAGCTTTCCATGGTTTACCCCAGACGCTTCACATGCCTTGCTTCAATCCACTGACAGCACGTCAACCCCTGTATACCACATGACTCCAATTCACTCTATTTCTTGCCCTCCTTTCACCCTCCTGCATGTTCAGGCCCCGATCACACAAAATCTTTTTCACTCCATCTTTCCACCTCCAATTTGGTCTCCCTCTTCTCCTCGTTCCCTCCACCTCCGACACATATATCCTCTTGGTCAATCTCTCCTCACTCATTCTCTCCATGTGCCCAAACCATTTCAAAACACCCTCTTCTGCTCTCTCAACCACGCTCTTTTTATTTCCACACATCTCTCTTACCCTTACGTTACTTACTCGATCAAACCACCTCACACCACACATTGTCCTCAAACATCTCATTTCCAGCACATCCATCCTCCTGCGCACATCTCTATCCATAGCCCACGCCTCGCAACCATACAACATTGTTGGAACCACTATTCCCTCAAACATACCCATTTTTGCTTTCCGAGATAATGTTCTCGACTTCCACACATTTTTCAAGGCTCCCAAAATTTTCGCCCCCTCCCCCACCCTATGATCCACTTCCGCTTCCATGGTTCCATCCGCTGACAGATCCACTCCCAGATATCTAAAACACTTCACTTCCTCCAGTTTTTCTCCATTCAAACTCACCTCCCAATTGACTTGACCCTCACCCCTACTGTACCTAATAACCTTGCTCTTATTCACATTTACTCTCAACTTTCTTCTTCCACACACTTTACCAAACTCAGTCACCAGCTTCTGCAGTTTCTCACATGAATCAGCCACCAGCGCTGTATCATCAGCGAACAACAACTGACTCACTTCCCAAGCTCTCTCATCCCCAACAGACTTCATACTTGCCCCTCTTTCCAGGACTCTTGCATTTACCTCCCTTACAACCCCATCCATAAACAAATTAAACAACCATGGAGACATCACACACCCCTGCCGCAAACCTACATTCACTGAGAACCAATCACTTTCCTCTCTTCCTACACGTACACATGCCTTACATCCTCGATAAAAACTTTTCACTGCTTCTAATATATATATATATATATATATATATATATATATATATATACATGGGGGCTGCGAGTATGAGTATGTACATGTGTATATATGTATGTGTCTGTGTGTGTATATGTATGTATATGTTGAAAGGTGTGGGTACGTATATGTGCATGTGTGTGCGTTTATGTATGTGCATGTGTATGTGGGTGGGTTGGGCCATTCTTTCGTCCGTTTCCTTGCGCTGCCACGCTGATGCGGGAGACAGCAGCAAAGTAAAGAAAATATCATATATATGTATGTATATGCACGAGTATGGGTGTTTATGGATACATATATGCATGTGAGTGGAAGGGCCATTGTTTCTTCATCTTTTTCTTGTGCTACCTTGCTGACGTGGGAAGCAGTGATCAAGTATGATAATGAAAAAAAATAGAATATATATATATATAATTATATGTATATATATTTATTTATTTCATCCCTGGGGATAGGGGAGAAAGAATACTTCCCACGTATTCCCTGCGTGTCGTAGAAGGCGACTAAAAGGGAAGGGAGCGGGTGGCTGGAAATCCTCCCCTCTCGTTTCTCTTTTTAATTTTCCAAAAGAAGGAACAGAGAAGGAAGCCAGGTGAGGATATTCCCTCTAAAGCCCAGTCCTCTGTTCTAAACGCTACCTTGCTAACGCGGGAAATGGCGAATAGTATAAAGAAGAAAGAATATATATATACTATCTATTCATTTATTTATTATACTTTGTCGCTGTCTCCTGCGTACACAAGTTAGCGCAAGGAAACAGACGAAAGAATGGCCCAACCCACCCACATACACATGTACATTCATACACACCCACACATACACATATACATAACTATATATTTCATGTGTATACATACATATACATACACAGACAAATACATGTATACACATGCACATATACATACTTGATGCCCTCAGCCACTCCTGTCACCACCCCGCCACACATGAAATGGCACGCCCCTCCCCCTGCACACGCGCGAGGTAGCGCTAGGAAAAGACAACAAAAGCCCCCATTTGTTCACACTCAGGCTCTAGCTGTCATGTGTAATGCACCAAAACCACAGCTCCCTTTCCACATCTAGGCCCCACAAAACTTTCCATGGTTTACCCCAGACACTTCACATGCCCTGGTTCAATCCACTGACAGCACGTTGACCCCGGTATACCATATCGTTCCAATTCACTCTATTCCTTGCACGCCTTTCACCCTCCTGTATGTTCAGGCCCCAATCGGTCAAAATCTTTTTCACTCCATCCTTCCACCTCCAATTTGGTCTCCCACTTCTCCTCGTTCCCTCCACCTCTGACACGTATATCCTTTGTCAATCTTTCCTCACTCATTCTCTCCATGCGACCAAACCATTTCATACACCCTCTTCTGCTTTCTCAACCACACTCTTTATATTACCACACATCTCTCTTACCCTCTCATTACTTTTTCAATCAAACCACCTCACACCACATATTGTCCTCAAACATCTCATTTCCAAAACATCCACCCTCCTCTGCACAACCCTATCTATAGCCCATGCCTTGCAACCATATAACATTGTTGGAACCACTATTCCTTCAAACACCTATTTTTGCTTTCCGAGATAATGTTCTCGCCTTCCACACATTCTTCAACACTCCAAGAACCTTCACCCCCTCCCCCACCCTGTGACTCACTTTCGCTTTCATGGTTCCATCTGCTGTTAAATCCATTCCCAGATATCTAAAACACTTCACTTCCTCTAGTTTTTCTCCATTCAAACTTACCTCCCAATTGACTTATCCCTCAACCCTACTATACCTAATAACCTTGCTCTTATTCACATTTACTCTCAGCTTTCTTCTTTCACACACTTTACTAAACTCAATCACCAGCTTCTGCAGTTTCTCACCCAAATTAGCTACCAGTGCTGTATCATCAGCGAACAACAACTGACTCACTTCCCAAGCCCTCTCATCCACAACAGACTGGAGACCCCTCTCTCCAAAACTCTTGCATTCACCTCCCTGACAACCCCATCCATAAACAAATTAAACAACCATGGAGACATCATGCACCCCTACCGCAAACCAACATTCACTGGGAACCAATCAGTTTCCTCTCTTCCTACTCGTACACATGCCTTACATCCTCGATAGATACTTTTCACTGCTTCTAGCAACTTGCCTCCCACACCATATACTCCTAATACCTTCCACAGAGCATCTCTATCAACTCTATCACATAAGCCTTCTCCAGATCAATAAATGCTACATACAAATCCATTTGTTTTTCTGAGTATTTCTCACAAACATTCTTCAAAGCAATCACCTGATCCACACATCCTCTACCACTTCTGAAACCACACTACTCTTCCCTAATCTGATGCTCTGTACATGCCTTCATCCTCTCAATCAATACCCTCCCATATTATTTCCCAGGAATACTCAACAAACCTATGCATCTGTAATTTGAACACTCACCTTTATCCCCTTTACCTCTGTACAATGGCACTATGCATGCATTCCCCCAATCCTCAAGTACTTCACCATGAGCCATACATACACTGAATATCCTCACCACTATGCATGCATTCCGCCAATCCTCAGGTACTTCACCATGAGCCATACATACACTGAATATCCTCACCAACCAGTCAACAACACAGTCACACTTTTTTTTATAAATTCCACTGCAACAACATCCAAACCTGCCATCTTGCCAGCTTTCATTTTCTGCAAAGCTTTCACTACCTCTTCTCTGTTTACCAAACCATTCTCCCTGACCCTCTCACTTCACCCACCACCTCAACCAAAACACCCTATATCTGCCACTCTATCATGTAACACATTCAACAAACCTTCAAAATACTCACTCCACCTCCTTCTCACATCACCACCACATGTTATTACCTCCCCTTCAATGATGTTCCCATTTGTTCTCTTGTCTTAAGCACTTTATTCTCCTCCTTCCAAAACATTTTTTTTATTATTATTATTATACTTTGTCGCTGTCTCCCGCATTTGCGAGGTAGCGCAAGGAAACAGACGAAAGAAATGGCCCAACCCCCCCCCCATACACATGTATATACATACGTCCACACACGCAAATATACATACCTACACAGCTTTCCATGGTTTACCCTAGACGCTTCACATGCCTTGATTCAATCCACTGACAGCACGTCAACCCCGGTATACCACATCGCTCCAATTCACTCTATTCCTTGCCCTCCTTTCACCCTCCTGCATGTTCAGGCCCCGATCACACAAAATATGTTTCACTCCATCTTTCCACCTCCAATTTGGTCTCCCTCTTCTCCTTGTTCCCTCCACCTCCGACACATATATCCTCTTGGTCAATCTTTCCTCACTCATCCTCTCCATGTGCCCAAACCACTTCAAAACACCCTCTTCTGCTCTCTCAACCATGCTCTTTTTATTTCCACACATCTCTCTTACCCTTACGTTACTCACTCGATCAAACCACCTCACACCACACATTGTCCTCAAACATCTCATTTCCAGCACATCCATCCTCCTGCGCACAACTCTATCCATAGCCCACGCCTCACAACCATACAACATTGTTGGAACCACTATTCCTTCAAACATACCCATTTTTGCTTTCCGAGGTAATGTTCTTGACTTCCACACATTCTTCAAGGCCCCCAGAATTTTCGCCCCCTCCCCCACCCTATGATCCACTTCCGATTCCATGGTTCCATCCGCTGCCAGATCCACTCCCAGATATCTAAAACACTTCACTTCCTCCAGTTTTTCTCCATTCAAACTCACCTCCCAATTGACTTGACCCTCAACCCTACTGTACCTAATAACCTTGCTCTTATTCACATTTACTCTTAACTTTCTTCTTCCACACACTTTACCAAACTCAGTCACCAGTTTCTGCAGTTTCTCACATGAATCAGCCACCAGCGCTGTATCATCAGCGAACAACAACTGACTCACTTCCCAAGCTCTCTCATCCCCAACAGACTTCATACTTGCCCCTCTTTCCAAAACTCTTGCATTTACCTCCCTAACAACCCCATCCATAAACAAATTAAACAGCCATGGAGACATCACACACCCCTGCCGCAAACCTACATTCACTGAGAACCAATCACTTTCCTCTCTTCCTACACGTACACATGCCTTACATCCTCGATAAAAACTTTTCACTGCTTCTAACAACTTGCCTCCCACACCATATATTCTTAATACCTTCCACAGAGCATCTCTATCAACTCTATCATATGCCTTCTCCAGATCCATAAATGCTACATACAAATCCATTTGCTTTTCTAAGTATTTCTCACATACATTCTTCAAAGCAAACACCTGATCCACACATCCTCTACCACTTCTGAAACCACACTGCTCTTCCCCAATCTGATGCTCTGTACATGCCTTCACCCTCTCAATCAATACCCTCCCATATAATTTACCAGGAATACTCAACAAACTTATACCTCTGTAATTTGAGCACTCACTCTTATCCCCTTTGCCTTTGTACAATGGCACTATGCACGCATTCCGCCAATCCTCAGGCACCTCACCATGAGTCATACATACATTAAATAACCTTACCAACCAGTCAACAATACAGTCACCCCCTTTTTTAATAAATTCCACTGCAATACCATCCAAACCTGCTGCCTTGCCGGCTTTCATCTTCCGCAAAGCTTTCACTACCTCTTCTCTGTTTACCAAATCATTTTCCCTAACCCTCTCACTTTGCACACCACCTTGACCAAAACACCCTATATCTGCCACTCTATCATCAAACACATTCAACAAACCTTCAAAATACTCACTCCATCTCCTTCTCACATCGCCACTACTTGTTATCACCTCCCCATTTGCGCCCTTCGCTGAAGTTCCCATTTGCTCCCTTGTCTTACGCACTTTATTTACCTCTTTCAAGAACATCTTTTTATTCTCCCTAAAATTTAATGATACTCTCTCACCCCAACTCTCATTTGCCCTTTTTTTCACCTCTTGCACCTTTCTCTTGACCTCCTGTCTCTTTCTTTTATACATCTCCCACTCAATTGCATTTTTTCCCTGCAAAAATCGTCCAAATGCCTCTCTCTTCTCTTTCACTAATACTCTTACTTCTTCATCCCACCACTCACTACCCTTTCTAATCAACCCACCTCCCACTCTTCTCATGCCACAAGCATCTTTTGCGCAATCCATCACTGATTCCCTAAATACATCCCATTCCTCCCCCACTCCCCTTGCTTCCATTGTTCTCACCTTTTTCCATTCTGTACTCAGTCTCTCCTGGTACTTCCTCACACAGGTCTCCTTCTCAAGCTCACTTACTCTCACCACTCTCTTCACCCCAACATTCACTCTTCTTTTCTGAAAACCCATACAAATCTTCACCTTAGCCTCCACAAGATAATGATCAGACATCCCTCCAGTTGCACCTCTCAGCACATTAACATCCAAAAGTCTCTCTTTCGCACGCCTGTCAATTAACACGTAATCCAATAACGCTCTCTGGCCATCTCTCCTACTTACATAAGTATACTTATGTATATCTCGCTTTTTAAACCAGGTATTCCCAATCATCAGTCCTTTTTCAGCACATAAATCTACAAGCTCTTCACCATTTTTTATTCTCCCTAAAATCTAATGATACTCTCTCACCTCAACTCTCAGTTGCCCTCTTTTTCACCTCTTGCACCTTTCTCTTGACCTCCTGCCTCTTTCTTCTATACATCTCCCAGTCATCTGCACTATTTCCCTGCAAAAATCATCCAAATGCCTCTCTCTTTCTTTCACGAATAATCTTACTTTTTCATCCCATATGGAGAGAATGAGTGCGGAAAGATTGAGAAAGAGGATATATGTGTCAGAGGTGGAGGGAATGAGAAGTGGAAGACCAAATTGGAGGTGGAAAGATGGAGTGAAAAAGATTTTGAGTGATCGGGGCCTGAACATGCTGGAGGGTGAAAGGCATGCAAGGAATAGAGTGAATTGGAACGATGTGGTATACCGGGGTCAACGTGATGTCAATGTATTGAACCAGAGCATGTGAAGCATCTGGGGTAAACCATGGAAAGTTCTGTGGGGCCTGGATGTGGAAAGGGAACTGTGTTTTTGGTGCATTATTACATGACAGCTAGAGACTGAGTATGAACGAATGTGGCCTTTGTTGTCTTTTCCTAGCGCTACCTCACACACATGAGGGGGAGGGGGTTGTTATTTCATGTGTGGCGGGGTGCCGATGGGAATGAATAAAGGCAGACAGTATGAATTATGTACATGTGTATATATGTATATGTCTGTGTGTGTATTTATATGTATACGTCGAGATGTATAGGCATGTATATTTGCATGTGTGGACGCGTATGTATAGGCATGTATGGGCCATTTTTTCGTCTGTTTCCTTGTGCTACCTCGCTAACGCAGGAGACAGCGACAAAGCAAAATAAATAAATAAATAAAATGAATATATATATATAAATCCATAGCCCACGCCTCGCAACCATACAACATTGTTGGAACCACTATTCCTTCGAACATACCCATTTTTGCTTTCCAAGATAATGTTCTCGACTTCCACGCATTTTTCAAGGCTCCCAGAATTTTCGCCCCCTCCCCCACCCTATGATTCACTTCCGCTTCCATGGTTCCATCCACTGCCAAATCCACTCCCAGATATCTAAAACACTTTACTTCCTCTAGTTTTTCTCCATTCAAACTTACCTCCCAATTGACTTGACCCTCAACCCTACTGTACCTAATAACCTTGCTCTTATTCACATTTACTCTTAACTTTCTTCTTTCACACACCTTACCAAACTCAGTCACCAGCTTCTGCAGTTTCTCACATGAATCAGCCACCAACACTGTATCATCAGCGAACAACAACTGACTCACTTCCCATGCTCTCTCATCCACAAGACTGCATACTTGCCCCTCTTTCCAAAACTCTTGCATTTACCTCCCTAACAACCCCATCCATAAACAAATTAAACAGCCATGGAGACATCACACACCCCTGCCGCAAACCTACATTCACTGAGAACCAATCACTTTCCTCTCTTCCTACACGTACACATGCCTTACATCCTCGATAAAAACTTTTCACTGCTTCTAACAACTTGCCTCCCACACCATATATTCTTAATACCTTCCACAGAGCATCTCTATCAACTCTATCATATGCCTTCTCCAGATCCATAAATGCTACATACAAATCCATTTGCTTTTCTAAGTATTTCTCACATACATTCTTCAAAGCAAACACCTGATCCACACATCCTCTACCACTTCTGAAACCACACTGCTCTTCCCCAATCTGATGCTCTGTACATGCCTTCACCCTCTCAATCAATACCCTCCCATATAATTTACCAGGAATACTCAACAAACTTATACCTCTGTAATTTGAGCACTCACTCTTATCCCCTTTGCCTTTGTACAATGGCACTATGCACGCATTCCGCCAATCCTCAGGCACCTCACCATGAGTCATACATACATTAAATAACCTTACCAACCAGTCAACAATACAGTCACCCCCTTTTTTAATAAATTCCACTGCAATACCATCCAAACCTGCTGCCTTGCCGGCTTTCATCTTCCGCAAAGCTTTCACTACCTCTTCTCTGTTTACCAAATCATTTTCCCTAACCCTCTCACTTTGCACACCACCTTGACCAAAACACCCTATATCTGCCACTCTATCATCAAACACATTCAACAAACCTTCAAAATACTCACTCCATCTCCTTCTCACATCACCACTACTTGTTATCACCTCCCCATTTGCGCCCTTCACTGAAGTTCCCATTTGCTCCCTTGTCTTACGCACTTTATTTACCTCTTTCAAGAACATCTTTTTATTCTCCCTAAAATTTAATGATACTCTCTCACCCCAACTCTCATTTGCCCTTTTTTTCACCTCTTGCACCTTTCTCTTGACCTCCTGTCTCTTTCTTTTATACATCTCCCACTCAATTGCATTTTTTCCCTGCAAAAATCGTCCAAATGCCTCTCTCTTCTCTTTCACTAATACTCTTACTTCTTCATCCCACCACTCACTACCCTTTCTAATCAACCCACCTCCCACTCTTCTCATGCCACAAGCATCTTTTGCGCAATCCATCACTGATTCCCTAAATACATCCCATTCCTCCCCCACTCCCCTTGCTTCCATTGTTCTCACCTTTTTCCATTCTGTACTCAGTCTCTCCTGGTACTTCCTCACACAGGTCTCCTTCTCAAGCTCACTTACTCTCACCACCCTCTTCACCCCAACATTCACTCTTCTTTTCTGAAAACCCATACAAATCTTCACCTTAGCCTCCACAAGATAATGATCAGACATCCCTCCAGTTGCACTTCTCAGCACATTAACATCCAAAAGTCTCTCTTTCGCACGCCTGTCAATTAACACGTAATCCAATAACGCTCTCTGGCCATCTCTCCTACTTACATAAGTATACTTATGTATATCTCGCTTTTTAAACCAGGTATTCCCAATCATCAGTCCTTTTTCAGCACATAAATCTACAAGCTCTTCACCATTTTTTATTCTCCCTAAAATCTAATGATACTCTCTCACCTCAACTCTCAGTTGCCCTCTTTTTCACCTCTTGCACCTTTCTCTTGACCTCCTGCCTCTTTCTTCTATACATCTCCCAGTCATCTGCACTATTTCCCTGCAAAAATCATCCAAATGCCTCTCTCTTTCTTTCACGAATAATCTTACTTTTTCATCCCATATGGAGAGAATGAGTGCAGAAAGATTGAGAAAGAGGATATATGTGTCAGAGGTGGAGGGAATGAGAAGTGGAAGACCAAATTGGAGGTGGAAAGATGGAGTGAAAAAGATTTTGAGTGATCGGGGCCTGAACATGCTGGAGGGTGAAAGGCATGCAAGGAATAGAGTGAATTGGAACGATGTGGTATACCGGGGTCAACGTGATGTCAATGTATTGAACCAGAGCATGTGAAGCATCTGGGGTAAACCATGGAAAGTTCTGTGGGGCCTGGATGTGGAAAGGGAACTGTGTTTTTGGTGCATTATTACATGACAGCTAGAGACTGAGTATGAACGAATGTGGCCTTTGTTGTCTTTTCCTAGCGCTACCTCACACACATGAGGGGGAGGGGGTTGTTATTTCATGTGTGGCGGGGTGCCGATGGGAATGAATAAAGGCAGACAGTATGAATTATGTACATGTGTATATATGTATATGTCTGTGTGTGTATTTATATGTATACGTCGAGATGTATAGGCATGTATATTTGCATGTGTGGACGCGTATGTATAGGCATGTATGGGCCATTTTTTCGTCTGTTTCCTTGTGCTACCTCGCTAACGCAGGAGACAGCGACAAAGCAAAATAAATAAATAAATAAAATGAATATATATATATAAATCCATAGCCCACGCCTCGCAACCATAAAACATTGTTGGAACCACTATTCCTTCGAACATACCCATTTTTGCTTTCCAAGATAATGTTCTCGACTTCCACGCATTTTTCAAGGCTCCCAGAATTTTCGCCCCCTCCCCCACCCTATGATTCACTTCCGCTTCCATGGTTCCATCCACTGCCAAATCCACTCCCAGATATCTAAAACACTTTACTTCCTCTAGTTTTTCTCCATTCAAACTTACCTCCCAATTGACTTGACCCTCAACCCTACTGTACCTAATAACCTTGCTCTTTTTCACATTTACTCTTAACTTTCTTCTTTCACACACCTTACCAAACTCAGTCACCAGCTTCTGCAGTTTCTCACATGAATCAGCCACCAACACTGTATCATCAGCGAACAACAACTGACTCACTTCCCATGCTCTCTCATCCACAAGACTGCATACTTGCCCCTCTTTCCAAAACTCTTGCATTCACCTTCCTAACAACCCCATCCATAAACAAATTAAACAACCACGGAGACATCACACACCCCTGCCACAAACCTACATTCACTGAGAACCAATCACTTTCCTCTCTTCCTACACGTACACATGCCTTACATCCTCGATAAAAACTTTTCACTGCTTCTAACAACTTGCCTCCCACACCATATATTCTTAATACCTTCCACAGAGCATCTCTATCAACTCTATCATAGGCCTTCTCCAGATCCATAAATGCTACATATAAATCCATTTGCTTTTCTAAGTATTTCTCACATACATTCTTCAAAGCAAACACCTGATCCGCACATCCTCTACCACTTCTGAAACCACACTGCTCTTCCCCAATCTGATGCTCTGTACATGCCTTCACCCTCTCAATCAATACCCTCCCATATAATTTACCAGGAATACTCAACAAACTTATACCTCTGTAATTTGAGCACTCACTCTTATCCCCTTTGCCTTTGTACAATGGCACTATGCACGCATTCCGCCAATCCTCAGGCACCTCACCATGAATCATACATACATTAAATAACCTTACCAACCAGTCAACAATACAGTCACCCCCTTTTTTAATAAATTCCACTGCAATACCATCCAAACCCGCTGCCTTGCCGGCTTTCATCTTCCGCAAAGCTTTTACTACCTCTTCTCTGTTTACCAAATCATTTTCCCTAACCCTCTCACTTTGCATACCACCTCGACCAAAACACCCTATATCTGCCACTCTATCATCAAACACATTCAACAAACCTTCAAAATACTCACTCCATCTCCTTCTCACATCACCACTACTTGTTATCACCTCCCCATTAGCCCCCTTCACTGAAGTTCCCATTTGCTCCCCTGTCTTATGCACTTTATTTACCTCCTTCCAAAACATCTTTTTATTCTCCCTAAAATTTAATGATACTCTCTCACCCCAACTCTCATTTGCCCTCTTTTCCACCTCTTGCACCTTTCTCTTGACCTCCTGCCTCTTTCTTTTATACATCTCCCACTCATTTGCATTTTTTCCTTGCAAAAATTGTCCAAATGCCTCTCTCTTCTCTTTCACTAATAATCTTACTTCTTCATCCCACCACTCACTACCCTTTCTAATCTGCCCACCTCCCACACTTCTCATGCCACAGGCATCTTTTGCGCAAGCCATCACTGTTTCCCTAAACACATCCCATTCCTCCCCCACTCCCCTTACCTCCTTTGATCTCACCTTTTTCCCATCTGTACTCAGTCCCTCCTGGCACTTCCTCACACAAGTCTCCTTCCCAAGCTCACTTACTCTCACCACTCTCTTCACCCCAACATTCTCTCTTCTTTTCTGAAACCCTCTACAAATCTTCACCTTCACCTCCACAAGATAATGATCAGACATCCCTCCAGTTGCACCTTTCAGCACATTAACATCCAAAAGTCTCTCTTTCGCGTGCCTATCAATTAACACGTAATCCAATAACGCTCTCTGGCCATCTCTCCTACTTACATACGTATACTTATGTATATCTCTCTTTTAAACCAGGTATTCCCAATCACCAGTCCTTTTTCAGCACATAAATCTACAAGCTCTTCACCATTTCCATTTACAACACTGAACATCCCATGTATACCAATTATTCCCTCAACTGCCACATTACTCACCTTTGCATTCAGATCACCCATCACTATAACCCGGTCTCGTGCATGAAAACCACTAAGACACTCATTCAGCTGCTCCCAAAACACTTGCCTCTCATGATCTTTCTTCTCATGCCCAGGTGCATATGCACCAATAATCACCCATCTCTCTCCATCAACTTTCAGTTTTACCCATATCAGTCTAGAATTTACTTTCTTACACTCTATCACATAATCCCACCACTCCTATTTCATGAGTGGTGCTACTCCTTCCCTTGCTCTTGTCCTCTCACCAACCCTTGACTTTACTCCCAAGACATTCCCAAACCACTCTTCCCCTTTACCCTTGAGCTTCGTTTCACTCAGAGCCAAAACATCCAGGTTCCTTTCCTCAAACATACTATCTATTTCTCCTTTTTTCTCATCTTGGTTACATCCACACACATTTAGACACCCCAATCTTAGCCTTCGAGGAGGATGAGCACTTCCCGCGTGACTCCTTCTTCTGTTTCCCCTCTTAGAAAATTAAAATACAAGGAGGGGAGGGTTTCTAGTCCCCCGCTCCCGTCCCCTTTAGTCGCCTTCTACGACACGTGAGGAAAGCATGGGAAGTATCCTTTCTCACCTGTTCCCAGGGTTTGTGGTAGGGGTGCGTGATGTCTCCATGGTTGTTTAATTTGTTTATGGATCAGGTTGTTAGGGAGGTGAATGCAAGAGTTTTGGAGAGAGGGGCAAATATGCAGTCTGTGGTGGATGAGAGGGCTTGGGAAGTGAGTCAGTTGTTGTTTGCTGATGATACAGTGCTGGTGGCTGACTTGGATGAGAAACTGCAAAAGTTGGTGACTGAGTTTAGTAAAGTGTGTGAAAGAAGAAAGCTGAGAGTGAATGTGAATCAGATCAAGGTTATTACGTTCAGCAGGGATAAAGGTGAGAGTTCAAACAAAAGAGGAATAAGTTTGTTGAGTATTCCTGGAAAATTGTATGGGAAGGTATTGACTGAGAGGGTGAAAGCATGTACAGAACATCAGATTGGGGAGGAGCAATAAGGTTTCAGAAGTGGTAAAGGATGTGTGGATCAGGTGTTTGCTTTGAAGAATGTACGTGAAAAATGCTCAAAGAAACAGATGGATCTGTATGTGGCATTTATGGATCTGGAGAAGGCTTATGAGAGGGTGGATAAAGATGCTTTGTGGAAGATCTTAAAAGTATACAGTGTGGGAGTTAAGCTGCTAGAAGCAGTGAGAAGTATTTATCAAGGGTGTAAGTCACATGTATGAGAAGGAAAAGAGGAAAGTGACTGATTCCCAGTGAAGGTCAGTTTGTGGCAGGGTGTATGTGAGTTCCCCATGGCTGTTGAATTTGTTTATGGATGGGTGGTTAGGGATGTAAATGCAAGAGTTTTGGAGAGAGAGGTGAATGAATATGCAGTCTGTTGGGAATGAGGGGGCCTGGGAAGTGAGTCAGTTGTTGTACGCCGATGATATAGTACTGGTGGCTGATTCAAGTGAGAAACTGCTGAAGTTGGTGACTGAGTTTGAAAGAGTATTTGAAAGGAGAAAGTTGAGAGTAAATGTAAATAAGATCAAGGTTATTAGGTTCAGCAGGATTGAGGGATAAGTTAGTTAGGATGTGAGTTTGAATGAAGAAAAATAGGTGAAGTGTTTTAGATATCTGTGAGTGGACTGAGCAGCAAATGGAACTATGAAAGCAGAAGTGAGTCATAGGGCTGGGAAGAGGCAAAGGTTCTGAGAGTGATGAAGAATGCGTGGAAAGAGAACAGTATCTCGAAACAAAAATGGTTATGTTTGAAGGAATAGCAGTTCCAACGATATCATATGGTTGTGAGGCATGGGATATACATAGGATTGTGCAGAGGAGGATGGAAATGATGGAAATGTTTGAGGACAATATGTGGTGTGAGGTAGTTTGATAAAGTAAGTAATGAAAGTGTAACAGAGATGTATGGTAATAAAAGAGTGTGGTTGAGGGAACTCAAGAGGGTTTGTTGAAATGATCTGGACTTATGGAGAGAATGAGTGAGGAAAGGTTGACAAAGAGGACATATGTGTCAGAGGTGGAGGGAACAAAGAGAGATGGGAGACCAAATTGAAGGTGGAAGGATGGAGTGAAAAAGATTTTGAGAAATCAGGCTTGAACATGCAGGAGGGTGAAACGCATGCAAGGAACAGAGTAAATTGGAACAATGTGGTATACCGGAGTAAACATGCTATCAATGGACTGAAATAGGCATGTGAAATGTCTGGGGTAAGCCATGAAAGGTTTGTGGGATAGCCAAAAGAGAACTAATTTGTCTTAGAATAGAGCAAATTCATCAGGACTACACTTAACGATGGATGGGTGGTAGGAACAAGCATTCTTCAAGCTTCCTTTAACACACTGCACTCCATACATAACTGATATTCTCCACTCGGGGCAGCTTCCAAGACATGCTAAAAAGAAGGCAACTTTAAATGGGAGATGATTCCTTACGAACAAGCAATCTTCAAGTCTCCTTTACTACATTGCAAATACTAGTATCTCCATACATACATAACTCATATACTCCATCCAGGACAGCTTCCATGACATGCAAATAAAAAAGATAACTTTAAACTGGAGATGCATAATTCTTTTCATGTTGAAGGCATGCATTCAAGTGGTTTACCATCACGGACAGTACTTAATTTACATGTTAGCAAGCTATGTGAATATGGAGTATGTCAGCAAGGTCAGCATGCTCCTCAAGTTAGAAGGAGTATAGATCAGGAGGTTGCGTGTTTGCAAAAACTATACAAGTTGAGAGGCTACAAAAATAGAAAAAAAAAGCTGAAAAGGTAAGGGCACTGCATCTGTCATAAAATGCAGAAGCCATGGGAAAACAAGAGGAAGTATAGATGGGGAAGCTGTATTCAATGGATGGCTGTTATGTTACAGAACCTCATAGCTTGAGAAGCTGAATAAAGTAGGAGTAAGCAGCGGTTAGAAATATTTTGTGTTAAAAGGATGCAAATATGGAGAGGCTGCATGGGAAGGAAGTATGTGGATCCGAAGATTGAATATGCTAGAAGTATGTAGCTCCATAGTAAAAACTGTTCATCGGAACTTTGATGTTAAACAGGTTCAAAGGTTAAGAAGTTTGCGAGGATAAGTAAGTTGTTAAACTGCGAACAAGAAACTCAATAGACTTGCCTGGAACATCAGAGGACGCCAGCTATCATCCTCATTCCAGTTCATTTTGACAAGGTGGCGTAGCCCTGAAAGAAATAATGAACACTTTACTTTTCAAGTACTTATTTTTTTTTCATTATACTTAGTCGCTGCCTCCTGCGTTAGTGATGTAGAGCAAGGACACAGACGAAAGAATGGCCCAACCCACCCACATGCACATGCATATACACAAACACCCACACATATAAATACCTATACATTTCAACGTATACATACATATACATACACAAACATATATACACATGTACATATTCATACTTGTTGCCCTCATCGCCAACCCGCCACAAATGAAACAGCACCCCCCTCCCCCGCACGCGCACGCAAGGTAGTGCTAGGAAAAGAACACAAAGGCCACATTCGTTCATACTCAGTCTCTAGATGTCATGTGTAATACACCGAAACCACAGTTCTCTTTCCACATACATGCCCCACAAAACTTTCCATGTTTTACCCCAGACGCTTCATCACATGCCCTGGTTCAATCCACTGACTGCACGTCAACCCTGGTATACCACATCGTTCCAATTCACTCTATTCCTTGCACGCCTTTCACCCTCCTTTATGTTCAGGCCCCGACCACTCAAAATCTTTTTCGTTCCATCCTTCCACCTCCAATTTGGTCTCCCACTTCTCGTTTCCTCCACTTCTGACACATATATCCTCTGTCAATCTTTATCCACTCACTCTCCCCATGTGACCAAACCATTTCAATACACCCTCTTCTGCTCTCACCACCACACTCTTTTTATTACATCTCTCTTACCCTTTCATTACTTACTCGATCAAACCACCTCACACCATATGTTGTCCTCAAACATTTCATTTCCAACACATCCACCCTCCTCTGCATGTATAGCCCATGCTCGCAACCATATAACTAACATTGTTGGAACCACTATTCCTTCAAACATATCCATTTCAAGTACTGAAGATGAATAAATAATGTGTGTGTGTGTGCATGGTGAAGCTGCCAGCAAGACCACCTTGATGACAGAATCAGAACACAGTGTTGTATATAGAGACAAAAATCACATATTATCATATGGGGAGAGAGTTTTAAACTTGAGCCCCATCTCTTAAATATTCTGGACTATCGTATAATTTCTTAGATTTCTGTATGCTGTCTTCTTAAGTGTGTCTTTAGTCATTTCATCCCATTCTTCCACCACTCGTACTATAAAAGCACTTCTTCATATCTTTCTTCACAAAATTCGTAATTTCTGTGAGCCTTCCTAATCTCTGATTCAATCATTAATCTGTGTTAGCTGATCAGTAAACTGAACCTGTTCAAAAATTTTTCGAACATGTTCATTTCGATGAAAATGAATTACGGGCAATATTTAAAGTTTTCCTTATTCACACAGGCTTCGATCAAACTTCCTAAATCACATTAACATATTCTAATAAATGAATTTCCTCATATACTGAAATAACACTAGGTTTGGCGCTAAATAACAATAATAATAATAATAATAATAATAATAATAATAATAATAATAAAGGCGCCGAAAAACGCGCTAAGGCGCTACATACGAGTTGACGCTAGATCCCTACACTAAGCGATAAGTTGGCAACTCTGAGTCGCTAATAGGACCACTTAAAGTGTTCGGTGGGGGTTCTACCCCCTGAGCATATGGGAAAGAACGCCCCTGGCCCTGCCTGTCACTACCATCACTACACTCATTTTTTCCGAGTGCATGAATATTTCCACTTTAGATTTCCCATTACCATCCTTAAGACCTTCACTTCCAAATAACTAATCATCCACAACTACCACTTAATTACCGTTCCAGTTGATTTCAGAACGTGAAATTCCTGCTCTTTCAGAAATCAAATCAAATTTTGTTTACTCTTTTCATTCTTTGACAGTGTAACCAATCATTACCTATCAGACAGCTACAGCGTTATCTAGCGAGAACAAAAGTCAGTGATCTGAGGGCGACGATGCAGCATAACGCAGTTTTATATATATATATATATATATATATATATATATATATATATATATATATATATATATATATATATATAAAAGTCTAAACAAAATGTTGAGCTGGCAGCCCTGCATTTCAAGATTTACGTTCCCATCCCACAATCCTCTGTTGATGCACACAAATAGTGTAATATGAATATCTAAACACCTTTCTCCAAAAAATCCTGTATAGACCCCTGAACGAAATTCAACTTGATAAATCTGTATCATTCTAAGTGTTCATATAGCAATATCAACATTACATTTCCAGCATGTTTTCTCAAATATGCAAAAGCATATTTCAAAGCTTTTTACACAGTGTAAAATAATATCTTTAATACACTACTAAAGACATATCGACTATTTACCTTCAGAAAAATGCTTTGTTGGCCATGTTTTCTAAAACGACATTTTTACAGCTTGTGTAAAAGAAAATCAGCAAACAAGAAAATAAGTTCAAATCAAGATCTACGCATTTCTCTGAACTTTTCTTTGGAATTAATTCTTTGATGAGACTACTCCCAATGATATAGCCTCACCAAAGATGACCTTTCATTTGCGGTGTAACCTTTCACAAGGAGACCCCAGTAACACCACTACATATTTATTCCTCCCACCGACCACTATCCTGTCTCCCTCAGCCTGGCTAGTGATGCCCCGATAGTGGCTGCTTGTCTTCCCTACAGCAGACTGTCCGTTCCCTAACTTCCACACTATATCCTGACCTGCACACTATAATACTATGACCTCACACTCGCTACTAACCTCATGGTGCCTCAAATCGAATACGGCCTCATCACCCTCAAAACATTCCGTGGTCTTTCGCTACGCCCTAACATTCTAAACCATCCCCTATCATAACTGCTCCTGTACCCTGACCCATACACAAACAGACCCCCCCAAAATGGTCCTTGTTCCCAGCGATGCCATATCTACACTGACCCCAGACTGAAACCCAGTACTGTTTACTGTTCTCATCTCTTCCCCCAGTGATCCCTTACAGTGCTCCATGGCCCTACACTATCTTTTGAAATGACTGCCATACACACACAGCGACCAGCCACATGGTACCACGGGCCAATAAACCCAACAATGCCCTTGACATCCACATCAACTCCTGATCATCACAGTGTCGCCTTCACATCCTGACTTCCCAGCTGCCCCTCACTAACACTAGATATCTATCGAACCCTTCAGAAGACCCTTCTCACTGACCGATAAAGTAGGCCGAGTAGTTATCCACATCGGTGGAAGGGTTGCCAATGCCGTTCATGTAGTTGTCGAAGGTGTCCTTCATGTGAGTGCGATGGTTCTCCAGCACTTTCGTCCAGCCGCCATCTCCCTGCATCCCACCATCTTCCATGTTACACCACACCTGCCATGCCATAAAGGCCATAAGAACCAATCAACATTTCAACAATAATGTCATGTTCATAGTTCAGTTATATGAACTGGCAGATGGCTATTGTTGATGCCCAAATTACTGAAAGAAATAAGAAAAAAATAACAAGGTACTCAAAATTACACTAACTGTCAAGGAAAACATGTTATGTGCCTATCAACCGTGTACTGCTGGAATACAGGACTAAAGTAATCCTAAGGCAGCATCCTGCACTAAGTATGTAAGCTGGCCTGACCACTAAATATGACAAACCTGAGCCAAATGTCTGAAAGAAGGGAAAAATATACTTTTAAAAACACGTTAAGACAAGATATTCTGACGGGGGTCAACAAACGAAAAATCCGTTTCTGTTCTAAGTGTTCTCTCGACCGCTCAGAATGTTCGCTACCTTCTCTCTGCTCGTCGATATGGCTCCCGTGGTGTGCACATCTACCGGTGATCTGAGTCACCTCTAGTCATCCTCCCTCGAGGATTCTGGTGAATCGCAGTGGTCCTCGATATCTCGGATACATTTCACATGGTATAGTGTCATTGCTTTCCACACCTCCCTTTAGTTTTCTGCTTGTCTCTGTTCCCTAATGTTTTACTTCCTTTCTGGTAGGGACGTTGCAGTGGTTGCTGATAAAGTCGACTTTCCTCTCTTACAACAAGTGGTGACCCTCAGGGTCCCATCCTACCGCATACTCTCTTTTCTCCATATGTAATCTGTTTTCAACATTTAACACCATTCATTCTTACACTAACGATTCCTCTCTACACATTTCAATTCATTTTTCCTCCCATCGCCTATACTTGTTCTCTTACGCATACTGAGCACATCCCCCTTAATTTGGATCTGTGCAAAATACAGTTCAATTTAACTGTGCTGAAATGCAAT
This sequence comes from Panulirus ornatus, assembly GCF_036320965.1. Taxonomy (NCBI): domain Eukaryota; kingdom Metazoa; phylum Arthropoda; class Malacostraca; order Decapoda; family Palinuridae; genus Panulirus; species Panulirus ornatus. Next base: position 60,304,170 of record NC_092243.1, on the reverse strand, counting down.
TTATATCTATATTTCTTTTTTAAAAGTCACTATTTTTCCTCTCTGCAATTTCGAAACATCATAATTAAAAACTGCAAATACATCCACATGATGTGCATACCCATACTATTCTGGAAAATCCAACCCTATACCGAAGGTTACCTCCCTCCACCCTCTATCAAACACATGAACGACAACGCAAATGCATGCAATTAACCACAAAAAAAACTAATCATTCTCCCTACCCGGTTTTAAACGCCACCCCACCAAACAGGCACCCAATATGAAACTAGACTCCCCAGACATGTACGAGTTATACATTCCCCAAAACAGACACCAGGTACCACTCCGACATTATAAACACCATTTGAGATCTGTAGCTCACCCTTAAACTAAAGAAACTAATGATAACAGCAACGATGTTAAGTATCTAGAAAAGACGAAACAGACATCTTGGATGCTGCAAACTGGCCCACTGATGCCTGACATTTGCTTTTGATGATAAAGCCACCCTCTACCTAAGATGAAGGTTTCAAGTCTCAATGAACGATTCAGTGCAGAAATTTCGACAGTATATACAGGGATGAAAAAAAAAAATAAGGAGAAATACTCATATGAAAATCAAAGCTATCTGCGTCTGCCATCAGTTCATATCAATCGAATGTCAACACTCATTCATCCGCAAGAACGCCACACCCAGCGCCACAAGATACTGTCTCAGAATTCATACGACCTCACGCCTGCTCATCATCAAGACACCTGGACAATCTCATATAATCTTCAAGCCTGAGGAGAATGAGAAAATGTGGACATGATTATTTCTAGTATAGAAGAGTTTCAATATGTTATATTTCAATTTTGAAAGAAAAAAAATTTTGAGCTAAAAATACCCTGAACTATTATTGTTACCCAAGATTTTTATGATTTTTCTCAGAAAAATAGATTTCCTTCAAAACTTCATTATTAGGACTATTTTTCATGCTGAATACTAATATGGGGTAACAATATCGTTAGCTCGCATATACATATATGACCATATATCAAGATGTGAAATGACGTTAATTTTGAAGTATCATTTGATCAATTGCATCGTATTTACTGGGTATCTATCGGTAACTAAGAGCATTATGATATATTTTCCATGATTATTTCTAACATAAAAGAGTTTCAATATATATTTCAATTTTGAAAGAAAAAGTTTTTTGAGCTGAAAAATATCCTTATCTGGATATCTATCGGTAACTAAGAGGAATATGATATATTTTCCATGATTTTTTTTCTATTATAGAAGAATTTTAATGTTATATTTCAATTTTGAAAGAAAAAGTTTCTTGAGCTGAAAAGTACCCTGAACCCACGATTTTTTTTATTTTTCTGTGAAAAATATATTTCCTTCAAAACCTCATTATAAGGATTATTTTTCTTACCGAATACAAATATGAGGTTACAATATCGTTGGGTCGCACATATGAATTTTTTTTAAGCTGTGAAATGACGTCAATTTTGAAGTATCATTTGACCATTCGCATCGTATTTACTGGGAATCTATCGGAAACTAAGAGCATTATGATATATTTTCCATGATTATTCCTACTACAGAAGAGTTTCTACATGTTATATCTAAATTTTGAAAGGAAAAGTTTTTTCTCAGAAAAATAGATTTCATTCAAAACCATATTATATGGATTATTTTTCATGAATACAAATCTAGGTTAGAATATCGTTAGGTCGCCTATATAACTATTATGCTACTGAATGAGGACAATTCTGAAGAATTATTTTAACATTCGCATCGTATTTACTGGGTATCTATTGGTGACTAAGAGCTTTATGATATATTTTCCATAATTATTTCTAGTATAGTAGAGTTTCAATATTATATTTCAATTTCGAAAGAAAAAGTTTTTTGAGCAGAAAAATACCCACGATTTTTATTTTTCATAGGAAAAATAGATTTCCTTCAAAGCCTCATTATAAGGAGTATGTTGTATGCTCAATACAAATATGGGGTTAGAATATCGTTAGGTCGCATATATGACCTATCTATTAAGCTGTCAAATGACATCAATTTTGAATTATCGTTTGACCATTCGCATCGTATGTACTGGGTATCTATCGGTAACTAAGAGCATTACGATATATTTTCCATGATTATTTCTAGTATAGTAGTTTCAATATATTTCAGTTTTGAAAGAAAAGGTTTTGTGAGCTGAAAATAAATTCCTTCAAAACCTCATTATAAGGATTATTTTTCATGAATACAAATATTAGAATATAGTTAGGTCGCATGTATGGCCATTTATTAAGCTGTTAAATGACATCAATTTTGAAGTATTATTTGACCATTCGCATCGTATTTACTGGGTGTCTATCGTTAGTTCAGAGCATTATATTTTCCATGATCATTTCTAGTATAGAAGAATTTCTAAATGTTATATCTAAATTTTGAAAGGAGAAGTTTTTTGAGCTGATAAATATCCTGAACTATTACCCACGATTTTTGTTATTGTTCTCAGAAACATAGATTTCCTTGAAAAACATATTATATGGATTATTTTTCATGAATACAAATCTGGGGTTAAAATATTGTTAGGTCGCCTATATAACTATTTATTATGCTATTGGATGACGACAATTTTGAAGTATATTTGAAAATTCGCATCGTATTTACTGAGTATCTATCGGTAACTAATAGCATTATGATATATTTTCCATGATAATTTCTTGTATATAAGAGTTCCAATATGTTAAGTTTCAATTTTGAAAGAAAAATTTTTTGAGCAGAAAAATACCCACGATTTTTAGTAGTATTTTCAGAAAAAGAGATTTCTTTCAAAACCTCATTATAAGGAGTATTTTTCATGCTGAACACAGACATGGGGTCAAATTATCGTTAGGTCAACTATATGACCATTTAGTAAACTGGTTGCCAGTACCGACGTTACTATAGTAGCCGTTTGTAATATGAATGTATCTCTATGATACATAAGAAAAACATTAATGGTCGTCCTGGAGATCCCACGGCAGTGTTTACATTTCGTCCTGCACCCATGGCCCGGATCACGGGTTTAATAAGTACAGTTAAACATTGGAGTTATCAACTGTGTGTAAAAGTAATGGATTATGTTACAAACCCGGGTAAAGCAGTCATCAAGTGTGTACACAACTAATGGATCGCGCCGCGAACACGGGATGGTATAAATGTACCAATCTACTGTGCACACGACACAAGGATCACGCCATTGATGTTATCACGTCAATGGCAACATTAGGTACAGAACGCCCGTCTCGTGTATTCTATGTCGTATGTAGGACAGTGGAAAAATATAAATAAAAAAAACAGAAGAAAGTAAATAGTCAAAGATAATGACGTAGAAGCAACACAACGAAACGGAGTTGAAGCAACTACAGCAACAGTATGCTGTTATAGTGGGAAAAAATGAATGCTTGTGTGACGCCGTAGACTTGCCCACTGTCTTTCGCTAAACTCTTAGTTCACATAATCAAAAAATGCCTATTATGGAACAATTCGTCACAACGCTACGTGGGAAATGCACGTACAGATTTATTTTAGATATTAAAAAAGGTATTACCTACACGAGGAAATGATAAACTTTGGAATAATGAGTTTGTGTATGCTTATCAGGAAATGCACAGAACGTATATGAACATTACGATAATCAAGTGGGTACTGGCAGGGCCCGGGAAAGGAAGTGGGTGAAGGAGGGTCGCCCAAGGTGCGCCGGCTTCGAGCTAAATGACCGGGCATGGAGAACTCAAAGAAAACTGATCGGCGAATTCTGTAAGAGTAAAAAATAATATGCATGAATAGGGGGAACGTTTCGTGTGTGTGTGTGTGTTCGAGAGAGAGAGAGAGAGAGAGAGAGAGAGAGAGAGAGAGAGAGAGAGAGAGAGAGAGAGAGAGAGAGAGTCCTCTGCCTCCAAACACCTCCTGTGTTGGGATGATCTGACTCAGCGAGTCTCATCGCGATGTCAACTTCCCACAAACGAACGTTACTTCCACCGAGATTCCTTTGTTTTCAAGAAACACTTGGTGTAGTTGAGGACGAACTTATCGATACATGTAAAGAAACAAATTTAACCCTAAACGCCGCAGGAAATTGAAGTTTTACTTACTGTTGTAGAGATCTGGTGGAAGAGAAGCCAAACAACTGTGATAAAATGTTTATTTCAGTAATTTACTGTACTGTACTTTACAAAACAGAACCATACCATGCTATCCCACACAATCCAGGCGCCAGAGAGATACCGACCAACTCATGAAATGACCAAGTGATGAGCCAATATTTGTTGTAGAGTGATACGTTTGGGTTCGAGGTAATGCTTTTAATACTGATCACATCTATTTTATAAGATTGAAAAATTACGAGGAAAACCAAACATATTCTAAATTCCCGTCTACTGTATGTCGTATGCTGTGGAGGCACATTACGGTCCAAGGTAGGTTTATACAGACTGAATCACAAAATACAAAAGACTAAAAAAGAATTGTCACAAAAGATGTTAAGGAATAATCCCATTGTAACAGGCGGAACCAGATCAATAATATAACCATGAATGACACGCTATAAACGTACCAGATTATTAAAACCTCTCGCAGTTACGCACAAATATATATACAATACAAAGTGAATGCAAATATCAGTCTCTTCCCAGGGTAAGGAATACGTTGCCAATCATATAATGTCAAGAGTTCCCTCAGCACAACGATACGACCCTTAGGTACGATGTCTTGCAGCTGACTTTCAGATATCAGGTCAAGGATTTCACCATCCTAATTTTGCTTTGTACCATCGTGTTCATACAATAATATCTGTCTAGGCCTTGACCTGGATGATCTATACGACTTGCCCTTCGCCCTTCGGTATAAAGCACGCCCCTCAAGAACCCTGGCTTTGAAGAGAGAATCCAGTCTCTCACCAAGTGCAAGACAGTCGTTCCAAAAAGTGACCCCTTGATTTCTTTACGACCCTTGACGTTCACTAGCACACTTGCCGTCCATAAGCAACATTTTCCTCATCAGGAAAGGCACTGTTCAATATGGCATACCCTTAGGTATCAGAATGTAACGTTGGCAGATTATGCAATTAATGGGGAGGTATTCATATTCTGTCTTAAGACAAGGGCCGGTGCCATGGTAAGGCCTAGGAAATCTTTAACAGTATCGTTTGAACATGCAATGATTACGGATTACTCTTGAGGTACTCGCCTACAGCTAAGAGCTAAATAAGACCTAGTCTGGATGCCAACGTAAATGATACTAACCAAGATGTGGGCGTCGCTGGGGATACCACTAGGGATGACTCTATACAGTCCCGAGTCCTTAACTCCCTGCTGGGCCAGGTCCGAACAGTCGCGCGGATAGAAACATTCTGTAAAGTATATATATATATATATATATATATATATATATATATATATATATATATATATATATATGGATACACTTATATCCCTCAACTGAGATGTTTTTATATAAGGAAATCAATATAATGGTACAACGTATTTCATATGCCCTTTACATTATCAATCCACAGTATATTCTATTATCTTAACATATAAACACGTGTATATCTGTCTATGTACAGCATGTCTTTCTGTGTTGGTGAGGGAGGAGAAAAATACAAAAACCTTTATAAAATGTTGCAAACCCGAGTCGCGTTCACCAAGCAAGAGTGAAGTGGCCTTAGCCCTCTTTTTCTCTCAAAAAATCAAGCATTAATATAGTTAATCTACACCTCAAACTGAGCCAGTTTTGCGCTTCTAAGTAGTTGTTATTACAGAGCCTGCCCGAAACTATGATCCTTACCTCATCCTCCAACCCTAAGCATCTAGGTTAAGTAGTCTTATACTGCGAACTCTGCCCATTCCTGCCCAACACTAGCCAAATGGTCTTCAGACCTTTTACTATCTTTAATCCTAACCACTTACTGTCACACACATCCTGCACCACTGTCCAACGACGATCCTTACATTCTTGCACTTGGCTAACAGACCCTGACATCCAAGAGTAGGGACTCTGGCACAAGTGGTAGAAACCATAAGTCACTTTTTGTGTGCCGCTTGTTATTGTTATCGTCAGTGCTCTGGCTAAAGATGGAACATGAGGAACAGCGGAACACGTTTCCCATGGAGACTCGCGATCTGTCAACATAGAATCATGGTCCAATGAAAGGAAAGGAAAAGCTAGTTAGTATATGTAAATAGGTTGCTGCTGGTGCTGCTTACCATAATATTTCAAACCAATATTTCTGGGCACAATTACGCTTTGATATTCACTGAAAAGTCTTAAATCTTATTCATCGAGGTAGCGAGGTAGGGTTAAGAACAGAGGACTGGGCCTTTGAGGGAATATCCTCACCTGGCACCCTTCTCTGTTCCCTCTATTAGAAAACTAAAAAAAAAAAAAAAAAAAAGGGGGGGAGGATTTCCAGCCACCTGCTCCCTTCCCTTTTAGCCGCCTTCTACGACTCGTAGGGAATACGTGGGAAGTATTCTTTCTCCCCTATCCCCAGGGATAATATATATATATATATATATATATATATATATATATATATATATATATATATATATATATACATATATATATATATATATATATATATATATATATATATATATATATATATATATATATTTTTTTTTTTATACTATTCGCCATTTCCCGCGATAGCGAGGTAGCGTTAAGAACAGAGGACTGGGCCTTTGAGGGAATATCCTCACCTGGCCCTCTTCTCTGTTCCTTCTTTTGGAAAATTAAAAAAAAAAAAAAACGAGAGGGGAGGATTTCCAGCCCCCCGCTCCCATATATATATATATATATATATATATATATATATATATATATATATATATATATATATATATATATATATATATATAACTGTGATATACATATAGCTCTTGTCAAAGAGGAGATTCTTAATAGGAGAAAGAACAGGTACTTGGAGAACTTGTGGCTAAATGTAATAAATGGAACGCCCTAATGCTTCTAAACATTCTCTGAGGGAAAATGAAAATATGAAACAGATAAGTACACAAACCTCATCCTCACCATGAGCATACCCACAAATCCTACATACAGTGAACATGTAACACCCAGCAACGAAGTACAGACCCTTACACATTCGACAAGCACGACGTCAAACAATGACCTCTTCAACTAGCATCCGGATCGTTATTCCGTAATGCACAGCATGGATATAAAACTCAACCACAGCATACGCTGCTTACCTACGCAGTAAGCGTCTGGCTGGTTCCACGATCCATTGTTGAGGCACACTGCGACTAACATCTCGTTTCCGGTGTTCCACACTTGTCTCAAATGGTCTGAACAAATAAACAGTTTCTCTCCGTTTATTCCTGTGATCGACATGGCCCTCATTTCATTCGGCAGGGGATCTGAAGGGCACTGCGCCCAAACTCCTGCCAGCGTACCTGGTAGATTAAAAAGGAGTTAATCATTAGTCCAGTTACTGACAAGTTGGTCACAACCCAGTTGTCCAACTCTGAGCGAATATGTGACCATTGCATCTGTGAGAAAAACTTCCATAGTACAGTATTCTGATCACGGATCGAACGCAAGGTGATGGGATGTAAGATTCTTTGTTACGTTGGAGGCTCCGGACATGGACGAAACTCTATATCACGATCTGGCCTTAATTGAAATATGAGGAAATTAATGAAAGAGAAAAGAATAATTAAGGAAAAGTATATACGAATTTCAGAGGAAGTGAAAAACCTTAAAAAAAAAAAAAGTGCCACGTCATAGCTATCAGGAAAATACTTGAGGGTAGAGTTCCAAAGCTTCGAGGTGTAGGAATAGAAACAGCTATGAAAATGGCCACACAATAATCATGTATAAGCAAAAACTGCTGAATAATATATAAAAACAAAAGATGACCTTTCAAACAGGGGTCAGGACTGCAATGATTAATGTTAAGTCATGCGAAACCCACTAACACTAAAACAGTATATGTGGTCTTAGTTCATCCTTAACATCTTAAATAGGTGGTAAATATTTTTTGGGTTTTTGGATGTAGCTTGACGATTACGGTCCTAATTAGCCTAACTGTTAACAGGCCTAAAGCCACGTAAATAATACCAAACATCATAGCAAAAAAAAAAAAAAAAAATCATACGAAGTATTGAAAATAATTAACGCAAGAAATACGGAGTTTCTTTCAAGACATATAACCGTAGGTTTAGGACATAACATGGATGGTGTTGCACAATAACACCAGAACAATACATATATTCGGGGTCCATCATCATCTGCGGTGTTACATTGTTTGTGGGTCCCAAAATATCACAATTACTCACTAATATTCCCTTATCATGTACAGAACACCAGAATATTTCCATGAACTTTAGCGTTTAGCTAAATTAAAAGACCTTTGATATCTAAACAAAGTCAGGACTTTAATGATACAAGAAGGGGGGTTCTTTAGCAGTGTCCAGTGGGAAGGGAATGAAAGGTCTACACATCCAAATCATGTCCTTTTTGTCTTTAATAATGCTGACGTAGTAAGCCAGTCTATCACGCTCACTGCAAATACCATCCGTTATTCATACTCTTTGCTTGCTAATCTATACATATTGTTCTGAAAACCACTATGTTACAAAGCGATTTCTTACAAAAACTAAACTGAATGTAATAAAAAATGAAATGTTCTTGATGGAAGTTCGCTGCCGTGCCACTAGCAGAGATATTGCCACAGACTTACCGGCTGTGTATGGCTCGTTAAATCACTTGGTTATAGGCATAATGATAAAAAGAAAAATCCTAAAAAGGAGTTTATTAATGTGTGCATTATAAGAATGTAACAGGTCGAGGTACCAACTGACCAGCTGGAAATCATATTACACGTACCAGCGATAACCATGGCGGTAGTCGCTGCACGCCACCACCTCTCCATGGCCGTCTAGCTCCTGTTACCTCCACTTCCGGATCCTGCAACACTAATCTATCCGGCCAAGAGGACGAACCCCTTTGTACAGACTGAATAGTGAAAAGATCGACGGGGAAGAAGTGCCAACCTTACTAAACCACTTTCGCCTGTTCACTGGCGTATATGGACCGACGAACAGCAGTTGCTGTATTGTCGTTGACCTAAAAAGCGCACGCGCAAATTTGTCTCGGTACAGGATGAATTTACAATAACTTATCCATTCCTCTTTTGAATTAATTACATTACATATTGTGATTATACTTTTTATATGCTCCAGTGTTTCTTTCGGCATGAATTGTCGTTTGCACCTTTATATTAGTTCATTATAAGTTCTGTATATTCCTATATAATTCACCAAACAGAAATGCATGTACATTATTATTTATACAGATTTTTTCATGTCGTCTGGGTATTTCTAATAATCTACCTTTTAGCTTTCACAATTTCCATCGACCATCTTATTTTTTTGCAATGGTGTTATGGCTCTCAACACCTAGTGGCTTGAGTAGGTGAAAGAGCTGGAGGCAAGTTTTTACCGTGATGATTATATCATGTAAACAGAAACTGACCTTAAAAAGTATCTTCTTTACTCCTATCAGTCATACGGTACTGATGCATTCCTAAAACGCGTGACGTTCTTTCTCCGAACTCGGGAATATATGTCAATAGGAAAATTCAACTTTTATCGCCGTTGAAATGTCCGTAAACAGGAACTCAGACATATATATCCAATCTGTTTTGGATGATATTTATAATACTAAACGTAAGAGTAACTTGTTCCCACTTTCAACAACTCCATTTTGAAACTATTTCCCCATTTAGTATAACTAATGGCGAGGTGGTCACTGTTTTCTAGAATTTCTCCTGCCATGCAGAAACACTACTGATTCAATAAAAGATGTTATATTGCTGACAATGGTTGCTTACAAACAACTTAAAAATGTTATTTCCACTAGCTAATCGATCAGTAAGCTGGTTTGGTAGAGTTTTCAATCAAGTTAATTAAACTATTTCAGTTAATGTACTTCAGTCTACAGAATGATTGTTAAATTCACTTCTGATTATAACTTCCTTGTTGTTCAAAATTGATTTTATTTTACCACATAATTATGCCATTTTCATTATTGAAGCTCAATATATGACACCAAAATGTGGCACATTTTTATTTATGTCAGTTACATTTGTTTATGTAGAGCAAAAATTATCAATACCCAACTCCACATGGTCTGTAATTGAACAATTTATATCCAGGTATTGTTTATTCAGACAGTAAATCTTTGTCCTCCACATTTACATGTTTCTGAAAATGTTACTCTTCTTTTTGAAGTCATTCATTTATTCGGTTCAAAATTATCTTTCTGAGGTCATATATTCATTAGCATACACTTAACATAACTGACTGCAATTTCTGAAACCCAGGACATCAACTGTCTACGCCAAACTTGTTTACATCACTGCTAGTATGTCCATCAGCGACCACACCCTCTTTAGCCTTATCTCCAGCCAAATTACATGGGGTTGGGATATCCTCCCTACCTAGACTAGGTAACCAAACTCAAAATTATGTGTCCTCTATAATCTGGGTAATATAGATTTAACATATCTCTTGGTCACCATGTCAGTATTCTCCTACCTCGAATGCCTAACATTTTCATCCAAAGCCCTTCATTGATAAGATTTTCTTATTCTATTCAAAAGGAAGCTGTCCCTGTCATAAGGGATTCTATTATCACCAAAGTGATCCCATAAATCTACGAGAAGAGGAAGCAGGAGAAAAGTGTACCCAAGATAAAGATGATAGCAATGGACAAAACAGAGGAGGAGGAGACAGAGAAAAGAATGGAAGAAGAAGAAGAGGGAGCAAAAAAAGAAGAAAGGGAGACATTAAAAGATGAGGCAGACATGTAGGAGGGAGGAAAGGGATTGCATAAAAAGAAGCAGATGGGATGTACAGAAAGGATGAAGGAGGCAAAAAAGAAGACAGAGGAGGAGGCAAACAAAAATGAGAGAAATCAGCAAGAAAGGTGTGATTGCCTTGCAATAAAAATTTGGTGAAAAAGTCAGAATTTCTTAATAGTTTATAATTCATAAACAACACATGACAGGTATTCACAAACTGGAAAAGCATATCCTCAACAGAACTAATTCTGCCCATGGAAGATCTGCTGAATTATAGAGATAACTTCAATCTTTTGCAACAAACACAGAACAAGAGAGAATCAAAAGTAAATGTAGTGGATGTTAGCCTTCCTTGAACCATTTACAAAAGGACAGATAATGACAAAATCAAATTTAGGAATAAGTTTCAAGATTTAAATGCACGACATCTCACAACACTAGAGTGGCATTCATACATTACACAAAATGAAACTAAAATAAAACTTTTCTTCAATAATTCTGAATCAAAACCAACTTCTTATACACCATGAAAATAAAATTGCTTCTTATTCAATATTAGGTCTATGAAAAAAAATTGACAAACATTTTGAAATAAAAAAAGCTTCTTGAACCCAACATAATGATACATTTCAGATGACAATAAGTGATTAAAGGAGAGCACTAGTTTAGCAGTTATGGGAATATTCAAGACAGTATTAGTTAAACCTTTTAAGCATGGCAGTAAGATACTTGATTACAAAAGTACAAACCTTGGGTATAATGACCTGGCCTTGGACCTAACCATTGTGGTTCAAGACAAAAGCTTGGATCATAGCATTTTTCTCAAAGGCCATTACCTTCATTCTCAAGGGGTAACATGGAGGCATTATAAACTACTTTAGAAATCCAAGTATTCAGCGTATGACTTTGAACAAGACTGTCTCCAGGAGAGAGGTAATTTGGTAGGTGAGGTGAGCAAGCAGTAGCTTCAGGTTTAGTGAGGCTTGCTGTAAGCCTCCAGCATGTCCCTAAGCTTGGTCACTCCTGATTCCAACTGGCTCAGCTCCATAGCCAGGCAAGCATTACGGCCTGATACCTGAACCAATTCTGTTGTTTTTATGCTGGTTCATTAAATCATATACCTAAAGATAGTAAAGCTAAACATTGTTTTGTGGAAGTACACATATGAAGGAGTGAAGACATGGTACGCACATACAAGGTCACGAGACAAGATAACATGAGTTTGAAACTCTCTCCCCATTAGAGGCAAAAAATAATCACATACAGGACTGTACTCACACTCATACAATCCTAAACACATATTCATGGATTGGTAGGAATGGGTAAAGAGCTGGAATTCAGGATCTCGTCAGGGAAAATGCACTTAAAATTGCTGGGGTTGTGGCAATAAAGCTTACTACAGAGATAATATATCATCAGCTCTACCCAAAATAGTATATGATAATGGATAAAAAGAAGAATGTTTGGCCCTCCTAAAAAATAGAAAACCTCAAGCTTCAGGAAACAGCTGAAGATGGCCCATTCAGACAATACATAATGGGAAGAGTAACTGCAGAAAAGAAGTGCACAATGGTGATAATATCATATCAGCCTCCACAGAAGCTTGAAGGTCCGGAACAAGTATGCAGAGATGGTGAGGTACTGATGGGATATTTCAATCACACGAAGATAGACTGAGGGAAGCTGGATTCTCATGGTGAAAGACAGTTATGGAGTTTAAAAGTTCTTACTAATGCAAATACGAAAATTTCACACAACAGGATGTCAATGAACAGACTAGATCAGAGGGACTGATGCTTCATCATTACTAAACCTTATCTTCACACATATAACATCAATCAAAAACAGTGATCATGTAATGCTTATGTTTGATGATGTGGTCAATGACGACGTTAAAAGAACAAAGATGAAACAAAATTTAAAGAGGAGAAAAGATTATGAATACTACACAAAACTTAATAATTACTATTGTAATATAAATTGGATAATGGACTTCAGTAGCTGCCAGAAACCAAGGCACTGTGCTGAAGAGCTCTGGGAAATCTATAATGATGTAGTATGGACTTGGGTACCTCCAGCCTCAAATACTAAGGGAAAGTTAAGAATGAGGTTGGAATGGTTCAACACAAGAAATCAAAAGCACAGGAGCTTCAAGACATACTGTGACAAAGATGTAGTCAGAACTCCAACCAGCTGTTTGTAGGTATGAGACAGCAAGATATGACTTTAGCAAGGAGGAATAAAGAAAATTTGAGAAGGATATTATGGAAAAAGCAGGAGAAAATTCAAAACTTTTCAATAAATTCATCAGAAGTAAGTTGTTAGAAGAACAGCAACTCATCAGTCTAAGGGATTCAGAAGGAAGAGTTTAGAAGATGAGGTAAGGATAAAAGAGGAAATGCATGAAAAGATCAAAACTATTTTCATAGTGGAAGAAAATACAGCTCCAACACCAATAAGATGAAATTTCTTGTGGAAGAGGTTTTAAGATGTCTAAAAAGGACATTTACAGAACACTAAAAATGGTCTTGACCTACACAAGGCTCATAGTCCTGATGATTTTTCACCATATGTGTTGATGTGTCCAAATACAAATGAAAAACCTCAAAAAACTGTTCAAGATGTTGCTGGAGGAAGGCAAAAGCTTAAGGAGTGGAAAAAGACTAACATCATACCTATCTATGGGAAAAGAGACTGAGAGGGGCATTGGACTATAATCCAGTCTCCCAGATGAGTGTGGTCAGATGCTTTCCTCCAGAGGAGAAATTACCTCAGAGACAGCACAGTTTTGGGGAATAAGGTCATGTACTGAACCCATTCAACTTTAGATTTCTATGATAGAGTGAGCTCAGTTTTAAACAAATGAGAAGGCTGGGTAAATTGTTTGTATCTGGAGTGAGAGATAGCATTTGATAATATACTATATATGAGTCTTACTAAAGAAGCTAGATCATCTGGTAGGAATAAAGAGGTAACTCCTTCAATGATACCAGATTATATGTGATGAAGGGAAAAATAGATATAGGTTAGAAAAGCCTTCTTGAAATGGGTTGAAGTTAACAGTGAAGCGCTACAAGGTTCTGTTCTGGGAGCATTTTTCTTCCTAATTTGTCAATGACTTGCCCAAAGGTATAGACTCCTAACTGAACTTGTTTGCAGATGATACACAGATCATGAGGGAAGAGAAAATCAACCATGATTATATGAACTTTCAAGGGGACCCAAATAGACTTAAAAAGTTTGTTTGATACACACTATCCAGTAAATGTAAGGTAATATGGATGGGGAAAAGTGTAAGAATTCAATATATCATTAAGAGAGATGGGTGATTATTGGTGCTTATACAGCTGGTCATGAGAAGAAAAATCATAAAAGGCAAGTGTTTTGGGAGCAGCTCAGTAAGTGTGTCAGAAGCTTTGATGCACGAGACCGGGTTTTACTAATGGGTGATTTAAATGTGAAGGTGAGTAATGTGGCAGTTGAGGGCATAATTGATGCACATGGGGTATTCAGTGCTGTAAATGGAAATGGTGAAGAGCGTGTGGATCTGTGTGATGAAAAAGACTGGTGAATGGGAACACCTGGTTTAAAAAGAGAGATATACATAAGTATGCGAGTAGGAGAGATGGTCAAAGGGCATTATTGGATTACGTGTTAATTGATAGGTGTGTAAAAGAGACACTTTTGGATGGTATTGTTCTGAAAGGGGTAGCTGGAGGGATGTATGACCACTTTCTTGTGGAGGCAAATGTGAAGATTTGTAAAGCTTTTCAAAAAAGAAGAATGTTGGGGAGAAGACAGTGGTGAGAGTAAGTGAGCTTGGAAAGGAGACTTGTGTGAGGTAGTACCAGAAAATTGAATATAGAATAGCAAAAGATGAAAGCAAATGATGTGAGGGAGTGGGTGAGGAATGGGATGTATTTAGGGAAGCAGTAATGGCTTGTGCAAAAGATGCAACGCATGAGAAAGGTGGGAGATGGGCAGATTAGAAAGGGTAGTGAGTGGTGGGGTGAAGAAGTAAAGTGGTTAGTCAGAGAGAAAAGAGAGATAATGGATGATACTTGCAAAGAAGGAGTGCAAATGTCTAGGAGATGTATAAAAGAAAAAGGCAGGAGGTCAAGAGAAAGGTGCAAGGGTTAAAAAAGAGGAAAAATGAGAGTTGAGGTGAGAAAGTATCACCAAATTTTAGGGAGAATAAAAAGATGTTTTGTAAGGAGGTTATTAACATGCATAAGACAAGAGAACAAATGGGAACATCGATGAAATGAGCAAGTGAGGAAGTAATAACGGACAGTGATGAAGTGAGAAGGAGATGGAGTGAGTATTTTGAAGGTTTATTGAAGGTGTTTGATGATAGAGTGGTAGATATACAGGTGGTGTGCGGAGTGAGAGGGTCAGGGAGAAAGGTTTGGTTAAGAGAGAAAAGGTAGTGAAACCTTTGCAGAAGATGAAATCTGGCAAAGCAGAGGGTTTGGATGTTATTGCAGTGGAATTTATCAAAAAAATAGGGGGTGACTTTGTTGTTGATTGGTTGGTAAAGATATTCAGAGTATGTATGGACCATGGTGAAATGCTTAAGGTTTGGCGGAATGCATGCATAGTGCCCTTGTACAAAGGCAAAGGGGATAAAGGTGTGTTCAACCTACAGAGGCATAAGTTTGCTGAGTATTCCTGGGAAATCATACTGGAGGGTATTGACTGAGAGGGTGAAGGTATGTACAGAGCATCAGACTGGGGAAGAGCAGTGCGGTTTCAAAAGTGGTAGAGGATGTGTGGATCAGGTGTTTGCATTAAAGAATGTGTATGAAAAATACTTAAAAAACAAATGGCTTTGTATGTAGCATTTATGGATCTGGAGAAGGAATATGATAGGGTTAATAGAGATGCTTTGTGGAAGGTCTTACGGGTATATGGTGTGGGAGGTAGGTTGCTAGAAGCAATGAAAAGTTTTTACCAAGGATGTAAGGCATGTGTATGAGTAGGAAGAGAGGCAGAGTAATTGGTTCCCAGTGAATGTCGGTCTGTGGCAGGGGTGTGTAATGTCCCCATGGTTGCTTAATTTGTTTATGGATGGGGTGGTTAGGGAGGTAAATGCTAAAGTTTTGGAGAGAAGGGTGAGTATGCAGTCTGTTGGGGATGAGAGGGCCTGGGAAGTGAGTCAGTTGTTGTTCGACGATGATAAAGCTCTAGTGGCTGATTGGAGTGAGAAACTGCAGAAGTTAGTGACTGAGCTTGGAACAGTGTGTGAAAGGAGAAAGCTGAGAGTAAATGTGAATAAGAGCAAAGGTTATTAGTTTCAGTAGGGTTAAGGGACAAGTTAATTGGGATGTAAGTTTGAATGGAGAAAAACTGGAAGTCAAGCATTTTAGATTGGGAGTGAACGTGGCAGCAAATGGAACCATGAAAGCAGAAGTGAGTCACAGGGTGGGGGGAAGGGGCAAAGATCTTGGGAACGATGAAGAATGTGTGGAAGGAAAGAATGTCATCTGAGAGAGCAAAAATTTGTGTATTCGAAGGAATAGTAGTTCTAACAATGTTATATGGTTGCAAGGCACAGGCTATAGATAGGGTTGTACAGATGAGGGTTGATGTGTCGGAAATGAAATGACCGAGGACAAAATGTGGTGTGAGATGGTTTGATCGAGTAAGTAATGAAAGGGTAAGAGAGATGTATGGAAATAAAAAGAGTGTGGTTGAAAGAACAGAAGAGGGTGTGTTGAAGTGGTTTGGACACATGGAGAGAATGAGTAACGTTAGATTGACAAAGAGGATATATGTGTCAGAGGTGGAGGGAACAAGGAGAAGCAGGAAACCAAATTGGAGGTGGAAGGATGGAGTGAAAAAGATTTTGAGTAATCAGGGCCTGAACATATAGGAGGGTGAGGGGCATGCAAGGAATAGAGTGAACTGGAACGATGTGGTATACCGGGATCGACGTGCTGTCAGTGGACTTAACCAGGGCATATGAAGCGTCTGGGATAAACCATGGAAAAGTGTGTGGGGCTGGATGTGGATAGGGAGCTGTGGTTTCATTGCATTACACATGACAGCTAGAGACTAAGTATGAAAAACGAAGAATGGCCTATCCACTCATATACACATATATATACGTACATGCCCATACAAGCACATATACATACATATACATATCAACATATACATACATATACATATATACACATGTACATATTCATGCTTGCTTGCCTTCATCCATTACTGTCACTACCCCGCCACACAGAAAATAGCATTGCTATCCCCCGCTTCTGTGAGGTAGCTCCAGTAAAACTGACAAAAAGGCCACATTCGTTCACACTCGGTCTCTAGCTGTCATGTGTAATGCACCAAAACCATAGCTCCCTATCCACATCGAGGCCCCACAGACATTTCCATGCTTTATGGTTTACCCCAGACACTTCACATGCCCTAGTTCAGTCCACTGACAGCACGTCAAATACCGGTATACCACATCATTCCAATTCACTCTGTTCTTTGCATACCTCTCAACAAATAAAACTGAAAAAGTATCGGAAACAAGATGGCTGAGACAACTGTAAATATGATAAAGATGGCAACAGCAGTACCTGTTCAATGTCAATCTTGAGGCGTGCCTCGTGGTCCTCTTTGCGCCGCTTGTAAACACGTACATCCTGGTGGGCCCGGTTCACTTCCTCCTCCAGGCTTCTCAGCATCTTGTTCTTGTCAGTCATCTCATTACACACATGAGAGACAGGACAGAAAAATGCACATTTAGAATCCAGCAATGATATTTTGACTGAAATATCGTAAGTGAAAATGGAGCATTTCATTATCTCTAACCAAAAATAAAATTGGTTGTCAGCTGCCAGGACACTTTGGAAGACGTCAGGGGTATAAATGACATGTGAAGATTGGCAATACAGCAACAGCAGTTACATCACCCAACAACAGCAGAACCACATACAGCAAAAATTAAACATGTACACTTAAGACGTAAAATACAGCTTTTGCCGAATATCAATAAAAGGAGTGGGAGGAGGGGTGGGTGGACACCCTTTTCTGTTATAATCAAGTTTCTGAAAGTCAGAACAGGAGCCAAGTGAGGAGTGCTCATCCTCAAGTTGGGATGTCTGAATGTGTATGAATGTAACCAAGATGAGAAAAAATGAGATGGGAAGCATGTTTCAGAGAGTAACCTGGATGTTCTAGCTCTTTGCGAAATGAAACTCAAGGGTAAGGAGAAAGAATGGTTTGGGAATGTCTTTGGGGTAAAGTCAGATTAGAGTGAGGTAACAGTTCTGTTAAAGGAGTTGCAGAAAAGTGAAAGTGGGTAAAGAGAGGTGGGTAATCATTAGTGCTTATGCTTATGCAACTTCCCATGGGAGTAATGAGAGAAAGAGAGGGGTAAGTGCTTTGGGAGGAGCTGACTGCATCAGCAATTTTGATGCAAGAGACTGGGTGTTAGTGATGGGTGATATGAATGTAATATTGGGCAATGTGGCAGTTGAAGGCATAATTAGGGGGTATAAGATATTCAGTGATGTGGATGAAAATGGTGATTAGCTTGTGCTGGTTTGGTCACATGGAGAAAATAAGTGAGGAAAGATTGACAAAGAGGATATATGAGTCATAGGTAGAGGGAACGAGAAGCAGACGACCAAACTGGAGGTGGAATGATGAAGTGAAAAGGATTTTGAGCGATCAGGGCCTGAATATACAGGAGGATGAAAGGCATGCAAGGAATAGAGTGAACTGGAATGATGCAGTATACCGGGATCAACGTGCTGTCAATGGATTGAACCAGGGCATGTGAAGCGTCTGCGGTAAACCATGGAAAGCTTTGTGGGGCCTGGATACGGAAAGAGAGCTGTGGTTTCAGTGCATTACACATGACAGCTAGAGACTGAGTGTGAATACATGTGGCCTTTTTTGTCTTTTCCTTGTGCTACCTCGCCTGGGTGCGGTGTGGGGGAGGATGCTATTTCATGTGTGGCGGGGTGGCGACAGGAACGGATGAAGGCAGCAAGTATATATGTATATATGTATATGTCTGTGTATATGTATGCATACATTGAAATGTATAGGTATGTATATGTGCGTGTGTGGGCATTTATGTATATACATGTGAATGTGAACTGTACAGCAGGAGGGTAGAGTGCCCTGTAATTCATGGAAAAATGGTACAGGAATCCAAAATAACAAGAGAGGTTACAGTATCACATTTTGAGTAGATAAAGTGTCTCTAAACTTAGGGTGAACTAGTCATTCATGGTAAGAGAGGGTACAGTAGACAAATATATATATAAACACTCACTATACCTTTACATTATACACCCCAAAAAATGGTTTGAGGCATGGTTGTACAGTACCTGCTGCTCAAGCTCCACACACTGCTGCCTGAGAGTGGAGACCTGGGATCGGAGGCCGTGGAGTGTGCTGGGCACATGGCTTAGGGAGATACAACTGTCCCTGAGCGAGCCAACTACCTGGCGGGAATGCATCAAGGACACCTCCTCAGGAGCAGTTCCCTGCTGCTGCTGCTGGATCAGCTCCCATGATTTTATCCGCTGCAGTGCCACCTTTGCCACTGCCTCTATTCGTGCTGTGTCCTCTTTCACCAAATCTTCCTCATAGCCCAACTCCTTCACACGCTTGCAGGCCTCCTTGATCCTACACTGGGAAACCATTCTTTGCTCCTCACACTTTTTCAGCTGGTGGCGGACTGAGTGCTTACGGCTTTCTAAAGAGTTCAGTTCCTCAAGCAAGTGGTCCCGCTGCTCCCGGGCCTTCTGCAACACCTTTGCCTGCTGGACTGCTATTGCTTCCACCACCGCCAACTCCTTGTCCACCTTCTGTGCCTCCTTACATAGCTTGCTGATGCACTCCTCCTTGGGAAATATGACAAATTTCTTCTAGATGATCAATCGTGACCAATGCAATCTGTGGCATTATATTTTTTACGTCAACTTTTTTCATTAAACAGAAACCTTTACACTCTAGAAACATTCATTTTAGATCTATAGAACAACTTTTAATCTAACTCTGCTTCTATCAAACATGTGATTTTCTTGATACCATTAACTAATTCAAATCTAACAAGCATGGGAAACATTAAAAATATGTAGGAGGTAACAACATACTCCATCATCCACCACACAATGTGCAAGAAGGGAAACATGTTCCACTGTCCACTGAACAATGTGCAAGAGGAGACAACACACCACCATCCATCATACAATGTGCAATAGGGGATGCAGTAATCCACCGTCCAACACACAATGTGCAGGATATGACAATATACTACACCTTCCAACACACAATGTGAAGGTGGGATGCCATACAATGTGCAAGAAGGGGCAGCATGCTCACCCATCCACCACCAAATGTGCAAGGGGACAACATAATCTACCGTCCACATATAAGGTGCAAGATGGGACAACAAACTCTAACACCCACCATACAATGTGCAAGAGGAGACAATGTGCTTTACTAAAATGCAACGTCCACCCACTGCTGAGCCTCCCCCACACTCACAACATATGATCTGTCTCCACAAAAGAACATGCATGCTTCACATGCACAGACATTATACCTATAACAAATCATGAGTATAAAGGCAACCTAAGGAGTTATTTGGTAAAAGACTCCTTAATCAATTCACCTACATCATTTAAAAGAACTACATCATCCAAAAAAATTATCCCACAGGAGCAATTTGGGTCAAAGGAACAAAGCTTAAAACAACATCCCCATAAAGGACAAATTGGTTATTAAAAACACACACACACACACACACTCACACACACATGGGCCATCGTGATGCAGTGGTTAGTGTAAAATGACCATAAGTTAACACAGCTAAGCCCTGGGTGGACATGGGTTCAAAACCCGGGCATGGCAGATGGCCTACACATAACCCAGGTGTTCATCCTCCTCCTGGGACTAGTTGATATATGGGTACCTAGCTTAGGCTGGTGTGATTGTTCACAAGAGTAAATACATGGCACATATATAAACAAGATTAAGAAATGAGGCAATACTAGAGTAAAACTCTTTCCCTGTAATACACAAATAATAATCACACTTTAGGAAAACAGACGGAGGAGACAAATTATCTGCTGGCAAGTATAAGAATAGCTTTCAATATACAGATAACATATCACAAGCTTTTCATATTATGGACCACCATGGTGTAGTGCTTAGAAATGCTGACCATGACAAGCACGGGCCACACAAGGGACGAATCCTGCCTGGTTAAGGCAGCTGGGCCAGAGTTGACCCAACTATTTATCCTCCCCTAGGAACCGATTGATAATATGGCTATCTGACAAGCTAGTTTATATATATTTTTTTCAATGCTTGATTGCCGTTTCCCAAAACTGAGGTAGCGCTAGAAACAGAGAAAAGCTGCAATCACTCATCCATTCACTTGCATTTCTTTATGACCTGTGTTTACTCCTCTGAAATCTTTGTCACCAATGTAACAGGTGATTTTATGAGCTGGGGAATTTACTCTTTACACTTAAGATCAATCTTTCGGTATAACACAAATCACTGGCGACTGGGTTCTGAAGGACAGGGAAAATGTGGGGTTAGATACATACCGTAAAATACCAGGTTTAAAAATGCACACATAAATAATAAGTTTAAATAGTGCTGATTTTAAATAGTGCTGACGGTACACTGACTTCAGATTTCTGAGACTTCAGTCAGCCAAGGACATAACCCCTCCCTTACAAATATGGACATTTCTAACACTAACCAACCAATCTTGTACAAGAAGACCCCTTTCTCAACAATATCTGTAGACGTGTACACACAAACTTTTACTACCGATAAGCAGATTATGGATGCTTTCAGAAATCGAAAACTTACAAGCATATTTCCTGATTTACTCTCCATAAGGCAAAATTTGAGAAGAACAAAGCTGTGCTGCACAACAATTTCTCACCATGCACCAACGACCTGTTGAATTTCAATGTTGGTGAAAATAACGTCAATATCTGAAAATATACCAATAAGTAAGTTGGAAACATCGAATTATATATATTATTTATGAATACATAATTTGGATTACATGTACATCTTTACCGAGAGAGAAGTAATAAATATGGCACCATTTTTACCCAGGTTGTGAAAGTTAGGTTTGACAGTTCAAAGTACTTAATACGATGCTGCTCAATTAATACCCTTCCATATAATTTCCCAGGAATACTCAACAGACTTATGCCTCTGTAGTTTGAACATTCACTTTTATCCCCTTTGCCTGAGGACAATGGCACTATGTATGCATTCTGCCATTCCTCAGGCACTTCACCATGAGCCATACATCCAGTGAATATCCTTACCAACCAATCAACAACACAGTCATCCACTTTCTTATCAAATTCTACTGCAATACCATCCAAACCTGTGCCTTGCCGGATTTCATCTTCCGCAAAGCTCTTCCTACCTCTTCTCTCTTTACCACACCAATCTCCCTGACCCTCTTACTTTGCACACCATCCCGACTAAATTTACGGAAATGAGACGTAATAAGAAAGTAAGAATTCATTTACGAAATCAAATGGCTGAAAAAAAGCTATATTAGTAATGAATGAAAGGCCGTTCGCCCTTCAATATAAGTTATGATATACATGAAGGAAAAAAGCTAGAGATGTTTAATTTCCAATAAATAGTTGGTACTATTATGGAGCATATTTGTCGTACACTCACACTAGTGGGTACGAGATGTTGGCTCATATTTTTCTTTGGGTTACACGCTTTCTTCTTAGGCTCGGGAAACAAGAGTGATGTGATCAGTTTCAAGTATCACATAATGATTTGAGATTGGAAAAGGTGGGTATAATTGGATAAGCACAGGGGGAAGGGAGACGCTGTCTTCCACACATAAATAATTCACTGAAGGTTAACACTGTATTTCACATTCTTCTTAACAGTATTTCCTCTTACAATCTTTTCAATTCTTCCATTCATCATTTTTCCTTTCTATCAATTTTATCCCATGGAACATAACTTTTTAATGTTCTTACTAACAACGTTATAACAAGGGCCATATGAACAATGAGCGTATATGGCCTGAGAATGAAGGTGGACACTTTATGAAAATTTACTTGTTACGTTGGAAAATAAAATCTTATGTCTTTCCAGAAGGCGTCTTTTATTTTTTCTTGAATATGTTCAAGCTGGAAACGTTTACAACATCCACTGGGAGTAGCTTCTAGTCATTTATTACCCTTATATCCAAGAAGTACATTCTCCCATCTAACCAAGATTGCTGTTGTTTTAAAATCATAATTATGACCTCTCGTAAGTACTTTTTCTGGCTCCAAAAAGGCCTCCCTGTTATCTTAAACCATCCCATGCATAACCTTGAATACTTCCATCTCGTCCCCAGACATTCTTCTGACTGAAGTCATTCCTGACGATTTAAATATCTCAAACCTTCCACGATTCTTGTTGCACGTTTCTGAACTTACTTAAAAATTGCCCATTTATATGAATCAAATCCAGGCGAATGAACGGAATTTCAGTATTCAGGTATAGGTATAATATTGCATGTTTACCATCAAGGTGAAAAAAAAGTCCCTTACTTATGCTGCAACTTACGAAACTTCAACTAATCATTCACCAGGAAACCCAGATCCTTTTCCACTTCCACACTTCTGTCACCACACCTGCAACTGGTTTATGTGAGTGTTGAGGGCTGCTATATCCCAAGT
The DNA here is from genome assembly GCF_036320965.1 of Panulirus ornatus. Lineage (NCBI taxonomy): Eukaryota > Metazoa > Arthropoda > Malacostraca > Decapoda > Palinuridae > Panulirus > Panulirus ornatus. The sequence continues at coordinate 60,280,619 of NC_092243.1, read as the reverse complement.
GGAGAACTTTATCAACATCAAATTCGAGCTGCCAGAATTTTTACTAATCACACAATCTATTATTGTCATTGTATAGAGCTTGGTGAGATCCAACTGGACTGAGTGGCAGAGCTTTCTATCATCAGGAACTATTTTCAATTAACCATTGATAGAACCAGGTATAACATCAATGAACATGATACATAGCAAAGGCCCCACCCAGCACACGACTATGAGGAATACCGCTGGTGTTAGGCTGCTTCCCTTTGCCGTTGGAGAAATGCTTGACTTGACAAACGTCGATGCAACAGATTGTGGAAGCAATGGACGCTTTCCGCCATTCCCGAGAAAGTAGTTCGCAATTGAAATGGACGCATTCAAACATTTCGTGCATAACTTTCATTGACATATCGAATGGCCATGAAGTGCGAGTCTCTCATGAACATAGTCGTGCATTTAGGGAAGTCATGATGAGGAAGAAGTATCGGAACATGACAGTTGAAGCTCGACTACTTCTTCAAACGTGTTACTGCTGCTGATCCTACTTCAGTACAACCCTCTACCTGTAAGAGGCCACGGTAGCATCACTGATCCTCAGACGCGGAATAAAAGTTATTCTGGTTCACTACTTTTAATCATGGAATAGAAACTCATCTATCAAACACTTTTAATATTCTAAATTACATCATTCACAATAATTTACAATGTTCATTTTATGTTAGTGTGTTTTCAGACCATAAGTGTGGTTCATTACCGTATCGTGCCTATAATAAACCATTCACATCTAACGGTAAAAAAAAGGCCTTTGAATATTTACTTAGTGATCTTTATGGTAAAATAAGTATCTAGTGAAGCGACACTCCCAGTGTCACTCTGAAAGTCCTTATCCACAGCCAGTTCCATTATCCACATAGGTTCCCCACACAACAACAACTAAACCTTTCGTGACGCCCAGCACCGACACACACCAGCGCCGGGAATTTCTGTCTTTTTTTACTTTAGTGAGAGCTTACTTCTGAATACATAAACCAAATCTAGGACAATAACGAGGTTGTAAGCAAATCAAAACCACAGAATCAGCTGATTTAGTTCAAAGTGTAATTGTAAGCAGTAGATAAAGAATCAATAATTATCTACGAAATCTATGAAATAATAGAATTGTAATTGAAAAAAAAAGGAGAGCTTGTGCCCAGACTCCTCTCCCTCATCAGGCCTATACAGCCCACCTGGCCGACAGCCATAACCCACGCTCCAGATGGTGTGAACGACCTTAGTCCTTTGCATAATCTTACACTCACTACAGAGCCATTCCGGTTGGTAACAATCTACATCTTAGATGGCACCAGTAACACGTCACTCCACATATCAGGTGCGTCTCCTGAACTGATTTAACCTTCGGAAAATCTCGGCTACCGGACAATATCTCAATTGGTTACATGAGATGTCAAGTTCGTCCCTACATCCCGAATCCCTTACGTTGTTTTAAGTGCCAGAAATTTGGCCCCCCCCCCCTTAAAGTCTTGCACTCTCTGCAAAATGCTCCGGAGGGTCATACAAAGGAGGATTGTACGGCTAACAGGATGCTGTATGTTTACTGCGATGGCAATCACCCAAGCTCGGACCGGGACTGTCCCCGGTTCCAGTTTGAGAAAGAAGTATGTACATTTAAAACACAAAATAACATATGGCGAGGCTTGGAGGAGGGTTAAGGAGTCTCGTGAGACCTCTAAACCTAATGAATCCTACGCGTCGGCTCTGAATGTAAGCCGGTTATGCGAACATTCTCGACGCAGACTCCTTGTGACATGCAGACCATCAGTTTCAAGAACCCAGCTCCATCTAACCCAACACCTACACCTAATTCTCCAAACACATTCCATAAATATTATGCCAATACCACATCCTCTCTCCGTCCTAAAGAAAAGAAAGAACAAAACTAATGTCTTTAAACATGGCTAAACTTGAAAAAACTACGTCGCACGTCATTGTTTCAGTACCTCCAACAAAGAGATCTGTGGTTCACAGGGCCTCTTCGTTGGAGGACATAGACTTGATGGTTGCCAGACAATCCATTTCCAGAGACCGTTCATGTCCCCTAGAGGACTCGCCCAAGCCCCGACATTAACGGGATAAGAAATCTGGTCGGTTAAATAACTCTTAAACCAATACGTTCAATATCATCCAGTGGAACTAGGCCTTACGCATAAGCAAACACAACTATAACTGTTGCTTGCACTGTATAGGCCAGCCATGATCTGTTTACAAGAGACCCTTCTAAACGGCACAAAGACCCATTTTAGATAGTTATCACTCATACAGAAGAGACGAGAACCATCAAAGTTTACCTCACACAGAAGTGATTTTAAATTCTACTTTTGACACTGTCGCATGTAGAGTAAAATCTAATGACACATACCTGGCCATCTGTTCAATATATTGCTCCAGCTCCAATGCACTTGATAATTATGAGTTAGACTTGCTTGTTAATCAATTATCTCACCGTAAAGTAGTTTTAGGAGACTTCAGTGCTCATCATTATCAGCGGGGAAAAATCTGGGCAGACGCCAGGGGGGAACAAGTGGTTCATTTCATGATCAATGCCAACCTCTCTTTGAACGATGGTAGTGGAACTCGTGTAGATGACCGGACTGACATTATCTCAGCAACTGATTTCTCCTTGTCATCATCGGATATACTTAACATCACCTGAGGTAATTATAACGACTCCCTGGGAAGTGACCATTTCCCGATGTCTTTCTTATTCACGCGACATTATTACCTAAATATAATTATAAGAAAGCAGACTGGGTGTCATTTACAAGGCAAGCCATCCTTGATATATCCGGTGGTGACACTGATGCAAAAAACCTATGCTGATGATTGCCCACTATGGTACTCTTCGCCTGGTGCACAATTTTTGGCTGAGCGAGTTCAAGCTGCGATTAAGTCGTTTCATCGTTGGGCGCTACACTGGGGATTTAGGTTCTCACCCAACAAAAGTATCGCAGTTATTTTTACCCGAAAAATTAATGTTCCGAGTTTGCCTTTAACGTTAGACAGCAACTCAATTACATTTCGATATACAGTAAAATTCTTAGGCTTGATTTTGATGAAAGACTCAATTGGAAAACTCATGTAGATTATTTAGAAACAAATTACAGTAAAATATTAAATAATCTTAAATGTCTTTCGGGTTCCTTCTGGGAAGCCGACAGAAAATCTTTATTATGATCTATAAGTCCCTGATTACATCTAAGCTTCCACGAGCGAGTATACCCGAGTTGTGATACAGAATAAATGTTTACGAATGTGTCTTGGAGGTCTAACCTGTACCAGAGTTCAACTACTGGAAGTTGAGGCCCATGTACCTCCTCTCCGGCTAAGACGTGAGGTCTTGTCGTGGCAAAGCGGTATTTTGATGGCCAGGAGGAACATTCTTGATTGTTTACAGCTTGTCAACAGAGGCGTCAGGCCCCTGGCCGACTTCCTCGGTGAGAACTCCGGTATTAAGGTGAATTAAATGGACTAGCTGGTTAAAAATTCCTTACCTCCCTGTGGGGTTTCAGAAATCAACATCAAAACGAGCTAGCCTCCACCCAAAATAAAAACAAAAAAAAAAAAAATACATTGAAGAGCGAGGGACAGCAGCGTTTTCGTCAGGTTATCATCGATCACTAACGTTCACTTCTACACCGATGGCTCCAAGACAGATGAACGTGTGGGTGCAAGTGTGTGGTCGTTGAAGCGTTCCCTCGGATACCGCTTGCCGGACCATAAGTCTGTATTTTGCTCTGAATTGTTTGCCATTGATCGAGCCATAGACTATATAATCAATTCAAATCACAATAAAGCAATATTTTGTTCAGTTTATCTTTCTGTTCTTAAAGCAATTGGCTCTGAATATACAGAGTCCTGTGAATTACAGGTCAACATTATCAATAAACTTAATTCGCGTGAAAAAGATATCATCTTGATCTGGGTGCCTAGTCATTGCAATATATACGGCAGTGAGCAGGCAGACAGCTTGGCTAAGTCGACCTTAGAACTCGATGAGGTCGTTCCGATCTCTCGGGAGCTAGGGTCCTGCCTTTCCTTTGGGAAGAGATTAGTCCATCTTCTGTGGCAGAGTCTAAGGAGCAGCCTGACAATCAATAGAAAATACAAGCAAGAAGTGGCGGACTGGCTGACCTCATATTGCACGAACAGAAGAGAGGAGGTCGTGCTGGCCCGCCCCAGAATGCACTGTACATTTATCACTCATCTGTAGCCATATATCAACAAAAATTTTCCACCAGTATGCCAAAAATGCGAAGAACGTTCAACAATAGAACTTTACTCATCCGATGCATTAGATTTCAACATAGAATAAATTAATAGACTACTACAACAAGAAAAACATTCTTTTTATCATTAATATACTCGGGGATCATTCGAGTACTATTGATAAATTGATGGTCTTCCTCAGGGAAACAGAATTAATCAAGAGGATGTAAGGTGGTTCGTGGGTTCTGCTCTGCGACGGTGAGTTCCTCTACTCGGGATGGTCGCATGGTGGATGGACATGTCCATTCATTAGGCGGTAGACCCTTAAGGGAGGTGGTCGTACTCTGGGGCTGAGTCGGCGGACCTCCGAATAAACGTTTTATGTACACGCCTTGGTGGAAGCCTGTCTTTCGTGTCCATCTTCTCGCGCTATTGGGTAAACTGCAACCGTGGGTGCTGTGCCGACTGGGGAGTATTTTCCTCCACGTCTATCCACTGTATGTGGTCAGTCTGGTATGATCATCCTTGCAGCATATATGGTTAACCAATGATCGTCCATACAGCATATGTTGCTAGCCCATGGCGATCATCATTTTGACATACGTGGTTAGTCCAAGGTCATCATATGTATGACGTTAGAGTGATGATCTGGACGCTGTACGTAGTTAATCTGGGCGAGGTTGATCATAAAGTATATGTGGTTAGTCAGGTGTGATCATTATGATGTATATGATTAGTCCAGGGTGATCATTCATACAGCATATGTGGTTAGTCCACGGTGATCTTCCATGTGACATATGTGATGAGTTTGGAGTGATCATAAGTGTGCATATGTGGTTAATTAAAGTGATCATTATGGCAGGTATGATTAATCCGGGGTGATCATCTGTGCCGCATATGTAGTTAGTCTGGCGTGATAATCATTTGGTGCCTGTTGTCAGTCTGGAGTGATTACAAGCTGGGATTACATCTACTGCATGTAAATGAGTTTCAACTAAATCATACACTAAATTGAATCATTATCCTGTAACCTGGTAAAGATGCAAATACCACCATACCAGTAGAATTACTTTTACAAATAAAACATATATTAAGGAGTGTATTTGTGATTCCATCAGTAAACATGGCATTTCATACACTTAGCACTTATTTGAGTTTATCAAACTAAAGAATAGGAATGAAATTTTGAAAAAAAAAATTACTGGAGTGCATTACCAAGAGTGAGCAGCTGGTCTCTCCAGAGTAAAATGCTTGTAAAAATGAATAAGATGGGTTCATGATGATGATAGAGATCACTCTCAAAGGCCCAAAACACATAGCCAAACCTTTAACATGGAGCTGGAGGCAAGGATACCCACACGTGCGTGGGATGAAATTGCAAATGCTGACAGCATACCAAAGTTTGAACAATTTTAAGAGATATGGCCCCACGAGAGTTTACCTCCCTCCAAGTGCAATACAAAAAGGAAATTACACACAACACACAATTCTTGATGTTTGTGACTTTACTTGAATATTGTGCAAGCATCACACCATGACGGATGTGAATGGAAGATAATTTCAGCAGTTGAAGAACTTGTGTGCAAGCAGTGCCTTAGGGATCTTGTAATAGATTTTTTTTCCTCAGATAGAATTTCATATAGTTTTAATAGGAATATTTTGTTGAATATTTTATCCAAAGTTACCAAAGATAATATCAAAGTACTTGTGGAGAAAGCTTTTGCTTGATTATTGATGATGAGGATATTAAAGTAGTTGGTTGCTGAGAAACATAACAGAAACTAATTATTAAAATATCATTGACAAATGGAAACCAGAGTAAAGATAAGGTTTTGCATAAATGGAAATAAAGTATATGAACACAAAGAAAAATAAAATCTTAAAACCTAAAAAAAATTGCAGTCCTTTTTGGGATTAAATTGTTGCAGAAAGTGTGTGTGTGAGGGTGAGGGTACACTGAACATGTCTTTGTCTTTCTCTCTCCTTTTTTATGGAGGTACTGCTAAAATGAACTAGTTGGGTTACTGATACAGGAAGTGTAGTTATTGGACCTGTATGCCTGGAGGTTATGAGCACAGAACAGGTTCATGAAACACCTTACAAAGAGTATGGAAAAAGAGCAGTAAAGCCTCAAAATAATTATACAAAATGGATTTGTGAATCATTGCTTTGCTAAATTTGGTAAGTACTACAACTCAGGACTGAAAGAAAGCAAATTAATTGTCAAGGTGTATATAGAAGTATAGAAGGGAAAAGTCACAAAGAATTACTGAAGAATAATTCTTCTCAGCACTGTTAGACATAAGTTAGTATTAAATTAGTCTCCCTCCCCATGGGCTGTGGGTCCTTGTTGCTGAAATATTAATGGAGAGATTGATGTAATAATGTCCTGAAGGTTTGTCGTACACTAATGGTTGAAAACAGCTCTTAAGACCTTCCACAAAGCATGTCTATTAACCCTATCATATGCCTTCTCCAGATCCATAAATGCTACATAGAAATCCATCTGTTTTTCTATTTCTCACATACATTCTTCAAGGCAAACACCTGATCCACATGACCTCTACCACTTCTGAAACCACACTGCTCCTCCCCAATCTGATGCTCTGTAAAAGCTGTTCTCTCAATCTTGCTAAGGCATTTGATAAAGTAAACCACAGGAATGTACTAGAGCTATTAGTAAACCACAACATTAAAGGTAAAATAAGAAAACAGAACAAAGTTTCTAACAGAAAATACAGTTCAGTAGCATATGACTCCGTCTGATGACAATAATGTTAAATAAAGTTGCCAAAATGAATGGTATAAAAAAATGACAAAAGTAAAAGAAAGCATAGTAAGATTTTTGGTAATGACACTAGAGTGAGTAAACTGGTAGCATAAAAAAAGTGCAAAAAGATGTTGATATCTAGAAAGGGACTACAGAGAACCTAATGGAATTTAACTAATATGAATTTAAACAAGTACAATCACAGAACAACCAACAATATATCACTGACACCATACAAAGGCCTAACAAGGAAACGGATGAAAAGAAAGCAAACATAAAAGATCTAAGATTAATCATAAATGAGAAACTATAATTCAAAGAGCATATTGATAAGGTCAACAAGGTGTTGTATGGTAATTGGAAAGTTCACAACAAAAAACAGAGCTATTAATGAAATAAATGTGTTTATTGGAAGCAAAATTGAATACTGCTATGTTGTATGATCAAAAATCAAAGAAACACAAATAAAATGTAAAAGAATGCAAAAACACTTCACAAACAAAATTGAGGGACTGCAAAATGTGCAATATTACAAGATGCTGAAAAAGCTTAAACTGTGCAGCCTACAAAAAAGAGAAAGATATATGATAATTCAAATTTTGCCACAAAGGAAGGGCATCAAAAGCAATGTACTCAGTCTGAAAGAATCTCAACTAAGAAGAATCAGTATGATTATGTCTGCAGTATCACCATGGGACATCAAAAAAACTGCAAATGCTTAAAAAGAAATGTGGATAGGACAAGTATAGAAACATTTAAAGAAATGTTGATTATTGATTAAGAGGTCCTCAGTGAACCTAGGGTTGACAATTTCATAAAGTGTGTGTGGAGAAAGTGGGAAAAAGTATTATTAAACAAACATGATATGCAATTTGCGGTTTTGGGAAAATGTGCTTGCAGGAAGGTAGGCACTGCCCCATACTACCTCCACTTCTGGCATATTCTCTTCATCAGTCTTTCTTTGCTTATCCTATACATTGCAACAAACTCTTTCAGAACATCCAGATTGGCTCTCTTTGACTGCTAACTACTACATTTTTCTCTTATATGTTCATTCTTCCTTTGACCACATACATATTCTCAAGCATTTCATTTCCAAAACATCCACCCTCTTCCTTTCTTTTGTGTTTAAAGCCAAACACTCACATCCATACAACACCATCAAGACCCCTGTTGCAACAGGCAATGAATTCTCTTTGTTCATGCTCTTTGCTTGCATCAAGGCCTTGAGCTAGTTGGTATTGCTCTATCCACTGTCACTTCACCTACCCACTTCCTACAACATTCCACTTTCTTCAAGTCCCCCTTTTCATTTAAATACATACCTAAACCATCTAGTTGCGCCTTGTCACCTTACTTATTTTCACATTTAAACTTCCTCCTTTCACACACACTCCCAAACTCTGACACTAGCTTTTAGCGTTTTTCTCTGAAATCTGCCACTGGAACAGTGCAATCTGCAAACAGCAACTGACTTGCCCCTATCCTTTCCCCACCCCTAACCATTTGTTGGCCTGCTCCCTTTCTCTAAACCCCCTGCATTTAACTCCCTCACCATCCATCACATCAAAGATGTGATGGATGACATTAACCATCCTTGGAATAGATCCATCTTCATTGGCAATCTCTGATCCTCCTCCTTTCTCACACACAGGCCATTCTTTTTGTACAGCATTCATTAACTTTGCATTTACCCCAGATATTTGTAGTACCTTCTGCAAGGCCTCTCCATGTTTCTCCTGACCCACTAATGCCACATATAATTGTCTTTCTTTAAGTACATCTGTCATGAATCCTTCATAGCAAATATCTGGTCCTTACACCCTTTACTTCTCCTGAAGCCATACTGCTCCACTCCAGATTATCTGTGCATGCTCCCACCTTATCATTACTTAATAATAATAATAATGATAATGATAATTTTATTCATATAAAATGAAACGTACATTTTTCATGGTACAGAAGTAAAAAAGATACATCGTCCATGAGAAAATCTATAATACAATGCAAACATAGAACTAAGAAGATATCAAAAACAATTTAAAACCTAACTTGACTCTCAGTCATCATGTCCAAATTTTTCACCTACATTTGATGTCTGCTTTGTACTTTTAATTCATTTAACTATCTCACTCTTGAAGGGACGAAAGACCAATCATATCTGGCAATACAACACTGAATAGGTTTTGGTCTTTTCCCTGATGGCAACATCTGATATTTAGGGTATAAGGGATGTTTTTTTTCATAATTCAATCTTTGATTAACAGCCTGTTCATACAACTCCAACAGAGATCTTGTATTGCGTATTCCCACTTTTTTACATTCTTAATTTCCATTCAGACTCACTGGCACAGTTCCAAACCAACAAGTTATAGCAAATGACAGGATGGACTGTACAACTGATTTGTAAAAAGGATCCAATATTTTTACAATCAATTTTTAACTTACACAGTTGCCTGAAAAAATCCCCCTTCAGCCATAAACTTTATCACTTATACTCAACAGCAATTTGGCTTCAGGAGTGGAAGAGGTTATTTGGACCAGGTCTTTGCTTTGAAGGATTCTTGTGAGATGTCCTTGGAGAAAGAAACAAGTGTACATGACATTAAAGGGTCGGGACAAGCATGGACAAGCCTTGCAATAACTGCTATGTCTACATGGAGTAAATGTGAAGTTAATGAATTACCCAGGTAAATTGGGCATTCACTTAAGTCTTGCTTGTCTTAATACTAAAGCTCTATATATGCATGTTGTTAGTCCTCAGGCACCAAATATATTAATGAAAATTATCACCAGGATGACTTTGAATGTTCAGGCTTTTAACTATGAAAATAATCAAATGGCAATAATATTTCTGTTAAAATTCATCTTTTTTCATCAGAAGTGGCTTCAAATATGACTGTTTTACAAAACATTAAAATTTCTTGGTTATTCACTGTCATCTTTTTGGTGTGGTATTATACATTTCAGTAAAAATTGGATTACAGTTATGGCTGTTGGATATTATTCAACACACATAACAAGCAGCTTATTTCGTGGAACAAAAATAATCGGCTTGTTTAAGCAAACACTCTTCACTCACGAATTATGATACTTACAAAAATTTGTTTCATTACAAAAACAAAACAGAAAAAGTGAGAATGATAAACCACAGAAGAAAATCAACACTTGTGTTAGCGATCTCAATCTCTCTGTAAACATTTAGCGAAAGAGGTCTTACTAAGTCAAGGTAAGAGTTACAGGGGCAAGTCACACTAAAATCAAGGTTTGGAGAAGACAGTATAAATGGAAAAAGGTATGTTTGATGTTAAATTCTGAAAATGCTATTGTATATTTCATGGCAGTAGATGTAATACCCAGCATTAAAGCAAACAAAGGAATTACCTGCGAAGACATGAAAAAGGTAAATTTAACAATTACGAGCAATTCAATATACACATTTATTTACCACTCACATACAATAATTTCAATATGGAACACATGATGGCTCAGAAAATTCAAGGAAACGAACCAAATTTCTGTAACAAATGAGTAAAGATACTTTACACAAAATAAAAATTCCAGTTTTAGTTCTTCAATAATATCTCAGTACAAGACATAAAACAAATACATATTTACATACCTTACCTTCCTGCCCTATGATCCTTTTCTGTTGGAGTTTTGCAGCACTCTGAAAGCTGATCATGTTTACCGGGCAGAACCACAAGTCAAGAAGGGCAGTGATGTGTTTATTTCTTTTGTCAAGTGAACATACGGCAACAGAAGAATTACCTTTCAGTGTCTTCATGACAGAAATTGCATCTTCAGCATGAGGTGTCTTGTGATATTTTTTGTTATAATGGAGATATGGGTGGTATGCAAAACACGTATGTGAAAGCTTAAATCTTACATGCCTGGGGAGTGTAGTTTCCGATGTATGTCTAGTGAAGTGAAAATATGTACATATTATCATCATATAACTCCAAGACGAAGAAACTCTTCTATGTATCCTTCATCTTCAAGGCTGTGCTACAATCAGCAGCAAGACTATAATGGACTCTTGAAGGAATGAGAATTCCTGAAAGAGACTGTGCTCCTTTCTGTTCATTGACAACAATACAGCCTTGCTGAAGGTGACTTTTCACTTGAAGTGAAACTCCATTGGTGAAGGAGGCAAGGGGGGAAGTAATAACAAGTAGTGATGAAGTGAAAAGGAGATGGGATGAGTATTTTGAGGTTTCATGTAGCAGATGTAGGGCGTTTTAGTCGGAGTGGTGTGCAAATTGAGAGGGTCAGGGAAAATGGTTTGGTTTAGACAGAAGTGGTGAAGTTTTGCAGAAGACAGTATTGTAGTTGAATTTATGAAGAAAGTGGGTGACTGTGTTGTTGATTGATTGGTAAGAATATTCAGTGTATGTAATGTTCATTGTGAGGTGCCTGAGGATTGGTGGAATGCATGTATGGTACTATTGTACAAAGGCAAAAGGGATAAAGGTGAGTGTTCAAACCACAGAGGCATAAGTTTGTTGAGTATTCCTGGAAAATTGTATGGGAGGGTACTGATTGAGAGGGTGAAGGCATGTACAGAGCATCAGACTGGGAAGGAGCAGTGTGGTTTCAGAGAAATAACTGGAAAAACAAATGGATTTGTATGCAGCATTTATGGATCTGGAGAAGGCATATGATAAGGTTTATAGAGATGCTTTTTGGAAGGTCTTAAGAATATATGGTGTGGGAGGTAAGCTGCTAGAAGCAGAGTTTTTTATTGAGGGTGTAAGGGATGTGTACGAGTAGGAAGAGAGGAGAGAGTGATTGGTTGCCAGTGAAGGTCAGTCTTCGGTAGGGTGTGTGATGTCCTCATGGTTGCTTAATTTGTTTATGGATGGGGTGGTTTGGAAGGTAATTGCAAGAGTTTTAGAGAGAGGGGCAAGTATGCAGTCTGTTGGGGATGAGAGGGGGGCCTGGGAAGTGAGTCAGTTGTTGTTTGCTGATGATACAGGACTGGTGGCTGATTCAATTGAGAAACTGCAGAAGTTGGTGACTGAGTTTGGAAAAGTGTGTAAAAGGAGAAAGTTAGTTGGGGTGAAGTTTGAATGAAGAAAAATTGGAGGAAGTGAAATGTTTTTTGATATCTGGGAGTGGATTTAGCAGGGAATGGAACCATGGAAGTGTAAGCGAGTCATAGGGTGGGGGTTGGGGACAAAGGTTCTGGGAGCAATGAAGATTGTGTGGAAAGAGAGAACAGTATTTCGGAGAGCAAACATGGGCATGTTTGAAGGAACAGTGGTTCCAACAATATTATACGGTTGCGAGGCATGGGCTATAGATAGGCTTGTACAAAGGAGGGTGTATAGGTTGGAAATGAAATGTTTGAGGACATGTGGTGTGAGGCGGTTTGACTGAGTAAGTAATTAAAGGGTAAGAGAGATAGGTGGTAATAAAAAGTGTGTGGTTGAGAGAGCAGAAGAGGGTGTATTGAAATGGTGTGGTCACATGGAGAGAATGAGTGAGGAAAGATTGACAAAGAGGATATATGTCAGAGGTAGAGGGAACGAGGAGATAAGGGAGACAAAATTGGAGGTGGAAGGATGGAGTGAAAAAGATTCTGAGTGATCGGGGCCTGAACATACAGGAGGGTGAAAGACGTGCAAGGAATAGAGTAAATTGGAACGATGTGGTATACCGGGATCGACATGCTGACGATGGACTGAACCAGAGCACGTGAAGCGTCTGGGGTAAACCATGGAAAGTTTTAAGGGGCCTGGATGTGGAAAGGGAGCTGTGGTTTGGGTGCATTATACATGACAGCTAGAGATTGAGTGTGAACAAATGTAGCCTTTGTTGTCTTTTCCTAGCGCTACCTTGAGCACGCGCGGAGGGTGCCATTTCATGTGTGGCGACAGGAATGGATGAAGGCAGCAAGTATGGATATCTACATGTGTATATATGTATATGTCTGTGTATATGTATGTATACGTTGAAATGTATAGGTATGTATATATGCATGTGTGGGCATTTATATATATACATGTGTATGTGGGTGGGTTGGGTCATTCTTTCATCTGTTTCCTTATGCTATGGTAATCCATAGTTTAGGACTCCCATGGTTTGGAAAAACAATGGAAACAGAATCTAGATCTAGTTCTGCAAAGTTTCTAAAGTTCAGAAAACTGCCACTCTGCCATCATATGAAGGGTTTATTTGGGTACTCCATGGTTAGCCACGGTACCAAGTGACTCATATTTGTATACGTGTTTACATATAAGTACAATCTTGGGTTATTTTTCTTGTATTTTACTGGAAGATGTAATTAAACATTATACAAAACAATTATGAAGACTAAAAAACCAATAGAAAAAAAGGTTATTTTGTAGAGGGAGAGTTACTTCATGTTGTATCAGTAAGGGCATGTGCCTAACAAAATGACTCGTTTTTTGTATGTACATACATGTATATTTGTGTAAATCTAAAACATGCTCTTATTGCATGGAATGAATATAAATTACTAACCAATACATGCCTGGGAATGAACTATGGGTCACTAGAGTAACCTTGGTCTAAAAGTTATCTCACCTAAGTCTAAAAGTAACTTATTTGAGACCATGTTTTCTGTGATTAGTGAGATCCTTTATCGTCTACCTCTGATGATCAGTAGGCAAGGAGTACCCCACTACATCATGCAGCAAAGGTCTCACTCTTATTAGTTTATATAAATTCCATGTGATAACATGTATTAGATTTTGATAGATATCACCATAGTGCCTTGTCAATTAAGAGGGAGACTTTTACCATGTGAGGTATTGGGTTACTCCTCACCCACCAATCATCAGAGACAGTTCTCACTAGGAACTGATAATGTGATCTGAGATGGGTACCTTTTAGCTACTTGTTGCTGTAATGGTCTTAGTCAATGGGTGTCACACTGGTGAATCTCAAACATGTATTGACGAACAGTTATGTATATATTCTTGCTCAGTATTCGCTTATGTTTACTGCAAAATGTAATACATTAATATATAAAAATCATTAAAACTAAGAAACTAAAAAAATATAAAGAATAGTAGTGTATTTTAAAGAAGAGATTGCTTTCCCATGTCAAATTCAGCTGCAATCAGCTGTTGTAACATCATGGACATGTGGCTACTGTAGAAACTTGATTTTGTATTTAAATTTATATACCCCTTACACTTATGGTTCATCTAATTTAAAGCAAAATACAATGAAATGATAATAAAGAATAAACTACTCAGCAAGTACAAAGACTGTTACTGACTAATTGACTATAGTTCTGTATTATTTGAGCAAACCATGGAGCCTCTATTAAGGAGAGTATACTTGCAGGGTCAGCATCCTTATTCATTTGACCACATTCGATTTTGTCTGTGACCTTCACTATCTTTGGATTCCAAAAACAGCTCTCTCCCTCATGATGAGTTTAGTCCTGCCAAACATAAGCATGTTACTCTTACTGTCCTCAAAAAAGGTAACAGTTATACAGAGGGCTGATGTGTGCTGAAAGTGGTATTGGTATGTCCACCATTTATGACTAGAAGAACTGGGAGAAAGTATTAAAGTTCAATTCTGAAGGTGATTCTTATCAGCCTGCATTCGTTTAGCTGTAACATATTGCCCTGAATCAATTTCTCACTGATATCAATACCGTACCATACTGTAAAAGAGAGCAAAACTATCCTACATTCACCACATAAAGATACTGTCAATCCCACATCTGCCTATCTATATACTCCACCCAGCTACAGTACTAGTTTATTTAGTTAGATTAAGAACCTCATGATTTGACTTGGGTTTTGTGTTATCAAAGTATTGCATTTCTTTATATCTTCCCTTCCCTCGTGCCTTCTTCACTGAAGTTATCTTTTTAAATTTACAAAATATGCATACAGGTAAGTTGAATTATATTTATAAATTTTCTTTGAAAATACAGTACTGTATTCCTACCTCTTTAAATAAATATCTAGCAAAAATATAATTGGTATAAAAAAGGAACAAGATTATTAAATTTTTCATCCAGTGCTTTCTCTTCAATATAGAAAATTATGTTAGCATAAAATTACCGTGAATTATTGTATTATGTTCATAAAATTAGCTTGCTTCTGTGAACTTTACTCTTTGCTAAACTTTCAAAATCCTTTGAAATGTTCATTACTGATACTCCAGATAGTGTGGGTTTTTCCAGCAACTGCTCCATTCCAACCATTTCAAATTGAAGACATTTCACTGAAGACCCTCTCCCTTTTGTATGCTATCAGCATGAACTCTGTCTTCAGTCATTTTGTTCAATTCATCCACCACTCATACTACAAAAGTGCTTCTTTATCTCTTTTTTAACAGATTTCTTGTTTGATTCCATGCTGTGCACTGTTTTTTCTATTGTGACATCTTATGAATAACTGTTCAGTCTCCATCATCAATAAAATGCAAAAACTTGAATGCTGTGACAGGTCACCCCCATCACTCTTGTCTGAATTTGTGTGGACGTAAACCCTTGATGGGAGTTCTCGGAGGGAATGGCCATCAGAGATACAGATAGATAGTAACCAAGATGAAAAGAGAGCAGACACAGGAAGGTTCTAGCTGCGAGTGAAACAGAACTGAAGGGTTGGGGAAGAATGGTTTGGGAATGTTTCATGGGTAAAGTCAGGGGTTAGTGTGGGCAAGAGCCAAGGAAGAAGTACTAATAAAGCAGGGCTTGGTGTGAACATGAAATAGTGCATAGAATTGAGCTACAGGCTGATATGGGTAAAATTGAAATTGGATTATAAGAGATCTGGAAGTATTTGTGCTTATGCACCTGAGCAAGAGAAGAATGAAGTTAGGCAAGTGTTTTGGGAGTAGCAAAGTGAGTGTCAGCAGTTTTGATACGAAAGACTGGATATTAACGATGGGTGATTTGAGTAAGAAACTGAGTAATGTGGCAGTTGAGAGTATAATTAGGAGACATGAGGTATTCAGTACAGTGAACAGATATGGTGAGCAGTTATGGAGTTCTGAAAAATGACTGGTAACTGGGAATATCAGGTTCAAAAAGATGGACTTAGATAAGTATCCCTGAGGTAGGGGAGAAAGAATTCTACATTCGTATTCCCTGTGTATTGTAGAAGGCAACTAAAAGGGATCTGCAAAGTGGGGGGGTCTGAATGTAACCAAGATAAAAAGTGAAGAGAGATAGGTAGTATGTTTGAGGAAAGAAATCTGGATATTCTGATTTAGTGAAACCACTCAAGGGTAAAAGAAGAATGTATTTGAAATGTCTCAGGAGTAAAGTCAGGGGTTGGTTGAATGGAAAATAGCTGAGGAAGGAGAAGCACTTCTCTTGAAGCAGGAGTTGTGGAGTGAGTATTAGAGTGCAAGGATGTAAATTCTAGATTGATGTGGATAAAACTGAAACTTGATGGAGATATGGGTGATTAGTGGTGCTTATGCACCTGACTATGGGGAGTAACATCATATGAGGCAAGTGTTTTGGGAGCAGCTTAGCGAGTATGTCAACAGTTTTTGAGTATGAAGCCAAGAATTAGTGATGGGTGATTTAAATGCAAAGGTAAGTAATGCGACAGTTGAGGGTATAATTGGTGCACATGGGATATTCAGTGCTATGAATGGAAAATGGGGTTTAAAAAGAGATATATACACAAGTATATGTTATGAGACTAGGAGAGATGGTCAGTGGGCATTATTAGATTACATATTAATCAACAGGCATGTAAAAGACACTTTAGAATGTAAATGTGCTGAGAGGGGCAGCTGGTGTTATGGCTTATCACTATCTTGTGGAGGCGAGGATGAAGACGTAGAGGTTTTCAAAAAAGAGGAAACAAAGTTGGAGGGAAGAGAGTAGCGAGAGTGTGTGAGTTCTGAATGGAGACTTGTGAGAAGAAATACCATGAGATTGAATGTAGAAGGGCAAAAGGTGAGAGCACATGAAGTGAAGGGAGTGAGTGAGGAATGGCAGGTATTTGGGAAAGCAGTAATTGCATGTGTAAGAGATGCATGTGTCATGCAAAAGGTGAGAGGTGGGCAGATAAGAAAGGGTAGTGAACAGTGGGGTGAAGAAGTAAAGTTGCAAGTGAAAGAAAAAAGAGAGGTGTTTGGATGGTAATTAAGGGAAGGAGTGCAAATGATTGGGAGGTGTGTAAAGAAAGCAGCAGAAGGTTAAGAGGAAGATGAAAGGCAGGATAATAAAAAGATGTTTTGGAATGAGGTAAATAATGTGCGAAAGACAAGAGGACAAATGGAAACATCGGTGAAGGGGGCAAAGGGGGAAGTGATGATAGGTAGTAATAATTGAGGAGAAGATAGAGTGAATATTTTGAAGGATTGTTATATGTGGTTGATGATGGAGTGTCAGATGTAGTGTGTTTTGGTCAGGGTGGTATGTGAAGTGAGAGTCTTGGATATGGGTTTGGCAGAGAAGAGCTAGTGAAAGCCTTGCAGAAGATGAAATGTGGCAAGGTAGCGGGAGTTGATGGTATTGCAGTTGAATTTACTAAGAAAAGGGGTAACTGTATTGTCAATTGGTTGGTACGGATATTCAGTGTGTATGGATCATGGTGACATGCCTAAGGATTGTCAGAATGCATGGACAGTGTCATTGTACAAAAGCTAGGGGGGAATAAAAGAGTGTTCAAATTACAGAGGTACAAGTTTTTTGAGTATATCCGGTAATTTGTATGGGAGGGTACTGATTGAGAAGGTGAAGGCATGTGCAGAGCATCAAATTGGGGAGGGTGTGAAGATCATGTGTTTTTTGCTTTGAAGAATGTGTGAGAAATTCTTAGAAAAATCATATGGATTTGTAGGTGGCAGATATGGATCTGGACAAGGCATATGATAGGGTTAATAGAAATTCTTTGTGGAAAGTTTTAAGGATATATGGTGTAGGAGGTAAGCTGCTTGAAGCTGTGAGGATAGTGAATGGTTCCCAGTAAAGGTTGGTCTACAGCAGGGGTGTGTGATGTCACCATGGTTTAAATTTGGTTATGGATAGATGGAGTAGTGAGGGAGGTAAATGTAAGAGTCCTGGAGAGAGGGACGAGTATGAAGTCTGTGGGAGATGAGGGGGCCTGGAAAGTGTCAATTGTTGTTCGCTGATGATACAGCACTAGTGGCTGATTGGAATGAGGTGACTTAGTTTGGATGAGTGTGGGAAAGGAGAAACTTGAGCGAGAATGTGAAAAAATCTAGGTTATTAGGTTCAGCAGTGTTGAGGGACACATTAGTTGGGATGGAGAAAAATTGGAGGAAGTGAGTCATAGGGTGAGGAAGGGGTCAAAGATTGAGAGAGAGAGAGAGAGAGAGAGAGAAATGTATTATATTTTTCTTCATACATTTTTGCTGTTTCCTGTAGGGCAGGGTGGCATCAGGAATGAATGAATCAAGCAAGTGTATGTACATGTGTATATATGGATAGGTATATATATATATATATATATATATATATATATATATATACATATATATATATATATATATATATATATATATATATATATATATATATATATATATATATATTTCCCACGTATTCCCTGCGTGTCATAGAAGGCGACTAAAAGGGAAGGGAGCGGGGGGGCTGGAAATCCTCCCCCTCTCATTTTTTTTCAATTTTCCAAAAGAAGGAACAGAGAAGGGGGCCAAGTAAGGATATTCCCTCAAAGGCCCAGTCCTCTGTTCTTAACGCTACCTCGCTAATGCGGGAAATGGCGAATAGTATGAAAGAAAAGAAAGATATATATATGTATATATATATATATATATATATATATATATATATATATATATATATATATATATATATATATATATATTATCCCTGGGGATAGGGGAGAAAGAATGCTTCCCACGTATTCCCTGCGTGTCGTAGAAGGCGACTAAAAGGGAAGGGAGCGCGGGGCTGGATGTATGTATAAATGTAGATGTATGTCCATATATGTATATAATGTGTATTTGTGTGGATGTGTCTTCCTTTTGTTTGTTTTCTGGTGCTACCTCATTTATGTGGGAAACGGCAATCAAGTATGGGAAAAAAATACATAGGTGACCAAGAAAGACGGTCAGTGGGCATTACTAGATTATGTGCTAACAGGCAGGCATTAAGGGAGATTCTTGAAAGTGAAAACACTGAGGGGACAGCTGGTATATGGTACATCTAGTGGAGGTGAGGGTGAAGATTTGTAGAGGTTTTTGGAAAAGATGAAATATGAGTGAGAAGAGGGCGGTGAAAGTGACCTTGGAAGAGACTGGACTGAAGAAATACAAGGAGAGATTGAGTATAGAATGACAAAAGGTCAGAGAGTATTCAAAGCTAGGGGAAAGGGTGAGGAATGAGAGGTATATAGGGAAGCAGTGCTGGCATATGTGGAAGAAATGGGTGGCACATGGAAGGTGGGCAGGTGAGATAGGGTAGTGTATAGGTGACTGTGTTGATTGGTTAGGATTTTAATGTATGTATTGATCATGGTTAGGTGTCTGGATTGGCAGAAGGCATGTACAGTTTCACTGTTCAAACTGGAGGGGTCCAAGGTAAGTGGTAAATTATAGACATGAAAGTTTGTCGAGTGTAACTGGTTAGTTGTATGGAAGAATAGATTGATATGGTGATATGCAGGCTGCATTAGATTGGAAAGGAACAATATGGTTTCAGGAGTGGTAGAGGATGTAGGGATTTGCTTTGAAGACTGAGAAATTGAAGGATTTGTATGGGATATTTATGGATCTGGAGAAAGCCTTTAGTAGGGTTGATTGAAATACCTCAAGGAAAGTGTTGCAAAAATATGGTGTGGGAAGAAAGCTATAAGAAGCAGAGGAGTTTTTATTTATTGTGTAACCCAGGCATGTGTGCGAGTAGGTAGAAAGAAGAATGAGTGGTTATGGGTGAAGGTGGGTATGTGATAGGGATGTGTGATGTCATTATAGCTAATCCATTTATGGATGAGTTGGTGAGAAAGGTAAATGCAAGGATCTTCGAGTGCAGGACAGGTATGCTGTCTGTAGGGGGTGGGTGGGGTGGGAAGTAATTCAGTGGTAGTTTGTTAATGACATGACATTGGCAACAGATAAGCATGAAAAACTGCATAAGTTGGTGTCTAAGTTTAGGAGAGTGTGAGATAAAGTTAAGATGAGAATAAATGGACTCATGTGGTGTAGCGGTTAGCATTCCTGATTGTGACGCATTCATGGGTTGAACAGGGTTGAGCGCATAGGTTCGAATCCTGGTTGCGGAGGTTGGTCCACAGACAACCCAGCTGTTCATCCACCCCTAGGGGTTGGTCGATAAAATAGGTGCCTGGTTCAGGCTAGGGCCTGAACATACAGGAGGGTGAGAGGTGTACAAGGTATACCGGGGTCGATGTGCTGTCAGTGGACTGAACCAGGGCATGTGAAGCATCTGGGGTAAACCATAGAAGGGCCTGTGGAGCCTGGATGTGGATAGCAAGCTGTGGTTTAGGTGCATTACACATGACAGCTAGAGACTGAGTGTGAACAAATGTGGCCTTTTTGTCTGTTTTTCTTGGTGCTATCTTGCTGAAGCAAGGGGTAGCGATGCTATTCCCTGTGTGGCGGGGTAATGGCAGGAATGGATGAATACATGCAAGCATGAATATGAACATGTGTATATATGTATATGTCTGTGTATGTATGTATATGCATGTATACGTTGATATGTATCTGTATGTATATGTGCGTGTATGGGTGTTCATGTATATTTATGTGTATATGAGTGGATGAGCCATTCTTCGTCTGTTTCCTGGTGCTTCCTCACCGACACGGGAGACAGCGATTAAGTATAATCATTATATATATATATATATATATATATATATATATATATATATATATATATATATATATATATATATATATATATATATTTTTTTTTCATTATTATACTTCGTCGCTGTCTCCCACGTTAACGAGGTAACACAAGGAAACAGACAAAAGAATGGCCCAACCCACCCACATACACATGTATATACATACACGTCCACACACGCACATATAAATACCTTTAAGAGTTGGGGTGAGAGAGTATCATTAAATTTTAGGGAGAATAAAAAGATGTTCTGGAAGGAGGTAACTAAAGTGCGTAAGACAAGGGAGCAAATGGGAACTTCAGTGAAGGGCGCTAATGGGGAGGTGATAGCAAGTAGTGGTGATGTGAGAAGGAGATGGAGTGAGTATTTTGAAGGTTTGTTGAATGTGTTTGATGATAGAGTGGCAGATGTAGGGTGTTTTGGTCGAGGTGGTGTGCAAAGTGAGAGGGTTAGGGAAAATGATTTGGTAAACAGAGAAGAGGTAGTAAAAGCTTTGCGGAAGATGAAAGCCGGCAAGGCAGCAGGTTTGGATGGTATTGCAGTGGAATTAATTAAAAAAGGGGGTGACTGTATCGTTGACTGGTTGGTAAGGTTATTTAATGTATGTATGACTCATGGTGAGGTGCCTGAGGATTGGCAGAATGTGTGCATAGTGCCATTGTACAAAGGCAAAGGGGATAAGAGTGAGTGCTCAAATTACAGAGGTATAAGTTTGTTGAGTATTCCTGGTAAATTATATGGGAGGATATTGATTGAGAGGGTGAAGACATGTACAGAGCATCAGATTGGGGAAGAGCAGTGTGGTTTCAGAAGTGGCAGAGGATGTGTGGATCAGGTGTTTGCTTTGAAGAATGTATGTGAGAAATACTAAGAAAAGCAAATGGATTTGTATGTAGCATTTATGGATCTGGAGAAGGCATATGATAGAGTTGATAGAGATGCTCTGTGGAAGGTATTCAGAATATATGGTGTGGGAGGGGCAAGTTGTTACAAGCAGTGAAAAGTTTTTATCGAGGACGTAAGGCATGTGTACGTGTAGGAAGAGAGGAAAGTGATTGGTTCTCAGTGAATGTAGGTTTGTGGCAGGGGTGTGTGATGTCTCCATGGTTGTTTAATTTGTTTATGGATGGGGTTGTTAGGGAGGTGAATGCAAGAGTTTTGGAAAGAGGGGCAAGTATGAAGTCTGTTGTGGATGAGAGAGCTTGGGAAGTGAGTCAGTTGTTGTTCGCTGATGATACAGCGCTGGTGGCTGATTCATGTGAGAAACTGCAGAAGCTGGTGACTGAGTTTGGTAAAGTGTGTGAAAGAAGAAAGTTAAGAGTAAATGTGAATAAGAGCAAGGTTATTAGGTACAGTAGGGTTGAGGGTCAAGTCAATTGGGAGGTAAGTTTGAATGGAGAAAAACTGGAGGAAGTAAAGTGTTTTAGATATCTGGGAGTGGATCTGGCAGCGGATGGAACCATGGAAGCGGAAGTGAATCATAGGGTAAGGGAGGGGGCGAAAATCCTGGGAGCCTTGAAGAATGTTTGGAAGTCGAGAACATTATCTCGGAAAGCAAAAATGGGTATGTTTGAAGGAATAGTGGTTCCAACAATGTTGTATGGTTGCGAGGCGTGGGCTATGGATAGAGTTGTGCGCAGGAGGGTGGATGTGCTGGAAATGAGATGTTTGAGGACAATGTGTGGTGTGAGGTGGTTTGATCGAGTAAGTAATGTAAGGGTAAGAGAGATGTGTGGAAATAAAAAGAGCGTGGTTGAGAGAGCAGAAGAGGGCGTTTTGAAATGGCTTGGGCACGTGGAGAGAATGAGTGAGGAAAGATTGACCAAGAGGATATATGTGTCGGAGGTGGAGGGAACGAGGAGAAGTGGGAGACCAAATTGGAGGTGGAAAGATGGAGTGAAAAAGATTTTGAGTGAGCAGGGCCTGAACATGCAGGAGGGTGAAAGGCGGGCAAGGAATAGAGTGAATTGGATCGATGTGGTATACCGGGGTTGACGTGCTGTCAGTGGCACCCCCCCCTCCCCCTGCGCGTGTGTGAGGTAGTGCTAGGAAAAGACAACAAAGGCCACATTCGTTCACACTCAGTCTCTATCTATCATGTGTAATGCACCGAAACCACAGCTCCCTTTTCACATCCAAGCCCCACAAAACTTTCCATGGTTTACCCCAGACGCTTCACATGCCCTGGTTCAATCCATTGACAGCATTGTGGTATACTGCATCGTTCTAATTCACTCTATTCCTTGCATGCCTTTCACCCTCCTGTATGTTCAGACCCCATTTGCTCAAAATCTTTTTCACTCCATCCTTCCACTTCCAATTTGGTCTCCCACTTCTAGTTCCCTCCACCTCTTGACACATATATCCTCTTTGTCAATCTTTCCTCATTCATTCTCTCCATGTGACCAAACCATTTCAATACACCCTCTTCTGCTCTCTCAACCACTTTTTATTACCACACACCTCTCTTACCCTTTCATTACTTACTTGATCAAACTACTTCATACCACATATTGTCCTCAAACATTTCATTTCCAACACATCCACCTTCCTCTACACAACTCTATCTAGAGCCCATGCCTCGCAACCATATAACATTGTTGGAACCACTATTCCTTCAAACATATCCAGTTTTGCTCTCCAAGGTAACGTTCTTGCCTTCCACACATTCTTCAATGTTCCCAGAACCTTTTTTTTTATCATTATACTTAATCACTGTTTCCCACATCAGTGAGGTAGCGCAAAGAAACAGACAAAGAATGGCCCATCCACCCACATACATATATACGTAAATGTCTATACATGCACATATACATACATATCACCATATACACATATACATATTCATACTCTGACATATACATATATACATATTCATACTTGCCTTCCTTCAATCCTGGCGCTATCCCATTCCACAGGAAACAGCATCACTACTCCCTGCTTCAGCGAGGTGGCACCAGGAAAACAGACAAAAAAGGCCACATTCGTCCACACTAAGTCTCTAGCTGTTGAAATGGTTTGGACAAATAATGAGAGAAAAGATTGACAAAGAGGATATATGTGTCAGAGGTGGAGGAAATAAGGAGAAACGGGAGACCACATTGGAGGTGGAAGGATAGAGTGAAAAAGATTTGGGGTGATGAGGGCCTAAACATACAGGAGGGTGAGAGGCATGCAAGGAATAGAGTGAATTAGAATGATGTGGTATACCAGGGGTGGAGGGAATAAGGAGAAATGGGAGACCATATTGGAGGTGGAAGGATAGAGTGAAAAAGATTTGAAGTGATGAGGGCCTAAACATACAGGAGGGTGAGAGGCATGCAAGGAATAGAGTGAATTAGAATGATGTGGTATACCAGGGTTGATGTGCTGTCAATGGACTGAACCAGGGCATGTGAAGTGTTTGGGGTAAATCATGGAAAGGTCTGTGGGGCCTGGATGTGGATAAGGAGCTGTGGTTTCAGTGCATTACACATGACAGCTAGAGACTGAGTGTGAACAAATGTGGCCTTTTTGTGTTTTCCTAGTGCTACCTTGCTGAAGTGGGGGCAGCGATGCTATTTCCGGTGGGGCAGGGTAGCAAGAGGAATGGATGAAGGCAAGCAAGTACGAATATGTACATGTGTATATATCTATAAGTCTGTGTGTGTGTGTGTGTGTGTGTGTGTGTGTGTGTGTGTGTGTGCGTATATGGGCGTTCATGTATACATATATGTATATGAGTGGATCGGCCATTCTTCGTCGGTTTCCTGGTGCTACCTAGCTGACGTGGGAAACTGCGATTGTGTGTAACAAATAAATATATATATTTGGTCCTCGGCTGCCTTTACAAGTGAGTAACAATGTTAGTAGGTTTAGCAATGAAAAGTGACTGGTTACTTGGGGTGCGAGTCTGAATGGAGAAAACTTGAAGGAAGTGAAGTGTTTTAGATACCTGGGAGTGGAAATATCAGTGAATGGTGGGTAAACCATACTCAGCAACAGAAAGTATATTATTCCTTACTGTGTGAAAAAGAATTCAAAGTATGAGAGGAGAAATACAAACAAATGGAACCACCCATCTTGGCTTTTCTTACAAGTTTAACAAATCACTACACCTCATTAGCTCACCATAGTTTATCTATTTCATCAATAACAATTCAACATTCATTTTTTTTTTCACTTTTAGACTAGTATAAAATAAAAAAAAAATCCTTTTTTCTATTGTGTAAGTAATCTACTGTAACAAGTCTTCGTCATCATTCTCTTGAGAGTATCTGAAGTTTAAGAATTTCTATTTTTCATTTTTAGACATTGCTAATGTATTATTCAAACTACAATAATCAAGCTTTTACCTTTTTTTTTTTACCACTTTAGGCATTTCCACATTTTAAAAGATGCTGTACAGTACAGTGTACATGTGTATATATGTATATTTGTATGTATATGTGTATATGTTGATAGGTATATGTATGTATATGTGCATGTATGGGCATTTATATATACATACATACATACATATATATATATATATATATATATATATATATATATATATATATATATATATATATATATATATATATATATATATATATATATATATATTCTTTCTTTTCTCTTTCATACTATTCGCCATTTCCCGCATCAGCGAGGTAGCGTTAAGAACAGAGGACTGGGCCTCTGAGGAAACATCCTCATCCAGCCCCCTTCTCTGTTCCTTCCTTTGGAAAAAAAAAATCCTCCCCCTCTCTCTCTCTTTTTTTTTTTTTTTTCCCCCCAAAGGAAGGAAAGATATATATATGGTATTGCAGTGGAATTTATTAAAAAAGGGGGTGACTGTATTGTTGACTGGTTGGTAAGGTTATTTAATGTATGTATGACTCATGGTGAGGTGCCTGAGGATTGGCGGAATGCTTGCATAGTGCCATTGTACAAAGGCAAAGGGGATAAGAGTGAGTGCTCAAATTACAGAGGTATAAGTTTGTTGAGTATTCCTGGTAAATTATATGGGAGGGTATTGATTGAGAGGGTGAAGGCATGTACAGAGCATCAGATTGGGGAAGAGCAGTGTGGTTTCAGAAGTGGTAGAGGATGTGTGGATCAGGTGTTTGCTTTGAAGAATGTATGTGAGAAATACTTAGAAAAGCAAATGGATTTGTATGTAGCATTTATGGATCTGGAGAAGGCATATGATAGAGTTGATAGAGATGCTCTGTGGAAGGTATTAAGAATATATGGTGTGGGAGGAAAGTTGTTAGAAGCAGTGAAAAGTTTTTATCGAGGATGTACGGCATGTGTACGTGTAGGAAGAGAGGAAAGTGATTGGTTCTCAGTGAATGTAGGTTTGCGGCAGGGTGTGTGATGTCTCCATGGTTGTTTAATTTGTTTATGGATGGGGTTGTTAGGGAGGTAAATGCAAGAGTTTTGGAAAGAGGGGCAAGTATGAAGTCTGTTGGGGATGAGAGAGCTTGGGAAGTGAGTCAGTTGTTGTTCGCTGATGATACAGCGCTGGTGGCTGATTCATGTGAGAAACTGAAGAAGCTGGTGACTGAGTTTGGAAAAGTCTGTGGAAGAAGAAAGTTAAGAGTAAATGTGAATAAGAGCAAGGTTATTAGGTACAGTAGGGTTGAGGGTCAAGTCAACTGGGAGGTGAGTTTGAATGGAGAAAATTGGAGGAAGTGAAGTGTTTTAGATATCTGGGAGTGGATCTGGCAGCGGATGGAACCATGGAAGCGGAAGTGGATCATAGGGTGGGGGAGGGGGCGAAAATCCTGGGGGCCTTGAAGAATGTGTGGAAGTCGAGAACATATCTCGGAAAGCAAAAATGGGTATGTTTGAAGGAATAGTGGTTCCAACAATGTTGTATGGTTGCGAGGCGTGGGCTATGGATAGAGTTGTGCACAGGAGGATGGATGTGCTGGAAATGAGATGTTTGAGGACAATGTGTGGTGTGAGGTGGTTTGATCGAGTGAGTAACGTAAGGGTAAGAGAGATGTGTGGAAATAAAAAGAGCGTGGTTGAGAGAGCAGAAGAGGGTGTTTTGAAGTGGTTTGGGCACATGGAGAGGATGAGTGAGGAAAGATTGACCAAGAGGATATATGTGTCGGAGGTGGAGGGAACAAGGAGAAGAGGGAGACCAAATTGGAGGTGGAAAGATGGAGTGAAAAAGATTTTGTGTGATCGGGGCCTGAACATGCAGGAGGGTGAAAGGATGGCAAGGAATAGAGTGAATTGGAGCGATGTGGTATACCGGGGTTGACGTGCTGTCAGTGGATTGAAGCAAGGAATGTGAAGCGTCTGGGGTTGCGTGTGTGGACGTATGTATATACATGTGTATGGGGGGGAGGTTGGGCCATTTCTTTCGTCTGTTTCCTTGCGCTACCTCGCAAACGCGGGAGACAGCGACAAAGTATAATAAATAAAAATAATATATATATATATATATATATATATATATATATATATATATATATATATATATATATATGTGTGTTTGAGAGAGCAGAATAGGGTGTTTTCAAATGGTTTGGTCACATGGAGAGAATGAGTGAGGAAAGATTGACAAAGAGGATATATGTGTCAGAGGTGGAGGGAACGAGGAGAAGTGGGAGACCAAATTGGAGGTGGAAAGATGGAGTGAAAAAGATTTTGTGTGATCAGGGCCTGAATATGCAGGAGGGTGAAAGGCATGCAAGGAATAGAGTGAATTGGAATGATGTGATATACCAGGGTCGACATGCTGTCAATGGATTGAACCAGGGCATGTGAAGCGTCTGGGGTAAACCATGGAAAGTTCTGGGGAGCCTGGATGTGGAAAGGGAGCTGTGGTTTGGGTGCATTATACATGACAGCTAGTGACTGAGTGTGAACGAATGTGGCTTTTGTTGTATTTTCCTAGTGCTACCTCGCACACATGCGGGGGGAGGGGGTTGTCATTTTCATGTGTGGCGGGGTGGCGACAGGAATGAATAAGGGCAGACAGTATGAATTATGTACTTGTGTATATATGTATATGTCTGTGTTTGTATATATATGTATACGTCGAGATGTATAGGTTATGTATATGTGCGTTTGTGGATGCGTATGTATATACATGTGTATGTAGGTGGGTTGAGCCATTCTTTCGTCTGCTTCCTTGCGCTACCTCATTAACATGGGAGACAGCGACAAAGTATAATAAAAATAAAATATATATATATATATATTTTTTTTCATACTATTCGCCATTTCTTGCATTAGCGAGGTAGTGTTAAGAACAGAAGACTGAGCCTTTGACGGAATATCCTCACTTGGCTCCCTTCTCTATTCCTTCTTTTGGAAAATTAAAAAACGAGAGGGGAGGATTTCCAGCCCCCCGCTCCCTTCCCTTTTAGCCGCCTTCTACGACACGCAGGGAATACGTGAGAAGTATTCTTTCTCCCCTATCCCCTGGGATATATATATATGTGGAAGTCGAGAACATTATCTCGGAAAGCAAAAATGGGTATGTTTGAAGGAATAGTGGTTCCAACAATGTTGTATGGTTGCGAGGCGTGGACTATGGATAGAGTTGTGCGCAGGAGGATGGATGTGCTGGAAATGAGATTTTTGAGGACAATGTGTGGTGTGAGGTGGTTTGATCGAGTAAGTAACGTAAGGGTAAGAGAGATGTGTGGAAATAAAAAGAGCATGGTTGACAGAGCAGAAGAGGGTGTTTTGAAATGGTTTGGGCACATGGAGAGAATGCGTGAGGAAAGATTGACCAAGAGGATATATGTGTCGGAGGTGGAGGGAACGAGGAGAAGTGGGAGACCAAATTGGAGGTGGAAAGATGGAGTGAAAAAGATTTTGTGTGATTGGGGCCTGAACATGCAGGAGGGTGAAAGGAGGGCAAGGAATAGAGTGAATTGGATCAATGTGGTATACCGGGGTTGACGTGCTGTCAGTGGATTGAATCAGGGCATGTGAAGCGTCTGGGGTAAACCATGGAAAGCTGTGTAGGTATGTATATTTGCGTGTGTGGACGTATGTATATACATGTGTATGGGGGTGAGTTGGGCCATTTCTTTCGTCTGTTTCCTTGCGCTACCTCGCAAACGCAGGAGACAGCGGGGAAAAAAAAAAAAAAAATATATATATATATATATATATATATATATATATATATATATATATATATATATATATATATATATGTTCAGGCCCCGATCACTCAAAATCTTTTTCACTCCATCTTTCCACCTCCAATTTGGTCTCCCACTTCTCCTCGTTCCCTCCACATCTGACACATATATCCTCTTGGTCAATCTTTCCTCACTCATTCTCTCCATGTGACAAAAACCATTTCAAAACGCCCTCTTCTGCTCTCTCAACCACTCTCTTTTTATTACCACACATCTCTCTTACCCTATTGTTACTTACTCGATCAAACCACCTCACACCACATATTGTCCTCAAAATATATATATATTTTATTATTATTATTCATTTTGCTTTGTCGCTGTCTCCCGCGTTTGCGAGGTAGTGCAAGGAAACAGACGAAAGAAATGGCACAACCCACTCCCATACACAATGTACACACACACACGCAAATATACATGCCTATACATCTCAATGTAGACATATATATACACACACAGACACATACATATATACCCATGCACACAATTCACACTGTCTGCCTTTATTCATTCCCATCGCCACCTCGCCACACATGGAATAACATCCCCCTCCCCCCTCATGTGTGCGAGGTAGCGCTAGGAAAAGACAACAAAGGCCCCATTCGTTCACACTCAGTCTCTAGCTGTCATGCAATAATGCCCGAAACCACAGCTCCCCTTCCACATCCAGGCCCCACAGAACTTTCCATGGTTTACCCCAGACGCTTCACATGCCCTGATTCAATCCATTGACAGCATGTCAACCCCGATATACCACATCGATCCAATTCACTCTATTCCTTGCCCGCCTTTCACCCTCCTGCATGTTCAGGCCCCGATCACTCAAAATCTTTTTCACTCCATCTTTCCACCTCCAATTTGGTCTCCCACTTCTCCTCGTTCCCTCTACCTCTGACACATATATCCTCTTGGTCAATCTTTCCTCATTCATTCTCTCCATGTTACCAAACCATTTCAAAATACCCTCTTCTGCTCTCTCAACCACACTCTTTATTTCCACACATCTCTCTTACCCTTACATTACTTACTCGATCAAACCACCTCACACCACATGTTGTCCTCAAACATCTCATTTCCAGCACATCCACCCTCCTACGCACAACTCTATCCATAGCCCACACCTCGCAACCATACAACATACTCATATATATATATCTTTTTCATTTCTTTCATACTATTCGCCATTTCCCGTGTTAGCGATGTAGCGCTAAGAACAGAGGACTTGGCCTTTGAGGGAATATCCTCACCTGGCCCCCTTCTCTGTTCCTTCTTTTGGAAAAAAAAAAAAAAAAAAAAGAGAGAGAGGGGAGGATATATAATATATATATATTTTTTTTTTGCTTTGTCGCTGTCTCCCGTGTTTGCGAGGTAGCGCAAGGAAACAGACGAAAGAAATGGCCCAACCCACCCCCATACACATGCCTTGATTCAATCCACTGACCGCACGTCAACCCCGGTATACCACATCGCTCCAATTCACTCTATTCTTTGCCCTCCTTTCACCCTCCTGCATGTTCAGGCCCCGATCACACAAAATCTTTTTCACTCCATCTTTCCACCTCCAATTTGGTCTCCCTCTTCTCCTCGTTCCCTCCACCTCTGACACATATATCCTCTTGGTCAATCTTTCCTCACTCATTCTCTCCATGTGACCAAACCATTTCAAAACACCCTCTTCTGCTCTCTCAACCACGCTCTTTTTATTTCCACACATCTCTCTTACCCTTACGTTACTTACTCGATCAAACTACCTCACACCACACATTGTCCTCAAACATCTCATTTCCAGCACATCCATCCTCCTGCGCACAACTCTATCCATAGTCCACGCCTCGCAACCATACAACATTGTTGGAACCACTATTCCTTCAAACATACCCATTTTTGCTTTGCGAGATAATGTTCTCGACTTCCACACATTCTTCAAGGCTCCCAGAATTTTCGCCCCCTCCCCCACCCTATGATCCACTTCTGCTTCCATGGTTCCATCCGCTGCCAGATCCACTCCCAGATATCTAAAACACTTCACTTCCTCCAGTTTTTCTCCATTCAAACTCACCTCCCAATTGAATTGACCCTCAACCCTACTGTACCTAATAACTTTGCTCTTATTCACATTTACTCTTAACTTTCTTCTTTCACACACTTTACCAAACTCAGTCACCAGCTTCTGCAGTTTCTCACATGAATCAGCCACCAGCGCTGTATCATCAGCAGATATAGGGTGTTTTGGTTGAGGTGGTGTGCAAAGTGCGAGGGTTAGGGAAAATGAGTTATATACATACGTCCACACATGCAAATATACATACCTACACAGCTTTCCATGGTTTACCCCAGACGCTTCACATGCCTTGCTTCAATCCACTGACAGCACGTCAACCCCGGTATACCACATCGCTCCAATTCACTCTATTCCTTGCCCTCCTTTCACCCTCCTGCATGTTCAGGCCCCGATCACACAAAATCTTTTTCACTCCACCTTTCCACCTCCAATTTGGTCTCCCTCTTCTCCTTGTTCCCTCCACCTCCGACACATATATCCTCTTGGTCAATCTTTCCTCACTCATCCTCTCCATGTGCCCAAACCACTTCAAAACACCCTCTTCTGCTCTCTCAACCACGCTCTTTTTATTTCCACACATCTCTCTTACCCTTACATTACTCACTCGATCAAACCACCTCACACCACACATTGTCCTCAAACATCTCATTTCCAGCACATCCATCCTCCTGCGCACAACTCTATCCATAGCCCACGCCTCGCAACCATACAACATTGTTGGAACCACTATTCCTTCAAACATACCCATTTTTGCTTTCCGAGATAATGTTCTCGACTTCCACACATTCTTCAAGGCCCCCAGGATTTTCGCCCCCTCCCCCACCCTATGATCCACTTCCGCTTCCATGGTTCCATCTGCTGCCAGATCCACTCCCAGATATCTAAAACACTTCACTTCCTCCAGTTTTTCTCCATTCAAACTCACCTCCCAATTGACTTGACCCTCAACCCTACTGTACCTAATAACCTTGCTCTTATTCACATTTACTCTTAACTTTCTTCTTCCACACACTTTTCCAAACTCAGTCACCAGCTTCTGCAGTTTCTCACATGAATCAGCCACCAGCGCTGTATCATCAGCGAACAACAACTGAGTGGATGGGCCATTATTCATGTTTCCTGGGGCTACCTCGCTGATGTGGGAAACAGCAATCAGGTATAATAAAGAAACATATTATCCTGTCCCACTAGAAACAGCA
Organism: Panulirus ornatus; assembly: GCF_036320965.1. Lineage (NCBI taxonomy): Eukaryota > Metazoa > Arthropoda > Malacostraca > Decapoda > Palinuridae > Panulirus > Panulirus ornatus. Next base: position 60,248,391 of record NC_092243.1, on the reverse strand, counting down.
TAAATGCATGAGAAAAAGAAAGAAACAAAAAGATAAATACATGTTTTTTTTATTCCCAACACCTGATTGCCATCCCCTGTATCAGCGAGGCAGCACCAGGAAACAGACAAAGAACGAATACATCTGCTCATCAACATTCAAGCTGTCATGTGTAATCCACCAAAACCACAGCTCCCTATCCACATCCACACCCCACAGACCTTTCCATGGTTTATACCAGATGTTTCACATGCCCTGGTTTAGTTCATTGTTAGCTTGTCAACCCCGGTATACCACATCGTTCCAATTCACTCTATTCCTTGCATGCCTCTCACCCTCCTTACTGTAAGTTCAGGCCCCGATCACTGAAAATCTTTTTCACTCTGTCCTTCCACCTCTAGTTTGGTCTCCCACTTATTGTTCCCTCCACCTCTGACACACATATCCTCTTTGCCAATCTTTCCTCGCTCATTTTCTCCTTCCCTCCACCTCTGACACATATATCCTCTTTGCCAATCTTTCCTCACTCATTTTCTCCACACGTCCAAACCATTTCAACACATCCTCTTCTGCTCTCTCAGCCACGCTCTTTATTTCCACGCATCTCTCTGACCCTTTCATTACTTACTCGATCAAACCACCTCACACTACATATTGTCCCTAATCATTTCATTTCCAACACATCCACCCTCCTCGGTACGAACCTATTTATAGTCCATGCCTCACAGCCATGTAGTATTACTGAAACTACTATTCCTTCAAATATTCTCATTTTTGCTGTCCGAGTTAGTGTTCTCTCCTTCCACACATTCTTCATTGCTCCAGTGCTCCCAGAAGCTTCCCCCCCTCCCTCACCGTCTCACTAATGAGGGTGATGTGTAAGACTCTGGGAAAGCATATTAGAAAGCAAGAGGATGACTTTATGCAGAGGAGAAATTTCATAAGTGAAAGACAGCATGGTTTTTGGAAAAGGTGGAAACTAACTATCCTCTTAGCATTTTAAGAGAAAGTGAAATCATTCCTGGACAAAAAGGAAGGCTGGGTGGACTGTCTGTATCAGGGTTGCAGAAGGAATTTGGCACAAACCACATAGGAGGCTGATTATGAAGCTGAATCACTAAGTACGAATATAGGGGGAAACTCCTTTCTTGGACAGATTATCTCATTAGGAGGAAACAAAGGAAGTGTCAGATGAGCCTTTCCAGAGTGGGATGAGGTGACCAGCAGAGTGCCATAGGGTTCAGCTCTTGGCCCATCACTCTTCTAGATCTATATTAACTTGTCTGAAGGTACAGAATCCTACCTGAATACGTCTGATGATGCAAAAGTCATGAGTTATGTGAAAAGTGAGGAGGACTGCATCAGTTTACAAGGGGATCTACACAGGCTCCAAAGCTGATTTGAAATATGACTGATGAAAGTCAACTGTAGAAAATATAAAATAATGAAGATGGTACAAAGTGAAGGATGACCTCAATATGATTATTATCTAGCAAGAAGTAATTTTCGAGATTCTGTATGGGAGAGGGACTTGAGAATAGACATCATCCCTAGCCTGTCATCAGAGTTCCATACTAAGAGAAGAGGTAAGGACTATCTGCTCAGAAATATCAGAATAGTTTTCAAGTATATGGATAAAGAAACACTTGGCAAGCTATTCATATCTACAAAAGGCCAAAACAAGAATATGCCTCTCAAGTTTGATTACCATACCTAAAGAAGTATAAAGAACTCAGAGAAGATCCACAAGAGGGCAACAAAGGTGGTACCAAAATTAAGAGAGCTAAGCTATGGGGTAAGACTGGAGGCTATAAGTTTATCTACCTTGGAAGATAGAAGAGCAAGAGGTGACCTCATCACTACCTTCAAGTTTCAAAATAATTCAGTGAAGTAGTTAGTGGACAGTACTTCTGAGAGGTGTACAAAAAGAGAAACCATAGGACATAACAGGAAAGTAAGAAAATTGTAAATATGGATGTAAAGAAATACTTTTATAATATATATGTGGTGGATAACTGGAACAGAATGGCTGAGGACATGGTTAAGCAGACAGCATACACAAAATTAAAGAGGTTGTATGAGAGCAGAGAGTGTTACAGAGATGGGGCCACCACAAGAGTAAAACTCCTCTTCCCATACAGCACAAACAGTAACTAGGTAATCACAGGTATTCAAGAGTGCTGCTGTACGTCCTGTCACATCATGTCTCACACATTTTGTTTTATTTTTTGTTAAGGCACTCATATTTACAAAAAAGCTCAACATAAATTGGAAATGCAGCTTTTATCATGACAATGAATGGGTTACTTACCTGGGAGTGGATGTGTAGTGGATGGAACTACAGGGCTGAACATCACAAGGTAGAAGAGGGGCCCAAGTTCCTGGTGTTGCATTAAGGAGTATGTGGAGGGAGAAGTTGGTGGCTATTTGGGCAAAGTCTGAAGGTACAGTTATCCTGACACTGTTCTATGGATGCGAATCTTGGGCCATGAATGCAAAAGAAAGGAAGGGAGTTATCATGTTGGAAGTGCCTGGGGATATGTGGTGTAAGGTTCATTGATCATGTAAGGAATAACAGTGTAAGTGAAGTATTACAGTAAGCACAGTCTGAATGAAAGAGCTGACCAGGGTGTGCTGAAATGATTCTGACATATAGAAAGGATGAGTGAAGAAAGACTAATGATGGGGATCAATGTGTTTGGAGGGAAAGGACCATTAAGGGAAACCTACCTATCTACAAAAAGATTTTGCCAGAACAATTGCACTAGGACACAATGTTTATTGCATGTCTTGATTGCAGAATTATACCATTTCTCTCAGCCAATACTTATGGATAATTACCAATTTGAGTTCATCATGGACCACCCTTAGCCACAATTCTAGTCTTCTTTATGATGTATTTGTAGTCATTCTCTGCATGTTTCTTATTTCTTCTGGTATTGCATAAAATAATCTTTCAATTCTTTTTTATGATTATCCATTTATTTTTGTCAGATATATTCTAAGTGTTTCCATATACCACACCTGATCTGATAATTCTAATCTTCCTTGCTGAGATGCAATATAAGATGCATGTATGCGATATTGGGGGCGATGTGGTGCCAATAGCCTGACTGACATGGGCATCTGAAGCAGTCAAGGTAAACCATGTAGCAGTCTGTGGGGCATGGCAATGGATGATAGGCTCTGATTTTGGAACTTATATGTGACAAAGACTGGTTAAGCATAAATGAAGCAATTGTTCATCTATTCCTAATGCTACCTCACTAAGGTAGGAGAGGCAATTATGTATGAAAAAAAATCCACAGAGTATTAGGAATCACCAGCAATTATATGCTTGATGAGCAATTTAACTAGCAATAAAAACTCTCAACACTTACTCTGAGAAACTAATATATGTGTCACAGAAGAGGTAAAGTATGAATGTTTCCTTGGGCATCTCTGAAACCATATTCTTCGAGTCAACATTTCATTTGTTTATAATGACCAGGGATAAATCTTTAACATTTTGGGGGTTCACCATGTGTGGTACTGACCCTGACATCTTCATACTTACCTTAACATAAGAAGAGTATCCTGTGTACCTTAAAAAGCAGTACCCACTTATGATGCTCACCAGACTGCCTGTCACCTTACCACTTCAAGATCATATTTTCAATTGGCCATGTAACTGAAATCATCTAAGCCATGAAATACAATTCATCACTAGCTCACGAAGGCAGTTTTACTTGTTAATTGCAAAATGTGCAGTTAATGTAACTGTCATATCACAATGTTACAAGGTGAACAAAATTCAAAATTAATAATGTATGCCATTGTTTCACACCTACTTTACAATATACCAATACAACAGACTTCAACAACTTCAGTAACAATTCTCCAACTATCTTTCGAGATTACTCCTGTGACACAGTGTCATACTTATAAGAGGGACTCGTATTTCTCGAATGAAATGTGCCAAAATATGATGTTTGCAGAGAAGACTTATACTTGAAAGGGTTCACCAAAAACGTGTGTGTGTGTGTGTGTGTTTATGTGTTTATGTGTGTGTGTGTAAACACTTTTGTAAGTATACAGCAAGGAAATGTGCTGTATTTATTGTCACAGTATTGCAGAAGCAAAAATTAAATTCTAGTGTCTATATATAAACAGCTACACATCTGCATGGAATGTTTAAATAAAGTCTTTTTTTAAATAATCAGAATGGGCAAAGTGCCCAAATAAGTAGCAGACATGCAGGTACAGGAAGTAAACCAGCCTAGGTTGGTGTTGGAACATACAGTTTTATAACCAATTTTCAGTTAACTGAACATAATCTTAATAGTCTGATGACAGTGAAGTGCGAGTCCCACCAGATATGATAAATCTCCATGCATGTCACTGTTGCAGGTCCTGATACTGCCTAAAAAATAGAAGTAAACTTCTTAAACACAGTCAGAAAGTCATGGTTATTTACATTTATAGCTCACTTAAATATGAAATCACTTAAATGTTTCCATCACAACAAAATTAGAAGCTTTGTTACTGAAACCCACCCATCCTATACAAACCTTAAAACAGTTCTACATACAATTGCAATCCTATCAAAGTCTGAGAATCTGACTACAGATAAACAATCATCTGCTATATAACTGATAATCAAAAATAGCAAATTAAAAACTTTAGGGAACATCACAAAATAAATAGTTATGACCATACATTGTCTATCAAAAAGTAAGATATTCTGATTGAGATTTTAAATTATTATGAGCAATGAAATACACATGAACACGACTACAATACCATATCAGGTATCTAAATTTTGAATGCAAATTTTCATAAGTATGAATTTACAGTTCAGACAAATTTTCTAGTTTACAGACATAGTTTCTCAACTTTTCATAAAATTAATCACAGTCAGCTAAACTTTACACTTCCAGTAATATCTCCTGAACAAAAACATTTCATGGTTTCAAATGAAACAAACTTTTACTACAGTTAAAGCCTAAGCATTTCAAAGTCATATTACGTATGCTTTGGTAAAGAATATTATCCCAGATAATGCATTACGATGTTATCATTCATCTTTTTAACATAAGGTACCTAAATGAAGAACACATGTTGCTGATGAATTTTAGCAAACTATGATGAACAGCTGAACATATAATCAATATGATCTTAACTTCATACAGGATTAAATTAAAATGAAACTATGTAATTTTCCTTATCCAATACTACTAACATGTAGCTAGCTTGGTTTGGCCAAAGACTATGTCATGAACATACTGCAATGAATTTTATCTGAAGCTTTATCCTGGTATATGAACACCAATGTTTACAGTAACAAAATTTCAAGCCTACAACAGCCTCAAGTATATAATGTTCTTGAAGGCAACACAAATACTACTGACTGATAATATCAATGAGAAAATAAAGCCTTTCAATGGTAAAGGGGGTCAAATTATTCGGTAACCAGGACCACGGTCAATACAGTAAGTGTCCTCAATGGATGCAAATGGTGTCTGACTTAAAACAACAGTACTACAAATTTTACTTTCATATATTCTATCATTTAGCTACACATAGCTGAGGGCTTCTTCTTATCATTAATATCAAACAGTTGTCAGATGTGATAACCTTCAAAACACTGAAAACTCTCACTTTCTACAAGAGTTCATACACTAAAGCTTTCCTTGCTTCCCAAGATGTATGCTACTCAATTTCATAATTTACATACATAAATCTTCTTAAATTGGAAATATGATAACACTGGATAATTTCTAAATGATTGTGCTAAGTCCCTACTGCTCAGAAAAGCCCCTGCAAACTGTGAAAGTATAAAAGAGAGATTAATGTAAGTGGAAACATACTTCACTTGATTCAAGGCCCAAGAAATATCTACATTAAATAATCTGTCTATACATCCGACCAGTGTCTGCATATAATGCTACATATGTCTTTGCCGCCCAATAAGGCATGATCAAAACCAAGTCACATAATTATTATTACAATCTTTAACAAAGTCTACAATAATAACTTACTTTAGCATTAACACTATAAAATGATGATTTTTGCGCATCCTTTCATGCATGTCCATGTACCTTACACTAACGAATTCACACGAGGAATGAAATGGAGCTACAAATACTCAGGTTTTTTAACATCAACACAATGCTAGAACAGACCTGCGGCAAGCACATAAAAATCCTGCCATCATATATGTATAACCTGAATCCTGTCAATATCTACCAGCAGTGTAGATAATATCAAGCAACAGGTAGTTCTTCCTGCAATGACAAGCAAAATTAATATGAAAGTCTGTGTGACCAGCAATTAAGTTCATACTTGCCCTAGCATAAACTAATACTTGTTTGTTTCCAAGGCAGAAGAAATGAAAGGTGCCAATGCAATGTAAAGAACCACTCCAAAATTACTATCTGAAACTATAATATGATAAGTGGTAGTTTGAGAGGAATATTCAGTAATTAATAATCAACCCAGTATCAAATACTTTCATATCTGGGACAAAAAAAAGCCTGCAAAAATGACATTGGCACCAAGTCACATCCGCTTTTTCCTCCCATTCCCCTACACACAAACACATGCACGCACGCAAACATTCATGAATGGTTATGTCTATACACAATACATCTTGAATCTGTCACTGGGCTTCAAAATTCCCTTTATGCTGGCAACTGATCCTTTTGTTAACTGGTCTTGCACTGTTCTGGTTTGCCATTAACCGTGAGATAGTTAATGGCATTCTCGCAGTAAGCAGGACTGCAAACAATTACACATATTACATATTTATGCCAATGATTTCACACAAATAGGCATGATATGTACATTTCAAAAAGAATTATACCAGTAACATGATTTGAGGAACAATACAATTCAATTTAAAATATAATCCTAATTCAATTTGTATCTATTAAAAAATAAACTCTGGTGAACATGGCTGCCTACTGTTGGCTCACACAACAAAACTGGTACGACACAAAAAAAGAAAGAAAAGAAAAGAAACAAAAGGAATAGAAAGGAAAACACTGGGAAACACAGGCTCACAGTTTAAATACCTTCTGTCATATCTTTCTGGTATTATGCTGTAAAGCCCCTTGAAAAAAGTGCATTTGTTCATTGCTTTCTTAGCACTACTATAACTGTTACAACAGCCAATCCACTAATGACTTAGCTTTTAGACTCAAGAAACAACAACTCTGACAGGAGAAATGACTGGTGTTTCGATGTCTGCATCATGAGTCACTGGTACTGCTTTTCTAACATTACTGAGGTGTGCACTAATGTTAGAATCACACAGGAATTTTTGCACATGGTAGTTTCTCTGCAGCTTGAACTCATGACCTAGCATGAGATACTTTTATTAGGTTAAAACTGTTCAGCTAACAAATCAGCCAAAATCTGTGACGTTGACTCTTTACTGGCACGGATAGTTAGCCGGTACATCTGAAAGTAAAAGAAAAAAAACTATTGAAGCAGAAATGACTCATCATAAATGTTTAATACACAGATATACATACCATGATAAGAATATCTCAATAAACAGATATACATAACATGAAAAAAAATCTCATTCTTTTAAAGTCTGTGGCAGGTACCTTAATTCTACATCATTTGCCATCCTGGAACTGAATTTTGATTTTCTAGCTAAAGTACCTACCTTACAAAAATGTTTTCAGGAAGATAATGTTCAAGGTGATGTTTTTCGTCTTGGGATGGAACATAATCCATGTCCTTAATCGATTGCATGAATGTGTATGGCTTTTTTGTTATAGACACCAAAATGACAAAATATGTGACAAAAGAAGGAAGAGAATTTCACAGCTTAGCTGTCTGAAAGGTGTCATAATTACTAATCAATCCTTGAGTGGCTGGCCTCCACACAGACGCTGTGTGAAACAGCAACTGGTTGTGTCCCTTGGGTCCAAGCCTTGTTGGCAGGGAAACATCCCAGTACCAGAGACATCCATCATTTAAATTTTTGTTTTTTATCATTATTAAATGATCGCCGTTTCCCTCGTCAACAAAGTAGTACCAGGAGACAGATGAAGAAAGGCCCATCCATTAAAATACACACATGCACATATATATACATAACATAAACATATATACACAAGTACATATTCATACTTGCTTGCCTTCATAAACTTACACTCAGTCTCTAGCCGTCATGTGTAATGCACTGCAACCTCAGCTCCCTATCCACATCACGGCCCCACAGACCTTTCCATGGATTTACACCAGACGTTTCACATACCCTGCTTCATTCCATTGACAGCATGTCGACCCTGGTATACCACATTGTTCTAATTCCTTCAATTCCTTGTATGTCTCTCATCCTTCTTGTTTAGGCCCTGGTTACTCAAAATCTTATTCACTCCATCCTTCCATCTCCAATTTGATCTCCTGCTTCTCCTTCTTTGCTCCACCTCTGACACATACATCCTTTTTGGCAACCTTTCCTCACTCATTCTCTCCATACGTCCAAACCATTTCGACACGCCCTCTTCTGCTCTCTCAACCACACTCTTTTCATTACCACACATTTCTCTTACCCTTTCATTACTTACTTGATCTAACCATCTCACACCACATATTGTCCCTAAACATTTCATTTTCAACACATCCATTCTCCTTTGTACAACCCTAACAATAGCCCAAGCCTTGCAACGATATATATAGTTGGAAATACTATTCCTTCAAACATACCCATTTTTGCTCTCCAAAATAATGTTCTCTCTTTCCACACATTCTTCATTGCTCCCAGAACTTTTGCCCCCTCCATCACCCTATGACTCACTTTCACTTTCATGGATCCATTTAATGCCAAGTCCACTCCCAGATATCCAAAACACTTCACTTTCTCCAAGTTTTCTCCATTCAAACTTAATCCCAAGTAACTTGTCCCTCAACCCTGTTGGACCTAATAATCTTGCTCTTATTCTCATTTACTCTCAACTTTCTCCTTTCAAACACTTTTCTAAACTCAGTCATCAACTTCTGCAGTTTCTCACTCAAATCAGCTACCAGTACTGTATCATCGGCAAACAACTATTGACTCACTTTCCAGGCCATCATCCCCAACAGACTGCTTAATCGCCCCTCTCTCCAAAACTCTTGCACTTACCTCCCTAACCATCCCATCCATAGATAAACAAGCACAGGGACATCAAATACCCATGCCAAAGACCAACCTTCACTGAGAACCAACCACTCTCCTATCTTCTTACTCGTACACATGCCTTACACCCTTGATACAAACTTCTCAATACTTCTTACAGATTACCTCACACACCATATAATCTTAAGACCTTCCACAAAGCATCTCTATCAGTCCTATCATATGCCTTCTCCAGATGCCTAAGTGCTACATACAAATCCATCTCTTTTTCTAAGTATTTCTCACAAATATTCTTCAAAGCAAACACCTGCTCCACCCCAATCTGATGCTCTGTACATGTCTTAACCCTCTCAATCAACACCCTCCCATACAATTTTCCAGGAATGCTTAACAAACTTATGCCTCTGTAGTTTGAACACTCACCTTTATCCCCTTTGCCTTTGCACAATGGCATCATACATGCATTCCACCAATCCTCAGGCACTTCACCATGATCCATACATACACTGAATATCCTTACTGGTTGCAACCAACACAGTCACCCCCTTTCTTAATAAATTCAACTGCAACATCATCCAAACCCACTGCCTTGCCAGATTTCATCTGCAAGGCTTTCATCACCTCTTCTCTCTTCACCAAACCGTTCTCCCTGACCCTCTCGCTTCACACACCACCCCAACCAAAACACCCTACATCTGCCACTCTAACATCAAACGCACTCAACAAGCCTTCAAAATACTCACTCCATTTCCTCACTTAATCACTTCCTGTTATCACTTCCCCAATTGTCCACTTCACTGATGTTCCTATGTGTTCTCGTCTTATGTACGTTATTTACCTCCTTCCAAAACATCTTTTTATTCTCCCTAAAGCTCAATGATACTCTCTCACCCCAACTCTCGTTTGCCCTCTTTTTCAACCCATGCACCTGCCTCTTGACCTTATGCTGCTTTTTCTTATACATCTCCCAGTCATTTGCACTCCTTCCTTGTAAGTAACATCCTAATGCCTCTCTTTTCTCTTTCACTAACAACTTTACCTCTTCATCCCATCACTCATTACCCTTTCTAATCTGCCCACCTCCCACCTTTCTCATGCCACATGCATCTTTTGCACATGCCATCACTGCTCCCCTACATACATCCCATTCCTCACCTACTCCCTTTACATCATTTGCTCTCACATCTTGCCATTCTACACTCAATCTCTCCTGGTACTTCCTCAAACAAGTCTCCTTTTCAAGCTCACTTACTCTTACCACTCTCTTCTCCCCAACATTCTCTCCTCTGTTCTGCCTCATAAGACAGTGATCAGACATCCCACCAGCTACCCCTCTCAGTACATTAACATCCAAAAGTCTCTCTTTTACACGCCTATCAATTAACATGTAATCTAATAATGCCCTTTGACCTTCTCTCCTACTCACATATGTATACTTGTGTAATATATCTTTTTAAACTAGGTATTCCCAATCACCAATCTTTCTTCAACACAAATTCACAGTCTCTTCATTTCCATTCACAACACTGAATACTCCATGTACACCAATTATACTATACCCTAAACTGCCACATTTCTCACCTTTGCATTTAAATAACCCATCACTAATAACTGGCCTCATGCAACAAAACTGCTGACACACTCACTCAGCTGCTCCCAAAACACTTGCCTCTCATGATCTTTCTTTTCATGACCAGGTGCATTAGCACCAGTAATCACCCATCTCTCTCCATCCACTTTCAGTTATACTTACATTAATCTAGATTTTACTTCCTTACACTCCATCACACACTCCTACAACTGCTTCAGGAGTAGTGCTACTCCTCCCTTAGCTCTTGTCCTCTCACCCTCCCAAGACTTTACTTCCAAGATGTTTCTAAACCATTCTTCCCCTTTACCCTTGAGCTTTGTTTCACTCAAGAGCCAGAACATCCAGGTTTCCTTCTCAAACATATTACCTATCTCACCTTTCTTCTCATCTTGTTACATCCAAATACATTCAGACACCCCAGTCTGAGCCTTTGGGGAGGATAAGCACTCCCTGCTTCACTTCTTTTTTTCATCTTTAAGAAACTGAAGTACAGGAAAGGGAGGTTTCTAGTCCACCCCCTTTAGTCGCCTTCTACAACAAACAGAGAATACCTGGGAAGTATTCTTTCTCCCCTATTAGTACAATTATAAGGATAAACACTGAGCTCCAGCCTGCCAACTTATCATGTTCATATTACTCGTGGTCCAGAAGGAATATAAATAAATTTCATATTGTGCCCTTAAAGCTGGCTACATGGGTTAATCAACTTTGATACGTTACTGCAGCATGGCCAAGGCGAGATCCATGGGTGAGCAGGTAGCATAATATACTTTATGATGATTGGTTAGAATCATTTAGTACAAGAGGGTGACAGGTGATGACCAAGCCAAATTTTGAACATATTAACTGATGTTCTAAACATGTTCTAGGAGCCTATTGTACAAGTCAATAACGTCACACGTAAAGGTATATTTTGTGCAATCCAGATTAACTCAGTGACCTCTAAGTTTTAGTCCATTCCCTCTTGTGGTAGCACTGGTGCGACATTAAAGAAGTTTTCTATGTTGACATTTTTTAGTCCTTTTATTAATTTAAAACATTCTATTATCTTGCTAGAAAGAAGAAATTCAGTTCTTGCAGTTTTTTCTTGCATAAGGAATATCTGTATGTAGGGGGGGCCACATCTACACTGCCTATTTATGGGGTCTACCTAAACTTAAGCATATGGAGAACTCTTACAGAGGAGAGATCCGAAAAATCCGTAAAAAAGCATTATAACATGGTGCTTATTGAGATACATTCATGGTAGGGTCAATTCTTACACGAGAAAGTGCTACGGAATGGCTTCTTGAGTAACAGTATGGTGTTCTATAGATAAAATAAATATACTGTTAATATGAATACCATAAGAAATCACATTTAATCAATATTCACAAGTTTGTTGGACCTTGCAGTGTCTTTAATCACCAATGCCTTGATCCGAGAGTGTTCCAACACTTTCCTGGCCTACTCTCCATCATCTCCCTCAGCTTATTCTATGTGTGGGAAACCCTCATTGCAATTAAAGGCAAGGTGGACAGGCTGGTTCTTTTTTATCTTTTCACTGTTAGCAAGTATCATTTTATTGGTAGAGAAAGCCAATCCAAGTGACTGACCCACATATACTTGGTGAGTTCCAGTCTCAACCCTGAATATCACTTGCGTCTTTCTGTCTTTATTTTTCACTTTCCTGGGTACTACTAATACTCATGCTTATATCTTCATCTTTCTGTCTATATTATTCACTTTCCTGGGAACTACTAGTACTCACAGGCCATATTCCAGATATGATGGGTTTATTTTTTAAATTCATTTAGGAGAAAGCTTTCATAAAAAGAGAGCACCCAAGACTGAACTAATGCAGGTTACGGCAGAATGTACAAAATAGGCTTAAAGAATGTAAACAAGGGTGGCAGCATATATATATTTGTTTTTTTCCTTCTACATCTGATGGGCTTTTTATTTATATTTTCTAAGGAATATTATATATGTTTATTAATATTTTTTCATGTTAAACAAATATTTATGTGAAGTTCTGACAAAGGGGGCCTCTCTCCATAATAGCTAATGGCAATCCTAAATCCTTGCTTTTGTATGTAAACTTTCTGTCCATAAATCCTAACATCCTATATGCTTTCTTGGTAGATTTGTGGATAACTTTCCACTGTAACACTTGTCATATATTTTTTCTTTCCACAGGATTTTTGGGTCAATGTGCTGTCAATGGACTGAACCAGGGCATGCCAAACATTCGTGGCAAACAATGGAAAGGTTTCTGGTGCCTAGATGTTAAGAGAGAGCTGTGGTTTCAGTGTATCATACATGACAGCTTAAGAATGGATGTGAACAGATGTGGCTCTTCTGCATCTGTTCCTTGTGCTACATCACTAACACAGGATAAGGAGGTAAAGTATGAAAATAAAAAGTACTTTTCACCATGCTGTGTGTGGTGGTAGTCATGTCCAGTGTCCATATCCTTATATCACAGAGATGGTGATTTTACAAAAATTTCTCTTTTAGGTATTAGTACTATGGGTACAGGTTAGTTGGGGCATGAGTGTGAATGGAGAAAATTTGGAGGAAGCAAGTGCTTTAGATACACCCATCCCTCCCTTTATGGGAGGGTTATGTTCAACAAAAAACCTTGCACAAGGAAAAATTGTATAGAGAGAACCAATAAACACACAAAAAAATGGGATGTGCACAGGAGATTTGGTCAACACTAGAGGATTCTCCCATTTCCTTTACGTTATCTAGCTTATGAAGCTGAATGAACTTATCTAGTCATCCTTTACCTGCGTGATATGGCTCTGGCTCAGATACATTGTTTTATATGTCTTTTTTAATGTTAGCTGAGATGGCATGGGCAGCTGAGGCCCAACTCAAGGCCATCCAATTAATGCTATATATGTACATACCTTAGCATGAGCCAGGTACCGATTTTATCGACCAACCCTGGGGGTGGATGAACAGTTGGGATGACTGTAGACCAACTGCCACAACCAAGATTCGAACCTATACCTGTTACCCTGGGTGGCCTGTGAATGTGTCACGGTAAGGAATGTTAACCGCTACACCATGGGAGTCATAAATGCTCATAATTCTTAAGACTTTAAGAGCTGAGCTAAAGGTTAATAATTACTGGACTGCTTGACTTCTTCATCTCATGCTCTATGTACAGCCAGCGCATTTCCTTCATCTTCTCCATACATGGATTTCTAACCTTTGTGGTTACCTTGGCAGACTGTGGAATAGAGTGGACAACAGCACTTCCAATATTCTCTGCATTCTTCCTTATGCAGCAGATTGTAGATTCACCTATGTTGCAAGCATGCTCAAATGCTGAAGTTCCCTCACCAGCATCAGCATGTCATAAGACTTCTAACTTCATTTCTATGGTTAGAGAGGGTCTCTTTATGTTAAACTATTGGTTCTGGGGTAGGTGCTGCTGCTGGACAGTTGGATACGATGTAACAAACAAACACACCAAATAAAAGGGAAATAACAGCAGCAGGTGCACTTAAATTACATACAATGGTGGTAAATGTGTACTGACCCACTGGTTTACTCCACAAGCCAACCCTCACTTTAGTTTTCGCACTCTTTCTACCACACTTACACCCACATCGTAGCAAATTTTAACAGTAAAAGAGGAGTTGGTAGAATTATGAGTCTTGCATAATAACGAAATTGCATGTAGTGATCCCACAAAAAGCAAGTACTGGGTGGACTTGCAAGTGGACATGGCAGCAAATGGAACCATGGAAGTGGAAGTGAGTCATTGGAAGGGTGAGGAAGGCAAAGGTTCTTGGAGCACTGAGTTATGTGCGGGAAGAGAAGTCATTATATGGGAGGGCAAAAACGGGCATGTCTGGAGGTACTGCAATCCCAGTGATGTATGGATGAGAGGCACTGCTTAAAGATAAGGATGTGTGGAGGATGGTGGATGTGTTGGAAATTAAATGTCTGAGGACAATATGTGAAGCAGGGTGGTTTTGTCCAGTAAATGAAAAAGGAGTAAAAGAGAAGTGTGGTAATAAAGAGTGTAAGGCTGAGAAAGCTGAAGGTATTCTGAAATTATCTGGACATAGAGAGAATGAGCAAGGAAAGACTGACAAAGAAGATATATGTTAGAAGTGGAGGGGACAAGAGGGGGAAAACCAAAGTGAAGCTGGAAGAATGAAGCTAAAACGATTTTGAGTGAACAGTGCCTGAACATGCAGGGGGGTGAAAGGCATGCATGAGATAGAGTGAATTAGAGCAACGTGGTTTACAGGATGTAACGTGCTGTCAATGAAGTGAACCACAGCATATGGAGCAGCAGAGGGAAATTATGGAAAGGTCTGTGAGGCATGATTGTGGAAACGTGGCTGTGGATTTGATGTAGAATGGAAGTGAGTGAATGCAACTTTTCTTTGCAGGTTCTTGGCAACACTTTTTATGCAGTAATAACAACTTTATTTATTAATTTATTTTGCTTTGTCACTGTCTCCCGCATTAGCGAGGTAGCACAAGGAAACAGACAAAAGAATGACCCAACCCACCCACTTACACATACACATCCACACACGCAAATATACATACCTATACATCTCAACGTATACATACATATACACACACAGACATATACATATATACACATGTACATAATTCATACTGTCTGCCTTTATTCATTCCCTGCTGCCACACATGAAATGGCACCCCCTCCCCCCGCGTGTGCATGAGGTTGTGCTAGTTAAAGACAACAACGGCCACATTCGTTCACACTCA
Source organism: Panulirus ornatus (assembly GCF_036320965.1). NCBI lineage: Eukaryota > Metazoa > Arthropoda > Malacostraca > Decapoda > Palinuridae > Panulirus > Panulirus ornatus. The sequence goes on along the minus strand of NC_092243.1, from coordinate 60,232,954 downwards.
GTCTCTAGCTGTCATGTATAATGCACCGAAACCACAGCTCCCTTTCCACATCCAGGCTCCACAAAACTTTCTGTGGTTTACTGCAGACGCTTCACATGCCCTGGTTCATTCCATTGACAGCATGTTGACCCCAGCATACCACATCGTTCCAATTCACTCTATTCCTTGCACGTCTTTCACCCTACTGTATGTTCAGGACCCGATTGCTCAAAATCTTTTTCGCTCCATCATTCTGCTTCCCAATTTGGTCTCCCACTTCTCCTTGTTCCCTCCACCTCTGACACATATATCCTCTTTGTCAATCTTTCCATTTGACCAAACCATTTCAATACACACTCTTCTGCTCTCTCAACTGCACTCTTTATATTACCACACATCTCTCTTACCCTTTCATTACTTACTCGATCAAACCACCTCATACCACATATCATCCTCAAACATCTCATTTCCAACAAATCTACCCTTCTCCGCACAACCCTATCTATAGCCCATGCCTCACAACCATATAAGATTGTTGGAACCACTATTCCTTCAAACATACCCATTTTTGCTCACCGAGATAACATTCTCACCTTCCACACATTCTTCAACACTCCCAGAACCTTTGCCCCCTCCCCACCCTGTGACTCACTTCCACTTCCATGGTTCCACCTGCTGCCAAATCCACTCCCGGATATCTAAAACACTTACTTCCTCCAGTTTTTCTCCATTCAGACTTACCTCCCAACTTACTTGTCCCTCAACCCTACTGAACCTAATATCCTGAAATTATTGAGAATAATACAGGGTGTGAGGGGGGTCTGATTGATAAGGAGAGGAGTGTGGTAATAAAAAGTTTGTGGCTGAGGAGCTGAAGAAAGTGTGCAAAAACAGTTTGGACAAATGTAGAGAATGGGAGAAGAGGGTGACTATCTTTCTGTATGTCTGATGTCCGTTCCATTTGGGAACTCCCTTAATGGGGTGGCCACTGACAAGACTCTCCATAACTGGTGAACCCCAGTGCCACTTCTTACCCTTCAGTGACTCATCCTTAACAAGCCTCCGGGAGAGGGTAACTCCTGTGCTGTGTTTTCCGAGGCTCCTACCCAACATCCCTACTGTTTACCTACTGTTCCAACCCACTGCTTCTACCAAGTGCTCCCACCTAATGTTCTTACCTACTACTTCTACCTAATGCTTCTGTCTATTATTCCTAGGAGAGGTTGATAAAGAGGATATGTGTGTCAGAAGGGGAAATGATAAGGAGAATAGGGAGACCAAATCAGAAAGAGATGGATGGAGTAAAAAATATTTTGTATGACAGGGACTTACCATGCAGGGGGATGAGTGGTATGCACAAGGCTGAGTGAACTGGAACAGTGTGATATAATGATGGCTATATGCTGTCAATACAGTGAACCAGGGTATGTGAAGTGGCCTTGGGAAACTAAGGAAAGAACTGTGGGGGCCATGGATATGGGGCTGTAGTTTCGGTGCATTGCACATGACAGTTAGTGAATGTGGCCTTTCTTTGTCTGTTCCTGGTGCTACCTCCCTAACATGAGAAACAGCATACAAGTATGAGGAAAAGATATACTGGTAATACTGCAATACTGAGATTTATTGTGAAATTCATCTTATTCCTCCAACCCCTTTGACCTGCCACCGAGTTATGTAGAGCTATACGATGGATGCGAGAACTATCTACACACATAAATTGGGACGTGCTCATTTTCAACACTTCAATTTTCTACTGGGACTGCTTCCATTTATCATTTTGGTGCCAATTTACCTCACTGATGATTTAATTGTAACATCAAAGAAGCAAAAGTATCATAAAAGCTCACGATGACAAAAAGCTATAGGTTGAATAAATTCATAATCAACAAGGTATATTACCGCAAAACTGACCTGAGCTTGGCGGTTAGGTTCCAGACGAAGAAGGCAGCCAATCTGTTGTGTGCGAGTATGGATGATGGCTGCACAAACAAAGTTATCTGGGTTTGGGTCAATACCTTCCAGCAGCTGCATGCCAAACCCTAGGAGCTTCGTCTTGATAGAGGCACTTTCCATGGGTCCATTAGCCTTAAAGATCTTCTGTGCCTCTTGCAGAGGTCTGATTAAAAGAAAATATGCAACTTCTGGTTAGGGCACAAGATCCTCTATCAACTGTAAGAATTTTCAGAGCTGTTATACCTAAATCATTAACTCACTAACTGAAAATGCAACTTTGCACAAATATATAAAACCTATATTCTGTGCCTCACTCACACAACAAACCTAAACCTTAAACTGATTCCTCTTAAATTTCTACACTTTACTAAGGGACTGAGATGACAAAGACAAGTATTATACCCTCATCGAGGCCATCTCAGGTGAAAGAAAAAAGGAAATTAATCAGAGCTCTTTAACTAAGTGTCTGAAGGGCCCAATCCCTCTTGACTGGTGCTGCTGCTCTGAATCAGTCCCACAGAGTTCTACAGTGGTTGTACTGCAATGAATTAGTTTGGAAAGTAAGAAAAAACAGAAAAAGAAACATGTGAATGAGTTATGTGTTGTCAAGTGTTGTGTATGAGAAAAAGAGGATGTGGGATTAAGGTTGGATGCTAGCAACCCACATGCGATTGAGGGGAAAAAGAAGGGGGGGGGGGCAATCTGGACCAGGAAAATGGTACATAACAAAATCTGCAGTGCTGGCTCACTGTGCCACAGCACTATCCCTTCCAAAACCCAGGTGGTCGTACCTAGCGGGTCAGTGGTTGCCAGCTATTCACTACTGCTACTCTAAAAAATCAGCATCAATGGGTGCAATCTACTACCTAATGGAACATATCTGGTTGTCCCTTACACTCAATTGAGTGTGGTGCAAGCATATTCATTCCCAAACAACATGGTCCATAAATATTTCATGCTACCAACTGCCAATTATGAAATGGCAATAAACAAACCATCTACAAATTCAGTTAGTTTACTCTGTCATATGCTTTAGCAAAGTCTATAAAAAGACAGTCCCCATTCCCTTACCTTGTAAAAGTTTCATAAGCGTTACTGAAGCATTCTAATAGTCGAGTTTTCGTATAATTTTGCCAAAGCCATGTTGGCCTGAGTTTAAGTAGTTACTGCTCACCATGCTTACTAAATATTTCATTTTATTATTATTTTCTTTCTCTTTTCATAATGAACACAGACTTACAGAGTTTAATTAAGATTTTGCATATTCTCTAAAGGATATTTGTATAATTTTCTCTTACTTATACCAGCTTAATCTCCAATATCTTCTTTGCTTTATTTACATAGGTATGCAAACATAACTTTTGGATTGTTTCATACACTATTGCTCTATTCTCATTTACTCTATTCTCTCCTCTATGTGACTACATCTTTTGTGTTTGATTTTTTTCTCTTATCTTTGCTTTTTGCATAACTTTTCTTTCATTCACTTTATCTAATCATCAAACATTGCCTCTCTCAATATCTTTTGTTTTATAATGCTTTTCTATTGGCACGGCATTAAGTCCTTCAATCATTTGCCTTTCTTGGAAAACATGTTTGAGTTAGTTTTTGCATTACTGCTGTTGAAGACATCATTTCAAGATACTGACCTCATTCCACTCTATACATCTATTTATATCTATATCTATGACCCCTGTTCCTTTCAGAAACCCCCTTATAGGGCTGGATATGGCAAAACAATCTCCATAATTGTGCCACTTTTTAGCCTCACCCTTAACAGGTCAACAGCAGAGGGCAACAACAGCACAGTGTTTTCTGAGGCTTCTCCTACCTAATATTCTATTCATAGTCAACCGGTTTTTCAAAAAAATATGCTACAATTGAGCATTATCCAGGAGCTAGCAATAGGGCTAAATGGGGACTAAAGCTAAATACTTCCCAGCTAAGTTATGTACAATTACCTTCAGGGTAAAACAACACCTCGTAGTGTAAACCTAGAATGATGGCAAACTGACTTTTTCCCCTAAGCTGTTATAAAGAGTATTGGTATCCGTATATTATTCATGATTCAGAGAACTTCATCAGTCAGTTTCTCTGTAACATATGACACAAAACTATAAACCAGTGTATCTTTTTATACCTGATCATCATTTCCTGCATTTGAGAGGTAGCGCCAACCAAAGATGAAGAAAAACTGAATCCACCAACATTCATTCCCTAGCTGTCACATTTAATGTACCAAACCACAGCTTCCTATCCACAAACAGGCCCCACAGACCATCCCATGGTTTACCCTGGATGCTTCACGTACCCTGGTTCAGTCCATCCACTGTAGATCGACCCCTGGATACCACATCATTCCAATTCACTCTATCCTGCACACACACTTCCCCCTCCTGCATGTTCTGGCCTAGATCGCTCAGAATCTTTTTCACTCCAACCTTCCATCTCTAATCTCCAACTTGGTCTCCATACTCTTCTTGTTCGGTCCAATTCTGACACTTTTATCCTCTTCATCATCCTATCCTCACTCATTCTCTACATTTGTCCAAACCATTTCAGCACATTCTCTTCAGCCCTCCAACCCACACTCTTTTTAATACCACAACCCTCTGCTACCCTTTCATTACTTACTTGATCAAACTACCTCACACCACATAGTGTCCTCAAACATTTTCAACAAAACCACCCTTCTCCATAGAGCCATATCTATAACCCTAAGGACACAGCAAATTGACTCATGTGGATCTTGGTAATATTTACATGTCAGATGATGTCATGTTTACATGAAAATCAATGTAAACAATTTGAACACTATGTGCCCAAGAGCTGAACTCAGGCTACCAAGAACAGCAGGCAGACAGCGTACCACTAGACCTCTGATGGGGCTAAACCTGTCTTTCTGGAACTGCTATCTACAGCTCCATGAGCTAGAGAGAAATTTGGTCCCATTGTTACTCCAGCAGTGCCAATTATACCCTTAACTGCTACATTAGTCACTGTCACATTCAAATCACCAATCCCTAATACCTGATCTCCTGAATCAAAACTGTTGATACCCTTATTCAGCTGGTCCAAGAACCTATCTCTCTTCATCAATCTTCTCATAGCCAGTTGCATAAGCACAAACATTCATCCACTTTTTGTAATTCATTTTCAGTTTTACTTCTTTGAATAATATCAGCTTAATAACTGTAAAATCCTTTCATTCCTTTAATAACAATTCTAAGCATATTTAACTGCTACATTATGGATCTTTGAATATCCACCAAAAAGAAAGGCCTAGTTTCCCCATACTCTTTCATAAGTTCCCACACCTCGTCCTTCATTAAAATGCTATGTCTTACTTAGCTCTCACCCTTACACTAATTCCTGACTGTACCTCTACAACATCCAGGTTCCTTTCCTGAAAAATACTATCCGTCTCTCCCTTCTTCTCATGTTGGTAACATTTAAACAACAGCAAAAGCATATATAAAACAAGTAAATCATCAATTACAAAGTGCACCTCTAAATTGTAAAATGTAAGTCTGAATGACCTACGTTATGAATGAACGCATTCCGACAGCCTAGCCTGATCCTTTGTGAAAGATGAGCAATCCTCACTTGGTTCCTTTCTCGTGTTCCAACTTTTAGAAACTGAAATAAAAACTGGGGAGGATTTCCAGTCTCATGCCTATGCCCCTCTTGGTTGCCTTCTAAGACAAGCAAAGTGTACTTGTGAATTACCCTTTTTTTCTTCATCCCCACGGAAGAATGTATGCGAGAAATACTTACAGAAACAGAAGAATTTGTATGTAGTATCTATGGATCTAGAGAAAGCATATGATGGGATTGATAGAGATGCTCTGTGGAGGGTTTTATGAATATATGGTGTGGGAGGAAAGCTAAGAGCAATGACGAGTTTTCATAAGGGAGTAATGCAAGCAAGGAAGTAGGCAAAGAGGCTTTGTAGGTGGTTCCAAGTGAAGGTAGGTCAGCAGCAGGGGTGTGCGATGTTCCCATGGCTGTTCAATTTGTTTATGGATGGGTTTGTGGGGAAGGTATATACAAGGGGCTTGGAGACAGAGGCAGGTATGGAGTCTACAAGGGTGGTTGTGATCCAGTTGTTTCCTGATAACTCAGTGCTGATGTCAGATTAAAGTGAGAAAATGTAGAAGTTAGTGACTGAGTGGAAAAGTGGGTAAAAGGAGAAAATTGAGTGTAAATCTGAAAGAAAGCAAAGTGATTAAGTTTTGCAGTGCAAAGAGACAGGTTAGTTGGGGCATGCGTTTGAACTAAAAAAGCATATATAAAAGATAATCTTTACCATACATGAATCATAAAAAATAGCACAAAAGAAACAAAGCATATCCTGATTGATACTCACCCACTAAGATTCTTCCAACGAGCAAAAAAAGATTCTCCATTCATATCTGTTGGTTCAAAGAACTTGTTGATGGAGAGAGGTAAATGTAGTGCCAAGCGTTGAGGAACATTACCATATGTAAAGCTGACTGACAAGTCTGGTAAGCCTGAGGAAGAACTTCATAATTATTCATACTTATTCCTGGCTTCCTCTGGCAATACAAAATGCTGTATACAAAGAACATTTGCAACTGCTAGCGGTATTTTGAAAAAGTCCATGGGAACTGAATCAGACAAAATCATCTTAAAAAACTTTACATTTAAAACTCTTATCTGTACTCTAAAGCGAAACACACACACACACAATAGAAAAAAAATGTAGCTTTGAATAATATCTATCACCTTAATAACTATAAAATCCTTCCATTCCTTCAGAAATAATTCTAAACATATCATTTCACTGCTACATTATGGATCTTTGAATATTCACCAAAAAGAAAGGCACGTTATCTGTACTGAACACTTACCATTAAAGTCCTCAATGCATTCACAGTTAACAAGCTGCTGGACCTGTGCCCCAGCATCAATGGAGGGTTCAACTGGTTTAACTTGTACTGTAACTTTCCCCTGCTGACCTGAAGCCACTGAAACAGTGGGGTTGAAGGCCTACAATAAGGAAATAAATGTTAGGCTTCCTAAGGGGTCTTTGCAATCACCCGAAAATTAAATTCACACAAGAAGATACAGGTACACAAGTAATATGTTTAGCAGTTTACAAAACTAAGGATGGGCCATATGTAGTTTCCAACAGTGAAGGGCGCAAATGGGGAGGTGATAACAAGTAGTGGTGATGTGAGAAGGAGATGGAGTGAGTATTTTGAAGGTTTGTTGAATGTGTTTGAAGATAGAGTGGCAGATATAGGGTGTTTTGGTCGAGGTGGTGTGCAAAGTGAGAGGGTTAGGGAAAATGATTTGGTAAACAGAGAAGAGGTAGTAAAAGCTTTGAGGAAGATGAAAGCTGGCAAGGCAGCAGGTTTGGATTGTATTGCAGTGGAATTTATTAAAAAAGGGGGTGACTGTATTATTGACTGGTTGGTAAGGTTATTTAATGTATGTATGACTCATGGTGAGGTGCCTGAGGATTGGCGGAATGCGTGCATAGTGCCATTGTACAAAGGCAAAGGGGATAAGAGTGAGTGCTCAAATTACAGAGGTATAAGTTTGCTGAGTATTCCTGGTAAATTATATGGGAGGGTATTGATTGAGAGGGTGAAGGCATATACAGAGCATCAGACTGGAGAAGAGCAGTGTGGTTTCAGAAGTGGTAGAGGATGTGTGGATCAGGTGTTTGCTTTGAAGAATTTATGTGAGAAATACTTAGAAAAGCAAATGGATTTGTATGTAGCATTTATGGATCTGGAGAAGGCATATGATAGAGTTGATAGAGATGCTCTGTGGAAGGTATTAAGAATATATGGTGTGGGAGGCAAGTTGTTAGAAGCAGTGAAAAGTTTTTACCGAGGATGTAAGGCATGTGTACGTGTAGGAAGAGAGGAAAGTGATTGGTTCTCACTGAATGTAGGTTTGCGGCAGGGGTGTGTGAAGTCTCCATGGTTGTTTAATTTATTTATGGATGGGGTTGTTAGGGAGGTGAATGCAAGAGTTTTGGAAAAAGGGGCAAGTATGAAGTCTGTTGGGGATGAGAGAGCTTGGGAAGTGAGTCAGTTGTTGTTCGCTGATGATACAGCGCTGGTGGCTGATTCATGTGAGAAACTGCAGAAGCTGGTGACTGAGTTTGGTAAAGTGTGTGAAAGAAGAAAGTTAAAAGTAAATGTGAATAAGAGCAAGGTAATTAGGTACAGTAGGGTTGAGGGTCAAGTCAATTGGGAGGTAAGTTTGAATGGAGAAAAACTGGAGGAAGTAAAGTGTTTTAGATATCTGGGAGTGGATCTGGCAGCGGATGGAACCATGGAAGCGGAGGTGTATCATAGGGTGGGGGAGGGGGCGAAAATCCTGGGAGCCTTGAAGAATGTGTGGAAGTCGAGAACATTATCTCAGAAAGCAAAAATGGGTATGTTTGAAGGAATAGTGGTTCCAACAATGTTGTATGGTTGCGAGGAGTGGGCTATGGATAGAGTTGTGCGCAGGAGGATGGATGTGCTGGAAATGAGATGTTTGAGGACAATGTGTGGTGTGAGGTGGTTTGATCGAGTAAGTAACGTAAGGGTAAGAGAGATGTGTGGAAATAAAAAGAGCGTGGTTGAGAGAGCAGAAGAGGGTGTTTCTGAAATGGTTTGGGCACATGGAGAGAATGAGTGAGGAAAGATTGACCAAGAGGATATATGTGTCGGAGGCGGAGGGAACGAGGAGAAGTGGGAGACCAAATTGGAGGTGGAAAGATGGAGTGAAAAAGATTTTGTGTGATCGGGGCCTGAACATGCAGGAGGGTGAAAGGAGGGCAAGGAATAGAGTGAATTGGATCGATGTGGTATACCGGGGTTGACGTGCTGTCAGTGGATTGAATCAGGGCATGTGAAGAGTCTGGGGTAAACCATGGAAAGCTGTGTAGGTATGTATATTTGCGTGTGTGGACGTATGTATATACATGTGTATGGGGGTGGGTTGGGCCATTTCTTTTGTCTATTTCCTTGCGCTACCTCGCAAACGCGGGAGACAGCGGGAAAAAAAAAAAAAATGAACACAATGCCCAGTTACACTGCTAAAGCTCACCCTTCAACAGGAGCAATACCTTCATGTACCTCTGCTAAGCTTGCATTTATCATGAACTTGTTCCAGCAGATCAAGCACAACTGATTTTCTTGGTTTATTGACAAATTCAGGGTTCTTATGCACATAGTCACATTGAAGAATTTGTGGAAAGAAAGGCAAAGATGGGTATGTCTGACAGTGTTGTACTGATGAAAGGCATGGGCTCTCGTTAAGAATGTACTGAAAAAGGTGAATATTATGGAAATGGAAATGTTTGAGGAAGGCTGAGCAATAAGAAATAATAGGGTACAAGAGAGGTGTGATAAGTAGAGTATGGCTGAGAGAACTGAAAGTGTGCTGATAAGGTTTGGATATATGGAGAAAATGAATGTGGAGAGGCTGACAAAGTGGATACATGAGTAAAAAGTGGAGGGCACAAAGAAAAGTAGGAGACCAATTTGGAGATTAAAGGACAAACTGAAAAAGCTTTCAAGTGCTCAGGTCATACACATGCAGAAGGATGTAAGGTGTACATGGGATAGAGAAAATTTAAGCAACATGGTATACTGGGGAAATGTGCTGTCACTGGACCGAAATAGGGCATATGAACTGGATGGGGGAAACAACAGAAAAGTCTGTGGGGCTTTGTTGTGCACAGGGTAATGATTTTGGTGCATTATAAATGACAGATAGTGAATGGATGTGAGCGAATAAGGCCCTTTCTTTATCTGCTCCTAGTGCTATCTCACTAATGCAGGAATTGGAGAAAAATGATGAAAAAAATGATAATATACAATACACCTTAAACTGATTCCACACATTCTTCTACCCTAAAACTCATTCTCAGACTAAGTTGCACTGCTGATCATATGATGAGTCAGGCTCTTTGAGCTTAAAAAGGGTAGATGTTAAAATGGGTAACTGGCTCAGGATAGGGTGTGTGTGTGTGTGTGTGTGCAGATGCTCCCTTACTTACAACCTGACATATGACCATAGGTACATACGAATGGAAGAAAATATAAATTAGCAACATTCACCTTTATCCCCTTTGCCCTTGCACAATGGCACTATGCATGCATTCCACCAATCCTTAGGCACTTCACCATGATCCATACATACATTGAATATCCTTATCAACCAATCAACAACAGAGTCAACCCATTTCTTAATAAATTATATTGCAATACCATCCAGTATATATAAAATTGCATGAAGATAAAAGGTATTCCTGGGGCAGGAAGTGAATACAGATAACCTTTTTATTTTCATACAGATAACCTTTTTTTTTCATAGTTTTTCACCATTTCCCATGTTGCTAGGTAGCACCTGGAACAGACGAAGTGGCCTATATTTACGATATCCATTCTCTATCTGTAACATGCATTGCATCAAAACCAGTGTCCCCTTCCACAGCCAAACCCCACTGACCTTCCCATGGTCTCCTATGAATGCTTCATAGGCACTGGTTTAGGTCAATGACAGAATATTGACTTCAATTTCTCTGTCTCATGAAATCCTCACACCCTCATGCATATATACTTTTATGGGGAGGTGCTAACAAGTAGTGGTGATGTGAGAAGGAGATGGAGTGAGTATTTTGAAGGTTTGTTGAATGTGTTTGAAGATAGAGTGGCAGATATAGGGTGTTTTGGTCGAGGTGGTGTGCAAAGTGAGAGGGTTAGGGAAAATGATTTGGTAAACAGAGAAGAGGTAGTAAAAGCTTTGAGGAAGATGAAAGCTGGCAAGGCAGCAGGTTTGGATTGTATTGCAGTGGAATTTATTAAAAAAGGGGGTGACTGTATTATTGACTGGTTGGTAAGGTTATTTAATGTATGTATGACTCATGGTGAGGTGCCTGAGGATTGGCGGAATGCGTGCATAGTGCCATTGTACAAAGGCAAAGGGGATAAGAGTGAGTGCTCAAATTACAGAGGTATAAGTTTGCTGAGTATTCCTGGTAAATTATATGGGAGGGTATTGATTGAGAGGGTGAAGGCATATACAGAGCATCAGACTGGAGAAGAGCAGTGTGGTTTCAGAAGTGGTAGAGGATGTGTGGATCAGGTGTTTGCTTTGAAGAATGTATGTGAGAAATACTTAGAAAAGCAAATGGATTTGTATGTAGCATTTATGGATCTGGAGAAGGCATATGATAGAGTTGATAGAGATGCTCTCTGGAAGGTATTAAGAATATATGGTGTGGGAGGCAAGTTGTTAGAAGCAGTGAAAAGTTTTTACCGAGGATGTAAGGCATGTGTACGTGTAGGAAGAGAGGAAAGTGATTGGTTCTCAGTGAATGTAGGTTTGCGGCAGGGGTGTGTGAAGTCTCCATGGTTGTTTAATTTATTTATGGATGGGGTTGTTAGGGAGGTGAATGCAAGAGTTTTGGAAAAAGGGGCAAGTACGAAGTCTGTTGGGGATGAGAGAGCTTGGGAAGTGAGTCAGTTGTTGTTCGCTGATGATACAGCGCTGGTGGCTGATTCATGTGAGAAACTGCAGAAGCTGGTGACTGAGTTTGGTAAAGTGTGTGAAAGAAGAAAGTTAAAAGTAAATGTGAATAAGAGCAAGGTAATTAGGTACAGTAGGGTTGAGGGTCAAGTCAATTGGGAGGTAAGTTTGAATGGAGAAAAACTGGAGGAAGTAAAGTGTTTTAGATATCTGGGAGTGGATCTGGCAGTGGATGGAACCATGGAAGCGGAGGTGTATCATAGGGTGGGGGAGGGGGCGAAAATCCTGGGAGCCTTGAAGAATGTGTGGAAGTCGAGAACATTATCTCAGAAAGCAAAAATGGGTATGTTTGAAGGAATAGTGGTTCCAACAATGTTGTATGGTTGCGAGGAGTGGGCTATGGATAGAGTTGTGCGCAGGATGATGGATGTGCTGGAAATGAGATGTTTGAGGACAATGTGTGGTGTGAGGTGGTTTGATCGAGTAAGTAACGTAAGGGTAAGAGAGATGTGTGGAAATAAAAAGAGCGTGGTTGAGAGAGCAGAAGAGGGTGTTCTGAAATGGTTTGGGCACATGGAGAGAATGAGTGAGGAAAGATTGACCAAGAGGATATATGTGTTGGAGGCGGAGGGAACGAGGAGAAGTGGGAGACCAAATTGGAGGTGGAAAGATGGAGTGAAAAAGATTTTGTGTGATCGGGGCCTGAACATGCAGGAGGGTGAAAGGAGGGCAAGGAATAGAGTGAATTGGATCGATGTGGTATACCGGGGTTGACGTGCTGTCAGTGGATTGAATCAGGGCATGTGAAGAGTCTGGGGTAAACCATGGAAAGCTGTGTAGGTATGTATATTTGCGTGTGTGGACGTATGTATATACATGTGTATGGGGGTGGGTTGGGCCATTTCTTTTGTCTATTTCCTTGCGCTACCTCGCAAACGCGGGAGACAGCGGGAAAAAAAAAAAAATGAACACAATGCCCAGTTACACTGCTAAAGCTCACCCTTCAACAGGAGCAATACCTTCATGTACCTCTGCTAAGCTTGCATTTATCATGAACTTGTTCCAGCAGATCAAGCACAACTGATTTTCTTGGTTTATTGACAAATTCAGGGTTCTTATGCACATAGTCACATTGAAGAATTTGTGGAAAGAAAGGCAAAGATGGGTATGTCTGACAGTGTTGTACTGATGAAAGGCATGGGCTCTCGTTAAGAATGTACTGAAAAAGGTGAATATTATGGAAATGGAAATGTTTGAGGAAGGCTGAGCAATAAGAAATAATAGGGTACAAGAGAGGTGTGATAAGTAGAGTATGGCTGAGAGAACTGAAAGTGTGCTGATAAGGTTTGGATATATGGAGAAAATGAATGTGGAGAGGCTGACAAAGCGGATACATGAGTAAAAAGTGGAGGGCACAAAGAAAAGTAGGAGACCAATTTGGAGATTAAAGGACAAACTGAAAAAGCTTTCAAGTGCTCAGGTCATACACATGCAGAAGGATGTAAGGTGTACATGGGATAGAGAAAATTTAAGCAACATGGTATACTGGGGAAATGTGCTGTCACTGGACCGAAATAGGGCATATGAACTGGATGGGGGAAACAACAGAAAAGTCTGTGGGGCTTTGTTGTGCACAGGGTTATGATTTTGGTGCATTATAAATGACAGCTAGTGAATGGATGTGAGCGAATAAGGCCCTTTCTTTATCTGCTCCTAGTGCTATCTCACTAATGCAGGAATTGGAGAAAAATGATGAAAAAAATGATAATATACAATACACCTTAAACTGATTCCACACATTCTTCTACCCTAAAACTCATTCTCAGACTAAGTTGCACTGCTGATCATATGATGAGTCAGGCTCTTTGAGCTTAAAAAGGGTAGATGTTAAAATGGGTAACTGGCTCAGGATAGGGTGTGTGTGTGTGTGTGTGTGTGTGTGTGCAGACGCTCCCTTACTTACAACCTGACATATGACCATAGGTACATACGAATGGAAGAAAATATAAATTAGCAACATTCACCTTTATCCCCTTTGCCCTTGCACAATGGCACTATGCATGCATTCCACCAATCCTTAGGCACTTCACCATGATCCATACATACATTGAATATCCTTATCAACCAATCAACAACAGAGTCAACCCATTTCTTAATAAATTATATTGCAATACCATCCAGTATATATAAAATTGCATGAAGATAAAAGGTATTCCTGGGGCAGGAAGTGAATACAGATAACCTTTTTATTTTCATACAGATAACCTTTTTTTTTTCATAGTTTTTCACCATTTCCCATGTTGCTAGGTAGCACCTGGAACAGACGAAGAGTGGCCTATATTTACGATATCCATTCTCTATCTGTAACATGCATTGCATCAAAACCAGTGTCCCCTATCCACAGCCAAACCCCACTGACCTTCCCATGGTCTCCTATGAATGCTTCATAGGCACTGGTTTAGGTCAATGACAGAATATTGACTTCAATTTCTCTGTCTCATGAAATCCTCACACCCTCATGCATATATACTTTTATGGGGAGGTGATAACAAGTAGTGGTGATGTGAGAAGGAGATGGAGTGAGTATTTTGAAGGTTTGTTGAATGTGTTTGATGATAGAGTGGCAGATATAGGGTGTTTTGGTCGAGATGGTGTGCAAAGTGAGAGGGTTAGGGAAAATGAGTTGGTAAACAGAGAAGAGGTAGTAAAAGCTTTGCGGAAGATGAAAGCCGGCAAGGCAGCAGGTTTGGATGGTATTGCAGTGGAATTTATTAAAAAAGGGGGTGACTGTATTGTTGACTGGTTGGTAAGGTTATTTAATGTATGTATGACTCACGGTGAGGTGCCTGAGGATTGGCGGAATGCGTGCATAGTGCCATTGTACAAAGGCAAAGGGGATAAGAGTGAGTGCTCAAATTACAGAGGTATAAGTTTGTTGAGTATTCCTGGTAAATTATATGGGAGGGTATTGATTGAGAGGGTGAAAGCATGTACAGAGCATCAGATTGGGGAAGAGCAGTGTGGTTTCAGAAGTGGTAGAGGATGTGTGGATCAGGTGTTTGCTTTGAAGAATGTATGTGAGAAATACTTAGAAAAGCAAATGGATTTGTATGTAGCATTTATGGATCTGGAGAAGGCATATGATAGAGTTGATAGAGATGCTCTGTGGAAGGTATTAAGAATATATGGTGTGGGAGGCAAGTTGTTAGAAGCAGTGAAAAGTTTTTATCGAGGATGTAAGGCATGTGTACGTGTAGGAAGAGAGGAAAGTGATTGGTTCTCAGTGAATGTAGGTTTGCGGCAGGGGTGTGTGATGTCTCCATGGTTGTTTAATTTATTTATGGATGGGGTTGTTAGGGAGGTGAATGCAAGAGTTTTGGAAAGAGGGGCAAGTATGAAGTCTGTTGGGGATGAGAGAGCTTGGGAAGTGAGTAAGTTGTTGTTCGCTGATGATACAGCGCTGGTGGCTGATTCATGTGAGAAACTGCAGAAGCTGGTGACTGAGTTTGGTAAAGTGTGTGAAAGAAGAAAGTTAAGAGTAAATGTGAATAAGAGCAAGGTAATTAGGTACAGTAGGGTTGAGGGTCAAGTCAATTGGGAGGTGAGTTTGAATGGAGAAAAACTTGAGGAAGTGAAGTGTTTTAGATATCTGGGAGTGGATCTGGCAGCGGATGGAACCATGGAAGCGGAGGTGTATCATAGGGTGGGGGAGGGGGCGAAAATTCTGGGAGCCTTGAAGAATGTGTGGAAGTCGAGAACATTATCTCGGAAAGCAAAAATGAGTATGTTTGAAGGAATAGTGGTTCCAACAATGTTGTATGGTTGCGAGGCGTGGGCTATGGATAGAGTTGTGCGCAGGAGGATGGATGTGCTGGAAATGAGATGTTTGAGAACAATGTGTGGTGTGAGGTGGTTTGATCGAGTAAGTAACGTAAGGGTAAGAGAGATGTGTGGAAATAAAAAGAGCGTGGTTGAGAGAGCAGAAGAGGGTGTTTTGAAGTGGTTTGGGCACATGGAGAGAATGAGTGAGGAAAGATTGACTAAGAGGATATATGTGTCGGAGGTGGAGGGAACGAGGAGAAGAGGGAGACCAAATTGGAGGTGGAAAGATGGAGTGAAAAAGATTTTGTGTGATCGGGGCCTGAACATGCAGGAGGGTGAAAGGAGGGCAAGGAATAGAGTGAATTGGAGCGATGTGGTATACCGGGGTTGACGTGCTGTCAGTGGATTGAATCGGGGCATGTGAAGCGTCTGGGGTAAACCATGGAAAGCTGTGTAGGTATGTATATTTTGCGTGTGTGGATGTATGTATTTACATGTGTATGGGGGTGGGTTGGGCCATTTCTTTCGTCTGTTTCCTTGCGCTACCTCGCAAACGTGGGAGACAGTGACAAAAAAAAAAAAAAAAAAAAAAAAAAAAGAAAAAAAAAAAAAATATATATATATATATATATATATATATATATATTATGAAATTAGCAGATAGCCCTTTTCTATCACTCAGTATAATATTCACAGTTCCCCCTATCCATCTGGAAACACCTTACAGACAAATGTATTCACATAACAATTACGCAACAAGCACTAAATCCAACTCCCTTCTGTCCAATCTTAAATTACCCTTCATCAGACATACACCCATCTGAAACTAAACTCCCATGGTATGCATGAATTACAATTATCTATCTGTTCTTGAGATATCAAAATATATCAAGCATTACACATATTGATTGGATAAATCACAGGAACCTTCATACAAAAGATGCAACTTCCAAAATGAAAGCATACTCCTCAACTGGCATGTACTCTCCCTATACGTAACAACATATACTGACAACAAATTTTTTGACCTACTGTCCCACCCAGTGGACATGTGTGGCTTCCTGAGCACTACAGGAGCCCTATAAAATCTGGGGTCAGGAAGGTATATGAAGAAGCATTCCTTACATTCATTTACTTTTAGCATTAACACATGAAAAATACTTACGTTTGTTGTAAGATAGCATATGATTGTTCTTTGTTTAACACAAACAACCCTTAAAATACTTTTCCATACAAATATTTTGAAGATACAAATGTATTCACCCTACCTGCAATGGCATGGAAGTTTTGTTGCCATAGAAAACTCCTATCCTCCCAAGGTTTTGTCGAAATTCAGATTTTATACCAATTTGAATGATGTCATTTTCATACAGAACACCATTGTTTTTACAAACAAATCTGTAAGAAGAGAGATGGCAATATGAAAAAGATGGCAGCAGTTACATGAATATCTAAAACAATACCCTTAAACAGCTAGTAAGTTTCATGATGTATATATTGTAATGATATACTGATATACTGTAATATATCAAATGCTAGCAACATTTCCTGTCATTTGCCATAATGAATATTATATTGATTTCACACTCTGATGGAAATGACTTTATAGTGGGGCTTTCATGATTATCAGGAAATTCATCTCTAATTCATGGTTACGAAAACCTATCAAGACAACACAAGTCATACTAATCATTTCAAACTTCAATAGTTTCATTTGGAAAGATACTTTTTTACCAAATTTAAAGCATAAAATGTAGATCATTAGAAGAATCATGACAAACCAGCTACTTTCAATAAGAGATTCTTTAAAAAACGAAAAAATCTCTAAGCAGATATACAGACAGTACATTTCTTGTGGTTGCGCGATTCATTAACACAGATAATTACTCCATAACATATCTTTTACACAAGTGACTGCAACCTTGATAATATTCTACTGAACTCCTCAAATTCAGCTGAGAGAACAGCATCATCAGCATACAACTGTGTTAATTTTCCTCTGGTTCCACCATGCTTCAGCAGTGCACTAAGATCACCCCCAAATCAATTATAAACAAGGTGACATCCAACGAACTTTGTGCTCATTTACAGTTACTTCAAACAACTCCCTCACACCATTTACTCTCCCACATGAACTACTTTCATTAAAGATCCCATTACCAACTATCATGTGCCTTCCCAAACCCATCAATGATGCATAAAGTTTCTTCTCTTTCTCTAAAATTTACTACTTTAGTGAAAAAATTTGACCTAAATTTTCCTAGGTTGGTTGAATAACTGGGTCATTTTTCATACAAAGCTCTTGAACTTTGTTTGATGTCTTTTTGATATATTCCAATAAATCTTGTATATTTAATTGCTATTTCTTATATAGTAGGGAGTTTTAATCAAAGAGCATTTTCTTTAATTCCTTTTATCTGGTGTCCTATAACAACTATTATATATTTCCTTTTTCTAAACATTAGAGTTCAAGTTCTTTCATTTTTTCCTAACAGTTGATGCATTCCATTTTCTCAATCTGATTGTAAAGTTTCTCTAAATTTTCTCAAGCTTATTACTTAAAACTTCCTTATCTGGTATGTGGTGGGCTTTCAAATGTCATACTGACTAAATATCAATATGGGATTTAAAAGCAAGATTGGGATGGGTGATAAACTGTAGGAAGAGAATACAAGGTTTGGAGCTCAGTGCTTCGGGTAGTAAGGGAGCAAATCTACCTCAAGATGTTTAGTGTTCCTTTCCCTCTGCTAGCCTATGGGAATATTTAGTGTAATGTGCCACATTTTGGCATTTAATAGGGCTTCGAAGTCAAATAACAATATGATGTCAACCAGTGAATCAACTCTATTTCTTTTATTAGGAGACCCAGTTTTTAAGAGTCAGTGGCTAAAAATGGGAAAGTAAACAAAAACAGCTGTTACTGTATAAAAGAGCAGCTTTGACTTGACAAAAGGGAGTAAAGTTTTACTTTAGCCAAAACACATAAAGTGTCAGTTAAAGAACTAAACTCTCCTCATGAATGAAGATATTTTGTGCTATTCAGCTTCATTTTTGTTACTAATATTACTATGGGGTATCAATTAAGGATCTCTAGTGCTTCCTGTTACAGAAAGTCTATCATGGACTCAACAATATACAAAGACCAGGAAATTAAAACTTAGTCAGTCATGAAGAGATCTGAGGAAGAGATGAAGTAGGAACCACTACAGAACATATATCTGGAGATGTTAAAAGAAATTAAGAGACAAGATAAGAAGGTAACATAACTAGAGATGGTAGTAAAGAAACTCTAAGGAATTATTTCAAGGAACATGAAAGGAGCCATGAGATGAAAGAGTAACTAACGTATCTGAGAAATGGGGTCTCTACTTTTTCATACTTGATCACCGTTTCCTGCATTAGTCAGGTAGTGCCAAGAACAGACGAAAAAAGGCTGCAACCACTCACATTCATTCTCCAGCTGTCTTGTATGATGCACCAAAACCACAGCTCCCTATCCACAACCAAGCCCTACAGAACTTTCCATCGTTTACCCCAGATGCTTCAAATGACCTGGTTCAGTCCACTGAAAACACATCGACCCCTATACGCCACATCATTCCAACCCACTGCAACCCATGCAGGACTTTCACCCTCCTACATGTTCAAGCCCCAACTGCTCAAAATCTTTTACACTCCATCCTTCCATCTCTAATTTGGTTCCCCAATTTTTGTTTCCTTTATCTGTAACATATATATATCCGTTTTGTCAACCTTTCTTCCCTCATTCTCTCTATATGTCTAAAGTATTTCAGCACACCCTCTTCAGCCCCCTCAACTACACTCTTTATATCAATATACCTATCTCTTTCCCTTTCACTATTTACTCGATAAAATCACCTCAAACATTTCATTTCCTATATATCCATCCTTCTCAACACACACTTATCTACAGCTCAAGCCACACATCCATATAATAAAGCTGGGACCGTTATATCTTTAAACAAGGCTACTATACCTTCAAACATCCCATTTTTGCCCTCTAAGATAATCTCTCTCTCCACACACTCTTCAATGTTCCCAAAACCTTCATCCCTTAACCCATCCTATGACCCTTCTGTTCCATAATTCCATTCACTTCCACTCCCAAGTATCTAAAACACTTCACTTCCTCCAATTTTTCTCCATTCAATCTCATAAACCCAACTAACCTGTCTCTCAACTCTGCTAAAACTAATAACCATGCTTATATACACATTTACTCTCAACTTCCTCCTTTCACACACTCTTTCAAACTCAGTCACCAATGTCTGCAGTTTCACACTCAAATCTGCCATTAGTGCTGCACCATCAGCAAATAACAAGTGACTCACTTCCTAGGCCCTCTCATCCCCTACAGACTGCATACTCGTCCTTCTCTCTAAGACTTTCGATTTTATCTCCCTAACCACCACAACCATACACAAATTAAAAAACCAAGGTGACATCACACACCCCTGCCATAGACCAACATTCACTTGGAACCATTCACTCTCCTTTCTTCCTACTTGCACACATGTCTGACACTCTTGACAAAAACTTCTCACTGACTTTAGGCAGCTTTCCTCCCACCCTGTATATTCTTAAGACCTTTTACATGGTATCTCTATCAACCCTATCATATGGTTTCTTAAGATCCATAAATGCCCATACAAATCCATGTTTCTATGAGAATTTCTCACACATTCTTCAATACAAACAACTGATCCACACATCTACCAATAACGAAGCCATATTTCTCTACCCAGTAAGATGCTCTACACATGCCTTCACTCTCAATCACTACTTTCCCATACAACTTACCAGGTACACTCAACGAATTTATACCTCTGTAGTTTGAACACTCACCTTTATCCCCCTTCCCTTTATACAATTCCATCAATCCTCAGGCACCATGATCCATACATACACCGAAAATCCTAACTAGCCAATCAACAATACAGCCACCCCCTTTCTTAATAAACTGAACTGCAATACCATTTATTCCAGCAACCTTGTCACATTTCATCCTTCTTAAAGATTTTACCACCTCTTTTCTCTTCACCAAACCATTCTCCATGACTTTCACCATCCACTCCAGCCACCTTGTCACATTTCAACCTTTGTAAGGGTATTAGCACCTCTTTGCTCTTTACCAAACCACCCTCAATGACTTTCTCACTTCGCATATCGACCCAGCCAAACACCCAACATCTGCCACCCCACCATCAAACACATTTAACAGTCTTTCAAATTACTCACTCCACCTCTGCCTCACTTCATCAATACCTGTTACCATGTCCCCTTTTTCCTCCTTCATCGATGTTCCCATTTGTTCTCTTGTTTTTTGCATCAACCTCCTTCTAAAACATCTTAATTCTCCCTAAGTTTCCTGATACTCACCCACCTCAACTCTCATTTGCCCTCATTTTTAACCCCTGCACCTTTCTTTTGACCTATTGCCACTTTCTCTTACACATCCCCCAATTATTTGCACTCTTTCCCTAAAAGTACCACCCAAATGCCTCACTTTTCTCTTTCACTATCAACTTTACTTCTTCAACTTACTAATCACTAACATTTCTAATCTGCCCACCTTCCAACTTTTGCATGACACAGGCATTTCTCACACATGCCAGCCTGCTTCCCTGAATATCTCCCATTCCTTACCACTCCCCTCCTTCATTTACTCTCATCCTTTGACATTTTACACTCAATCTCTCCTGGTATTTCTTAACAAAAGTCTCTTTTCCAAGCTCACCTACTTTCACCACTCCCTTCTCTCTAATAGAGCTTCCTCTTTCTCTAAAACCTCTACAAAACTTCACACTTGCCTCTAGATGGAGGTCAAATATTCCAACAGCAGCCCCTCTTAGCAATCTCACATTCAAAGACATCTCTTTTATACGCCTATCAGTTAATATGTGGTCCAATAATGCCTGCTGACCATCTCTCCTACGTATACTTAGCAATGTGCCTCTTTTTAAACCAGGCATTCCTAATCACCAGTTCTTTTTCATAATGCTCAATACCCCATGCCCCCTACTTATACCCTCAACTGCCATATCTCTCACCTTCACATTCAAATCATCCATCACTAACACCCAGTGTCTTGCATCAAAACTGCAGATGCACTGACTCAGCTGCTCCCAAAACACTTGCTCTCATGATTTTTCTTCTCATTGCTAAGTGCATAAGCACTAAGAATCACTCACCTCTCACCAAGTATGAACAAAATTCTATTAAGTAAAGGGAATTCAGGAGTACATAATCAAGGGAAAGGTGAATTTATTGAAAAGCAAATTAGGTCTAATAGGTCCTAAAGGATGCTTAGTTAAAGAAGAAACTAATACACATATCGATAACAGTGGGCTGAAAGATGCAGTAAAAGTGATTATGGCAGCTGTCCACTAAGAATAAAGGATTATAAGACATGCAGAATCTACTGACAATAGCGGGCAGGGAAGTACAGAATGAGCAATATCAACAGCTGTTCACCTGAAGGAAAGAGGACACTACACATACAGCATCTACTGGCAGTAGTGGACACGAAAGTTCAAAAGGGACAATTTTGGCAGCTGATCAACAAATGCAGACCATGAGGACAGAGAGAGAGAAACAAAGACCCAGGGTCATATAAACAGAGGTACACAGGAAATTAAGTGAAGCTACACAACGAATAATATTCACTAGGAAAGAAAGAGCAATCTAGGAAGCTTACAGCCTAACCAATGAAGGTCTAGAAAAACAAAGCATACAAGACCAGTGCTTGTTGAGAAAGTCAAAGACACACAGGTTAACAATTCATCACAGGAGGATCTAGTTCAGTGAGTGGCACCAAAATTAGAAAGATTAGTAGTGCAGAAGGCTACAAATTAAATCATTGATTATTTTTGTTTTGGAAGATCATACATAAGATAAAGAAGAAAGGGGGAAAAAGATGAAATGCTTATCAAAAGATTAGAGGAGGCTCTGGAACTGAGAGATGAAATAGTGGTCATAAAAGAAAGAAAAATTGATGGATATCATCAAGATGTTTGACTTGAAGTCATCATCCCACAAAGTTATAAGGATGGCGAAATCCATTTGGACATTCATTAAAAGTGATAAATCAAAGGGAGAGAGAAAGAAAAGCAAAGAATAAAATCAGAACACAAAAAACTGTGGATGTCAAAAGAAGCAAGGGGACAAAACAGCCCCACCAGCAAAAAAGAGACGGCATTTTGATGAAAATGTTAGACTGAAATCAATGTATTTCAATGCTGATGAATTAACAGTTAAAGGTAAAGACCTGGAACTTAAGAACAGTATAAGGGAAAGTACACCTGATATTACTGTAGTTATGAATACGAATCATATTAATGATATAAGATTTTACCTATTCTGCCCAGAGGGGTTCTATGAAGGTCAGGATGGAAAGAAAAAGGCAAAAGGAAAGGAAAGGTTGGCCCTCTTAATAAGAGAGAGCCTTAAATTTCAAGAAACAGAGGATGGCTCATCCAAATAATACAGAGGATGGCTCATCCAAATAATACATGTTGTAAAGAAAGGTGAAGTTCAAAGTGCTATCAGCATAACATAATCCTCCCAAACAGTACAATGATCCAGAACAAATATATAATGAAAACGATGAAGGAACAACATGGATGGTGTAACAAAAAAAATAACACATTTCTCAGGGATGGGTACCTCAAGCCTCATGTGATAGAGTGGTAGAATTTGCACTCTCATGATGACAGGCAATCATGAAGACATAAGTTTTTAGCATGTATACTGGAAAATTCCCTATACTTGCGTGCCAGTTAACACACTAGCATGAAAGGAACTGATACAACAACATTGCTGTATCTTAATTTCACAAACACTAGCATGGTTATTGAAAATAAAAGTGCTCCCTGATTCATGGACTACTGATATATGGAAATCTTATTTTATGCAAATTCTCCCATAACTCAAATACTACAATTTTTTTGACGAGGAAGAATTTGTTAGTAACAGAAATGCTAAGTAGTTCATATGGGGGAATATGGTGGAGGGATGTATTAGGCTGGTAGCCTGTTCCCAAGGTGTATGCATCTTACGTAAACAGTAACACAGTTACAGTGGTTTCTTGCGCATCTCTGCTTCATCGCTGCAGAGCTTTCAGGGACAAAGTGTAAATATCACCCCTATTTCTCTCTGCTACATTGCTGCAGAACTTTCAGTAACAAAGTGTAAATATTGCCCCTATTTCTAACACATAAAGACTGGAAAATGACCAAGTGATTATAAGAATGGAATGGAGAAACACCTTGCAGAAGTAACTGATTCACAGAATAAAATGAAAATTATACAGAAACAAATCGGTGGGAAAATGCTATTTTCTGTCTTGCATGAGCAAAGGTTGGCTACCTCAAGAGTGAACACAATTTTGAAGGACAATGAGCACATTAAGGAATATGTAAAACGTCTGGCACCTTTAAAATTGATTGTCATAACCAAGAAGCAAGCTGGTGCTATCTCTGAGAATAATCAGTAACTTTGTGGATGGAAGACCGGATTCAAAGTTGTAAACTGCTAAGTTTCATGTTAATGCAGACAAAGACTATTAGTCTTATCAAATTTGTTTTATTATGGTAATCTTGACACAAAATTTGCGGCCTGTCAAGAAATGTTCAATAGATTTAAGGCTTGTGCTAATTCTAATAATGTTAGACTGAGTGGTGAGTTGGATCATTACTAAGTTAAGATTCTTTTTAGTTTAACAATTTCTGTCATGTTTCTTTTATTCATTATTACTTTTATTATACTTAACTGCCATCTCCCGATTCAGCGAGGTAGCACAGGGAAACAGATGAGGAATGGCCCAACCCACCTACATACACATGTATATATAGAAATGCCCATACACGCATATATACATACATTTCAACGTATACAAGAGAAAGGTGCAAGAGGTGAAAAAGAGGGCAAATGAGAGTTGGGGTGAGAGAGTATCATTAAATTTTAGGGAGAATAAAAAGATGTTCTGGAAGGAGGTAAATAAAGTGCGTAAGACAAGGGAGCAAATGGGAACTTCAATGAAGGGCGCAAATGGGGAGGTGATAACAAGTAGTGGTGATGTGAGGAGGTGATACAAGTAGTGGTGATGTGAGAAGGAGATGGAGTGAGTATTTTGAAGGTTTGTTGAATGTGTTTGATGATAGAGTGGCAGATATAGGGTGTTTTGGTCGAGGTGGTGTGCAAAGTGAGAAGGTTGGGGAAAATGATTTGGTAAACAGAGAAGAGGTAGTAAAAGCTTTGCGGAAGATGAAAGCCGGCAAGGCAGCAGGTTTGGATGGTGCTGCAGTGGAATTTATTAAAAAAGGGGGTGACTGTATTATTGACTGGTTGGTAAGGTTATTTAATGTATGTATGACTCATGGTGAGGTGCCTGAGGATTAGCGGAATGCGTGCATAGTGCCATTGTACAAAGGCAAAGGGGATAAGAGTGAGTGCTCAAATTACAGAGGTATAAGTTTGTTGAGTATTCCTGGTAAATTATATGGGAGGGTATTGATTGAGAGGGTGAAGGCATGTACAGAGCATCAGATTGGGGAAGAGCAGTGTGGTTTCAGAAGTGGTAGAGGATGTGTGGATCAGGTGTTTGCTTTGAAGAATGTATGTGAGAAATACTTAGAAAAGCAAATGGATTTGTATGTAGCATTTATGGATCTGGAGAAGGCATATGATAGAGATGATAGAGATGCTCTGTGGAAGGTATTAAGAATATATGGTGTGGGAGGCAAGTTGTTAGAAGCAGTGAAAAGTTTTTATCGAGGATGTAAGGCATGTGTACGTGTAGGAAGAGAGGAAAATGATTGGTTCTCAGTGAATGTAGGTTTGCGGCAGGGGTGTGTGATGTCTCCATGGTTGTTTAATTTGTTTATGGATGGGGTTGTTAGGGAGGTGAATGCAAGAGTTTTAGAAAGAGGGGCAAGTATGCAGTCTGTTGTGGATGAGAGAGCTTGGGAAGTGAGTCAGTTGTTGGTCGCTGATGATACAGCGCTGGTGGCTGATTCATGTGAGAAACTGCAGAAGCTGGTGACTGAGTTTGGTAAAGTGTGTGAAAGAAGAAAGTTAAGAGTAAATGTGAATAAGAGCAAGGTTATTAGGTACAGTAGGGTTGAGGGTCAAGTCAATTGGGAAGTAAGTTTGAATGGAGAAAAACTGGAGGAAGTAAAGTGTTTTAGATATCTGGGAGTGGATCTGGCAGCGGATGGAACCATGGAAGCGGAAGTGGATCATAGGGTGGGGGAGGGGGCGAAAATCCTGGGAGCCTTGAAGAATGTGTGGAAGTCGAGAACATTATCTCGGAAAGCAAAAATGGGTATGTTTGAAGGAATAGTGGTTCCAACAATTTTGTATGGTTGCGAGGCGTGGGCTATGGATAGAGTTGTGCGCAGGAGGATGGATGTGCTGGAAATGAGATGTTTGAGGACAATGTGTGGTGTGAGGTGGTTTGATCGAGTAAGTAACGTAAGGGTAAGAGAGATGTGTGGAAATAAAAAGAGCGTGGTTGAGAGAGCAGAAGAGGGTGTTTTGAAATGGTTTGGGCACATGGAGAGAATGAGTGAGGAAAGATTGACCAAGAGGATATATGTGTCGGAGGTGGAGGGAACGAGGAGAAATGGGAGACCAAATTGGAGGTGTAAAGATGGAGTGAAAAAGATTTTGTGTGATTGGGGCCTGAACATGCAGGAGGGTGAAAGGAGGGCAAGGAATAGAGTGAATTGGATCGATGTGGTATACCGGGGTTGACGTGCTGTCAGTGGATTGAATCAAGGCATGTGAAGCGTCTAGGGTAAACCATGGAAAGCTGTGTAGGTATGTATATTTGCGTGTGTGGACGTATGTATATTCATGTGTATGGGGGTGGGTTGGGCCATTTCTTTCGTCTGTTTCCTTGCGCTACCTCGCAAACGCGGGAGAGAGAAAAAAAAAAAAAAAAAAAACATAACATATACATACACAGGAATATACATATATACAAATGTACATATCTATACTTCCTGCCTTCATCCATTCTCGTTGCCACCCCGCCACACATGAAATAGCATCCCCCCTCCCTCTACCATTGAGGTAGCACCAGGAAAAGACAAAAAAAAGGCCACATTCATTCACATTCAGTCTCTAGCTGTCATGTGTAAGGCACTGAAACCACAGCTCCCTTTCCACATCTAGGCCACACAGACTTTTCCATGGTTTACCCCAGATGCTTCACATGCCCTGTTTCAATTCAATGACAGCACGTCGTCCACGGTATACCACATCGTTCCAATTCACTCTATTCCTTGCATGCCTTTCATCCTCCTGTACGTTCAGGCCCTGATTGCTCAAAATCTTTTTCACTCCATCCTTCCATCAATTTGGTCTCCCACTTCTCCATCCCTCCACCTCTGACACATATATCCTCTTTGTCAATCTTTCCTCACTCATTCTCTCCATGTGTCCAAACAGATTAGTTGGGATGGAAGTCTGAATGGAGAAAATATGAAGGAAGTAAAGTGTTTTAGATACCTGGCAGAGGACATGGCAGCAAATGGAACCATGGAAGCAAAAGCGAGTCACAGAGTAGGAGAGGGGGCGAAGATTCTAAATAACAGTAAATAATAAAAGGGCAAGTGTGGTAATAAAAAGAATGTGGATGAGAGAGCTGAACAAGATGTACTGCAGTAGTTAGGACATACAGAGAGAATAAGTGAATAAAGGATGACAAAGAAGATATATGTGTCAGAAGTGGAGGGAACAAGAAGGGAGTGACCAATATGTACATGGGAGGACAGAGTGAAAAGGACTTTTAATGCAAGCCTTTGCTAGAGTTTTATTCAGAAAATTCCAGAGATATGAAGGGATGGTAAAGTTGGTACTACTGTACCTGTGATATGGCATTCTAACCAAAATATTTTGCTTAGGTCACTCCAAGCATTTTCATTTAATATTATATTGGTTCTTTTTGCTGAGCTACAAAGCACTACTGTGCCAGTAAAAGTTTAGCAACTAAATCACTGCTTATTCCTGAAAATGCACCTGGCCATCAACAACACCAGACTCAAATTATTCAAAATGTAAGGACAGAGTTCTTTCCCAAACACACCACTTTCTCCTATGTGATTACTAACTTCAAGGCATATTACTGGAGGACATACCACCAATTCCTCAATTCATGGTACATATGAGGAGGGAAAGTCTTTAAACAAGTAGTTGTGGAAAAATTTATAACATTATGAATGCTGTGGAGAACATCACTATATCCTGGGAGATAGTCACAACCACAACAGTGGACATCATTTAGGGTAAGCTAAGGTCTGAGTGTATGCATAGTTTCTCTGAAGAAGGCAGCCAAAAACAATGCCAGAGATCCTGCAGACAATTGTGACTCATGGCAATAATTCTGACTTTAAAGGTGTGGCTGAGCTGTTGGGGTCACATTCTGAGGACTTGAACAAAATGGATCTCATGCATAGGAGGTGGAATAACTCCAAGAGAAAAAGGAGATACATCCTCTATCATATGCTTCTTTACAACCAAGGGGCTAGTTGAAGCATATGAACAAAGCTGTCTCTTTAATGAACTGGACCCCAACATAAATGTGCTGTGGTGTTTTCCAGAGGGCATAAAGATCTTCCAAATGGCTATACAGAGATTTATAGAGGAATAGGCAAGCTACACAGAAATTACATTGGACAGCTTTTTCAAAGGGATTCAGAAAACCTCACTTTCAGTTTAGAACAAATGCAGAGTCATATTTAAGGGGGTGACAAAGCCAAGCCTACTAAGACTGCCTCATCACCACAATTTATAGGGTTTTCATGAGGTTATCATCTAACACACATTTTATTTCATGAATGATTCCACATGTGAAAGTTACAGAAAACTTTTCCTCAAGAAAAACAACCCCCACACCCTTTAATGGGGCTTCTTAAAATGTTTACTACTATCAGTCGCAGGGAAAGAATGGTCTCCTTTGGCTGAGATGTTTATTGACAAGACTGTTGTCCTTTTCATTCACTGATGACACAACCTCACCGAAGATAACTTTTCCCTTGCAGCGTAATCTCACACCAATGTAATCTAACGCCAACAAGTTCCAGTAATGCCTATCCGGATACCATTTACATATAGCATTACAATGGATGGATTTATACCATTCTGACTTTTCATGAGGTTCCCAGTAACATGGCTCTCACACAAGTCCCATTAATGATACATATACAGACATCAATGCAAATTGCAGTCCTCCTCCTACCTAATCTTGCCGCATCAAGTGGTAATGGATGTTGTCTCACATTATCTCCAGCTTCTTTTGAGATGTTTGCCTTTCAGAACACTCATTATATTCCAAGTTCTATTCTACTCCTCCACCCAGAAAACTTGTTATATTCTAAGTCCCATTCTACTTCTCCATCCATATTGCAAATCCTCTCTAGTTACCTCTTGAATATCAAATTCAACAAAACTTTTTTCATAAAAAACCATCTGACTTATTCTCATTCATGTCAATATACTTTCCAGCATATTTCTCCATGGACTAGAAGACTTTTACCAAATTCAACAATGCCACATTATCATCTGCACATACATGAATACTTTGAGTATTTTTCTCCAAACAATGATTCAAAATCAACTATCTAATTGCTAGTCATGAACCCTTTCATCTCCTCTATCAATAAATGTGTGCCATCTATGTAAAAATGAAACTGGGATACTAAATCACACCAACCCACAGTAACATTACATGTAAGTTATGCAAGTGCAAACTTTCACTATTCAAAAGATATGATCACAATGTCACATATATATATATATCAAGTGCTACATCTCAATAATACTATTCAAATAAAAATGTCAATTTATAACTCACTTTTTGATGTTGTCCGTGGCACCTGACATCGAAATTGTGGCTGGTGCTGTGGTGCCGTTATGTATGTTGTTGCCTCCACCCCCATACAGGTCGCCCAACACATCAACAAGCACACCTATTCAAGTACATATTTGGTTTCTCTTGACTGAACATTTTGACTTGCCAAACAATCAACTATTGTTGAATACTGAGTTCAGAACTGCATCAACAGTTAGCTAATGGCTATCTTTTTATTTCCAGAAAACACAACCAATTTTCTTAATAATAAAACACTAGAAAATTTCCATGCAGATCTATCTTCTTTTCTGAGCTTTTAAAAACTACACCTGACCCTGCAAAACAACATAATCAGTCATTTCTCTCAATAAATGTGGGAGTGCATAAAGGCTGCATGATGTTACCATGGTTATATAATGCTATGGGTTATTACCTGAAATGATTGTGTGGTGTGGTGTATATAGTTTAATATTCAACCATAATGAAAGGACATCACCTTCCATATAACAGTTTGAGTGATTGGTTGATGTATGAGAAAAAGCAGCAGGTGGTCAAGAAAAAGGGGCAGGAACTGAAAAGCAATGCAAACGAGAGTTCAAGTAAGCAAGTATCAGCAAACATCAGGGAGAATCGAAAGTAATTTGGCTGAGAGAGTGAGGAGAAAAAGAAAACAAACAAGAGCGTCAGTGAAAGGGGCAGATGGGGAAAGGGTACAAGGCAAAGATAAGGTGAAGAGGAGATGGAGTGAGTACTGTGAAAGACTGTTGCATGTGTTTAATTACAGTGTGGCTGATGTGGGGGTGTTTGGGAAATAGAAATATGTGAATTGAGAGTCATGCCAAGGGTTTTGGTCAAATAAAGTGATGAAAACCTTGCACAGAATGTGTGTAAGATGAAATTTTGGCAAAGTTGCTCGCATGGATGGATTGCAACTGGATTTCATAAGAAAGGGGATGCGTGTCACTGATTGGTTAGCTTAATTTTGGCAAAGTTGCTCACATGATGGATTTGCAACTGGATTTCATAAGAAAGGGGATACGTGTCACTGATTGGTTAGCTAGGATTTTCGAAGTGTGTTTGGCTCATAGTGAGGTGCATAAGGACTAGCAGAATGCCTGTACTGAAAGCCCCCAGTTCATGAATGGGTTAAGTTCCTAAACCCTGTTTCTGAGTTATATTTTTTGGGAGTCAGAAAACATAAAGAAATGGTAAACTGCATAAAATTAGAGTACACACTCACACCTGCCTGTCATAAAGAATTAATACTGCATTTTATAAATATATATATCTTTCTTTTTCTTTCATTCTATTTGCCATTTCCCGCATTAGCGAGGTAGCGCCAAGAACAGAGAACTGGGCCTCATAGGGAATATCCTCACCTGACCCCCTTCTCTGTTCCTTCTTTTGGAAAATTAAAAAAAAAAAAAAAAACAAGAGAGGGGAGGATTTCCAGTCACCCGCTCCCTCCCCTTTTAGTTGCCTTCTACGACACGCAGGGAATACGTGGGAAGTATTCTTTCTCCCATATCCCAAGGGATATATATATATATATATATATATATATATATATATATATTTTTTTTTTTATTATACTTTGTCGCTGTCTCCCGCATTTGCGAGGTAGCGCAAGGAAACAGACGAAAGAAATGGCCCAACCCCCCCCCATACACATGTATATACATACGTCCACACACGCAAATATACATACCTACACAGCTTTCCATGGTTTACCCCAGACGCTTCACATGCCCTGCTTCAATCCACTGACAGCACGTCAACCCCGGTATACCACATCGCTCCAATTCACTCTATTCCTTGCCCTCCTTTCACCCTCCTGCATGCTCAGGCCCCGATCACACAAAATCTTTTTCACTCCATCTTTCCACCTCCAATTTGGTCTCCCTCTTCTCCTTGTTCCCTCCACCTCCGACACATATATCCTCTTGGTCAATCTTTCCTCACTCATCCTCTCCATGTGCCCAAACCACTTCAAAACACCCTCTTCTGCTCTCTCAACCACGCTCTTTTTATTTCCACACATCTCTCTTACCCTTACGTTACTCACTCGATCAAACCACCTCACACCACACATTGTCCTCAAACATCTCATTTCCAGCACATCCATCCTCCTGCGCACAACTCTATCCATAGCCCACGCCTCGCAACCATACAACATTGTTGGAACCACTATTCCTTCAAACATACCCATTTTTGCTTTCCGAGATAATGTTCTCGACTTCCACACATTCTTCAAGGCTCCCAGGATTTTCGCCCCCTCCCCCACCCTATGATCCACTTCCGCTTCCATGGTTCCATCCGCTGCCAGATCCACTCCCAGATATCTAAAACGCTTCACTTCCTCCAGTTTTTCTCCATTCAAACTCACCTCCCAATTGACTTGATCCTCAACCCTACTGTACCTAATAACCTTGCTCTTATTCACATTTACTCTTAACTTTCTTCTTCCACACACTTTTCCAAACTCAGTCACCAGCTTCTGCAGTTTCTCACATGAATCAGCCACCAGCGCTGTATCATCAGCAAACAACAACTGACTCACTTCCCAAGCTCTCTCATCCCCAACAGACTTCATACTTGCCCCTCTTTCCAGGACTCTTGCATTTACCTCCCTAACAACCCCATCCATAAACAAATTAAACAACCATGGAGACATCACACACCCCTGCCGCAAACCTACATTCACTGAGAACCAATCACTTTCCTCTCTTCCTACACGTACACATGCCTTACATCCTCGATAAAAACTTTTCACTGCTTCTAACAACTTTCCTCCCACACCATATATTCTTAATACCTTCCACAGAGCATCTCTATCAACTCTATCATATGCCTTCTCCAGATCCATATATATATATATATATATATATATATATATATATATATATATATATATATATATATTTTTTTTTTTATACTTTGTCGCTGTCTCCCACGTTTGCGAGGTAGCGCAAGGAAACAGACGAAAGAAATGGCCCAAACCCCCCCATACACATGTATATACATACGTCCACACACGCAAATATACATACCTATACATCTCAGTGTACACATATACATACACACACAGATATATACATATATACACATGTACATAATTCATAGTCTGCCTTTATTTGTTCCCATCGCCACCTCGCCATACATGGAATAACAACCCCCTCCCCCCTCATGTGTGCGAGGTAGCGCTAGGAAAGAGACCAAAGTCCCCATTCGTTCACACTCAGTCTCTAGCTGTCATGTAATAATACACCGAAACCACAGCTCCCTTTCCACATCCAGGCCCCACACACTTTCCATGGTTTACCCCAGACGTTTCACATGCCATGGTTCAATCCACTGACAGCACGTTAACCCCGGTATACCACATCGTTCCAATTCACTCTATTCCTTGCACGCCTTTCACTCTCCTGCATGATCAAGCCCCGATCACTCAAAATCTTTTTCACTCCATCTTTCCACCTCCAATTTGGTCTCCCACTTCTCCTCGTTCCCTCCACCTCCGACACATATATCCTCTTGGTCAATCTTTCCCCACTCATTCTTTCCATGTGACCAAACCATTTCAAAACACCCTCTTCTGCTCTCTCAACCACACTCTTTTTATTTCCACACATCTCTCTCACCCTTCCATTACTTACTCGATCAAACCACCTCACACCACATATTGTCCTCAAACATCTCATTTCCAGCAAATCCACCCTCCTGCACACAACTCTATCCATAGCCCATGCCTCGCAACCATACAACATTGTTGGAACCACTATTCCTTCAAACATACCCATTTTTGCTTTCCGAGATAATGTTCTCGACGTCCAAACATTCTTCAAGGCTCCCAGAATTTTCGCCCCCTCCCCCACCCTATGATTCACTTCCGCTACCATGGTTCCATCCGCAGCCAAATCCACTCCCAGATATCTAAAACACTTTACTTCCTCCAGTTTTTCTCCATTCAAACTTACCTCCCAATCGCCTTGAACCTCAACCCTACTGTACCTAATAACCTTGCTCTTATTCACATTTACTCTTAACTTTCTTCTTTCACACACTTTACCAAACTCAGTCACCAGCTTCTGCAGTTTCTTACATGAATCAGCCACCAGCACTGTATCATCAGCGAACAACAACTGACTCACTTCCCAAGCTCTCTCATCCACAACAGACTGCATATTTGCCCCTCTTTCCAAAACTCTTGCATTCACCTCCCTCACAACCCCATCCATAAACAAATTAAACAACCATGGAGACATCACACACCCCTGCCGCAAACCTACATTCACTGAGAACCAATCACTTTCCTCTCTTCCTACACGTACACATGCCTTACATCCTCGATAAAAAATTTTCACTGCTTCTAACAACTTGCCTCCCACACCATATATTCTTAAAACCTTACACAATATATTTCTATTTTCTTTCTTTTTTTTTTGTCGCTGTCTCCCGCTTTTGCGAGGTAGCGCAAGGAAACAGACGAAAGAAATGGCCCAACCCACCCCCATACACATGTATATACAAATGTCCACACACGCAAATATACATACCTACACAGCTTTCCATGGTTTACCCCAGACGCTTCACATGCCCTGATTCAATCCAATGGCAGCACGTCAACCCCGGTATACCACATCGATCCAATTCACTCTATTCCTTGCCCTCCTTTCACCCTCCTGCATGTTCAGGCCCCGATCACACAAAATCTTTTTCACTCCATCTTTCCACCTCCAATTTGGTCTCACACTTCTCCTCGTTCCCTCCACCTCCGACACATATATCATCTTGGTCAATCTTTCCTCACTCATTCTCTCCATGTGCCCAAACCATTTCAAAACACCCTCTTCTGCTCTCTCAACCACGCTCTTTTTATTTCCACACATCTCTCTTACCCTTACGTTACTTACTCGATCAAACCACCTCACATTGTCCTCAAGCATCTCATTTCCAGCACATCCATCCTTCTGCGCACAACTCTATCCATAGCCCACGCCTCGCAACCATACAACATTGTTGGAACCACTATTCCTTCAAACATAACCATTTTTGCTTTCCGAGATAATGTTCTCGACTTCCACACATTCTTCAAGGCTCCCAGGATTTTCGCCCCCTCCCCCACCCTATGATTCACTTCCGCTTCCATGGTTCCATCCGCTGCCAGATCCACTCCCAGATATCTAAAACACTTTACTTCCTCCAGTTTTGCTCCATTCAAACTTACCTCCCAATTGACTTGACCCTCAATCCTACTGTACCTAATAACCTTGCTCTTATTCACATTTACTCTTAACTTTCTTCTTTCACACACTTTACCAAACTCAGTCACCAGCTTCTGCAGGTTCTTACATGAATCAGCCAACAGCGCTGTATCATCAACGAACAACAACTGACTCACTTCCCAAGCTCTCTCATCCCCAACAGACTTCATACTTGCCCCTCTTTCCAAAACTCTTGCATTTACCTCCCTAACAACACCATCCATAAACGAATTAAACAACCATAGAGACATAACACACCACTGCCGCAAACCTACATTCACTGAGAACCAATCACTTTCCTCTCTTCCTACACGTACACATGCCTTACATCCTCGATAAAAACTTTTCACTGCTTCTAACAACTTGCCTCCACACCATATATTCTTAATACCTTCCACAGAGCATCTCTATCAACCCTATCATATGCCTTCTCCAGATCCATAAATTTTTTTTTTTTTTTTTTTTTGCTTTGTCGCTGTCTCCCGCGTTTGCGAGGTAGCGCAAGGAAACAGACGAAAGAAATGGCCCAACCCACCCCCATACACATGCCTTGATTCAATCCACTGACAGCATGTCAACCCCAGTATACCACATCAATCCAATTCACTCTATTCCTTGCCCTCCTTTCACCCTCCTGCATGTTCAGGCCCCGATCACACAAAATCTTTTTCACTCCATCTTTCCACCTCCAATTTGGTCTCCCTCTTCTCCTCGTTCCCTCCACCTCCGACACATATATCCTCTTGGTCAATCTTTCCTCACTCATTCTCTCCATGTGACCAAACCATTTCAAAACATCCTCTTCTGCTCTCTCAACCACGCTCTTTTTATTTCCACACATCTCTCTTACCCTTACGTTACTTACTCGATCAAACCACCTCACACCACACACTGTCCTCAAACATCTCATTTCCAGCACATCCATCCTCCTGCACACAACTCTATCCATAGTCCACGCCTCGCAACCATACAACATTGTTGGAACCACTATTCCTTCAAACATACCCATTTTTGCTTTCCGAGATAATGTTCTCGACTTCCACACATTCTTCAAGGCTCCCAGAATTTTCGCCCCCTCCCCCACCCTATGATCCACTTCCGCTTCCATGGTTCCATCCGCTGCCAGATCCACTCCCAGATATCTAAAACACTTCACTTCCTCCAGTTTTTCTCCATTCAAGCTCACCTCCCAATTGAATTGACCCTCAACCCTACTGTACCTAATAACCTTGCTCTTATTCACATTTACTCTTAACTTTCTTCTTTCACACACTTTACCAAACTCAGTCACCAGCTTCTGCAGTTTCTCACATGAATCAGCCACCAGCGCTGTATCATCAGCGAACAACAACTGACTCACTTCCCAAGCTCTCTCATCCCCAACAGACTTCATACTTGCCCCTCTTTCCAAAACTCTTGCATTCACCTCCCTAACAACCCCATCCATAAACAAATTAAACAACCATGGAGACATCACACACCCCTGCCGCAAACGTACATTCACTGAGAACCAATCACTTTCCTCTCTTCCTACACGTACACATGCCTTACATCCTCGATAAAAACTTTTCACTGCTTCTAACAACTTGCCTCCCACACCATATATTCTTAATACCTTCCACAGAGCATCTCTATCAACTCTATCATATGCCTTCTCCAGATCCATAAATGCTACATACAAATCCATTTGCTTTTCTAAGTATTTCTCACATACATTCTTCAAAGCAAACACCTGATCCACACATCCTCTACCACTTCTGAAACCACACTGCTCTTCCCCAATCTGATGCTCTGTACATGCCTTCACCCTCTCAATCAATACCCTCCCGTATAACTTACCAGGAATACTCAACAAACTTATAACTCTGAAATCTGAGCACTCACTCTTATCCCCTTTGCCTTTGTACAATGGCACTATGCACGCATTCCGCCAGGTGAGAACAATGGAAGTAAGGGGAGTGGGGGAGGAATGAGATGTATTTAGGGAATCAGTGATGGATTGCGCAAAAGATGCTTGTGGCATGAGAAGAGTGGGAGGTGGGTTGATTAGAAAGGGTAGTGAGTGGTGGGATAAAGAAGTAAGATTATTAGTGAAAGAGAAGACAGAGGCATTTGGACGATTTTTGCAGGGAAAAAATGCAATTGAGTGGGAGATGTATAAAAGAAAGAGACAGGAGGTCAAGAGAAAGGTGCAAGTGGTGAAAAAGAAGGCAAATGAGAGTTGGGGTGAGAGAGTATCATTAAATCTTAGGGAGAATAAAAAGATGTTCTGGAAGGAGGTAAATAAAGTGCATAAGACAAGGGAGCAAATGGGAACTTCAGTGAAGGGCGCAAATGGGGAGGTGATAACAAGTAGTGGTGATGTGAGAAGGAGATGGAGCGAGTATTTTGAAGGTTTGTTGAATGTGTTTGATGATACAGTGGCAGATATAGGGTGTTTTGGTCGAGGTGGTGTGCAAAGTGAGAGGGTTAGGGAAAATGATTTGGTAAACAAAGAAGAGGTAATAAAAGCTCTGCGGAAGATGAAAGCCGGCAAGGCAGCGGGTTTGGATGGTATTGCAGTGGAATTTATTAAAAAAAGGGGGGTGACTGTATTGATGACTGGTCGGTAAGGTTATTTAATGTATGTATGACTCATGGTGAGGTGCCTGAGGATTGGTGGAATGCTTGCATAGTGCCATTGTACAAAAGCAAAGGGGATAAAAGTGAGTGTTCAAATTACAGAGGTATAAGTTTGTTGAGTATTCCTGGGAAATTATATGGGAGGGTATTGATTGAGAGGGTGAAGGCATGTACAGAGCATCAGATTGGGGAAGAGCAGTGTGGTTTCAGAAGTGGTAGAGGATGTGTGGATCAGGTGTTTGCTTTGAAGAATGTATGTGAGAAATACTTAGAAAAGCAAATGGATTTGTATGAAGCATTTATGGATCTGCAGAAGGCATATGATAGAGTTGATAGAGATGTTCTGTGGAAGGTATTAAGAATATATGGTGTGGGAGGCAAGTTGTTAGAAGCAGTAAAAAGCTTTATCGTGGATGTAAGGCATGTGTACGTGTAGGAAGAGAGGAAAGTGACTGGTTCTCAGTGAATGTAGGTTTGCATCAGGGGTGTGTGATGTCTCCATGGTTGATTAATTTGTTTATGGATGGGGTTGTTAGGGAAGTGAATGGAAGAGTTTTGGAAATAGGGGCAAGTATGCAGTCTGTTGTGGATGAGAGCTTGGGAAGTGAGTCAGTTGTTGTTCGCTGATGATACAGCGCTGGTGGTTGATTCATGTGAGAAACTGCAGAAGCTGGTGACTGAGATTGGTAAAGTGTGTGAAAGAAGAAAGCTGAGAGTAAACGTGAATAAGAGCAAGGTTATTAGGTACAGTAGGGTTGAGGGAGACAAGTCAATTGGGAGGTAAGTTTGAATGGAGAAAAACTGGAGGAAGTGAAGTGTTTTAGATATCTGGGAGTGGATTTGGCAGCGGATGGAACCATGGAAGCGGAAGTGAATCATAGGGTGGGGGAGGGGGCGAAAATTCTGGAAGCCTTCAAGAATGTGTGGAAGTCGAGAACATTATCTCGGAAAGCAAAAATGGGTATGTTTGAAGGAATAGTGGTTCCAACAATGTTCTATGCTTGTGAGGTGTGGGCTATGGATAGAGTTGTGCGGAGGAGGGTGGATGTGCTGGAAATGAGATGTCTGAGGACAATATGTGGTGTGAGGTGGTTTGATCGAGTAAGTAATAATAGGGTAAGAGAGATGTGTGGTAATAAAAAGAGTGTGGTTGAGAATGCAGAGGAGGGTGTTTTGAAACGGTTTGGTCACATGGAAAGAATAAGTGAGGAAAGATTGACCAAGAGGATATATGTGTCAGAGGTGGAGGGAACGAGGAGAAGTGGAAGGCCTGAACATGCAGGAGGGTGAAAGGCGTGCAAGGAATAGAGTGAATTGGAAAGATGTGGTATACAGGGGTCGACATGCTGTCAATGGATTGAACCAGGGCATGTGAAGCGTCTGAGGTAAACCATGGAAAGTTCTGTGGGGCCTGGATGTGGAAAGGGAGCTGTGGTTTCGGTGCATCATTACATGACAGCTAGAGACTGAGTGTGAACGAATGTGGCCTTTGTTGTCTTTTCCTAACGCTACCTCGTGCACATGAGGGGGGAGGGGGTTGTTATTTCAGGTGTGGCGGGGTGGCAATGGGAATGAATAAAGGCAGCAAGTATGAATTATGTACATGTATATATGTATATGTCTGTGTGTGTACATATATGTATATGTTGAGATGTATAGGTATGTATATGTGTGTGTGTGGACGTGTATGTATAATGTGTATGTGGGTGGGTTGGGCCATTTTTTCGTCTGTTTCCTTGCGCTACCTCGCTATCGCGGGAGACCACTTCTGAAACCACACCACATAATTGCTGTTTCCCGCGTCAGTGAGGTACCACCAGGGAGTGGCCCATCCACTCATATACACATATACATAAATGCCCACATACGTACATATACATATCAACATACATACACATATGCAGACATTACATACATACACATGTACATATTCAAATTTGTTTGCCTTCATCTCTTCCTGTCGCTACCCCGCCCCACAGGAAAACAGCATCACTATCCCCTGCTTCAGTGAGGCAGTGCTAGGAATACAGACAAAAAGGCCACATTCATTCACACTTAGTGTCTAGCTTTCACATGTAATGCACCGAAACCACAGCTCCCTATCCACATCCAGCCCCCACAGGCCTTTCCATGATTTATCCCAGACACTTGACATGTCCTGGTTCAGTCCACTGACAGCACGTTGACCCCAGTATACCACATCGTTCCAATTCACTTACCCTCCTGTATGTTCGGGCCCAGATCACTCAAAATCTTTTTCACTCTATCCTTCCACCTTCAATTTGGTCTCCCACTTCTCCTTGTTCCCTCCACCTCTGACACATATATCCTCTTTGTCAATCTTTCTTCACTAATTCTCTCCATATGTCCAAACCATTTCATTACACCCTCTTCTGCTCTCTCAACCATACTCTTTTTATTTTCACACATCCCTCTTACTCTTACATTGCTTAATCGATCAAACCACCTCCCATCACATATTGTCCTCAAACATTTCATGTCCAACACATCTAACCTCTTCCATACAACCCTATATATAGCTCATGCCTCACAACCATATAACATTGTTGGAAGGACTATTCCTTAAAACATACCCATTTTTGCTCTCCGAGACAACATTCTTCATCACTCCCAGAACCTTCACCCCCTCCCCCACCCTGTGACTCACTTCTGCTTCCATAGTTCCAACTGCTGCTAATCCACTCCCAGATATCTAAAATACTTCACTTCCTCCAATTTTTCTCCATTCAAACTTACATCCCAATCAAACTGTCCTTCAACCCTAATGTGAATAAGAGCAAAGTTATTAACTTTGTTCTTATTCACATTTACTCTCAACTTTCTCCTTTCTCACACTTTTCCAATCTCAGTCACCAACCTCTGCAGTTTCTCACACAATTCAGTCACTAGAGCTGTATCATTGGCGAACAACAACTGACTCACTTCTCGTTCCCTTCACCTCTGTCACATATACCCTCTCATTCACAACAGACTGCATACTCACTCCTCTCTCCAAAACTCTTGCATTTACCTCCCTAACCACGCCATCTATCAACAAATTAAACCATCATGGGGATATCACACACCCCTGCCACAAACTGACATTCACTAGGAACAAATCACTCCCCTCTCTTCCTACTCGTACACATGCCTTACATCCTTGCCTTCATCCATTCTTGGCACTACCCTGCCCCACAGGAAACAACTTCGCTACCCCTTGCTTCAGCAAGGTAGTGCCAGGAAAAAAGAGAAAAAGGCCACATTCATTCACACTCAGTCTCTAGCTGTCTTGTGTAATGCACCGAAACCACAAGTCCCTATCCACATCCAGGCCCCACAGACTTTTCCATAGTTTACCCCAGACGTTTAACATGCTTTGGTTCAGTCCACTGACAGCATGTAGACCCCGGTATATCACATCGTTCCAATTCTCTCTTTTTCTTGTAAGCCTCTGCAAATCTTAATATGGCTTCTTACCAGTGTGAAGAACTGTGTGCCATACTAAGCTCATTCTCTGAATAGTCTCTTGCAATTTGAACATTAATTCCTTAACTCTTCAGTTTGCTTTCCTTTCCACTCTATAAATTACATTTTCATTTAATAACGAAAACAAAATCTTTTCATAAGAATATGTGGCTTACTATCATCACTTAGATAACACATAAAAGCTATGTAGATGTTTAAGTGCAACATGCTAAAAGTGCAGAGAAGGCCTGAGTGCCGAGTTGCCACTATGCATATCATACTGTTTGTTTTCCCTTCACTACAAAATTGTTCTATGATTACTAACATGGTTTTCTGATACAATGAATCTTTTCTTGTTATAATTAATCTGAACCAATGACTTTTTTTCATTACATCAGAATCATAAGTGTAAAATTACCAGCTCTCTCAATCAGATTCAATGTTGTCATATCAGGTGGCACAAGCAACACTGCCAACACTTGTGCCAGAAACATCTTTTCCTGCCTTAATGTGGTCAACTTTCAGTGTCAGAAGATCAAGTGTTCATAAAATCACTCTCTGCATGATCCAGAAACATATCTTTGTCAAGTAATTCAGGCTCATCATCTGCTGAATCTTCTAAATCTAGCTAAAACCTGGTCCATTTCCTTTTTAGGAAACCCATGGGATCTTCTGTTATAATCACTCTGAATCAATGATTGTTTTTTATAACCGCAGAATCATGTGAATAAAATTACCTGCTGCACCAGTTGGATGCACTGTTGTCATGGTCAGACAAGCATTGGCAACAATGCCTTCACTTGTGCTTGAAACACCTTTTACAGCCTCTTCTTGGTCAACTTTCAATGTTAAAAGAGTCAGTGTCCATAAAATTACTATGAAAATCCAACAGCAATCATTGTCAAACAAGTAAAATGTATTGGCATGGCTGACTTTGGGTAGAAATTTTCACCAAGTGCCAACCCAGCAACCACTCAGATTTAGTATGTATGTATGTATGTATGTATGTATGTATGTATGTATGTATGTATGTATGTATGTATGTATGTATGTATGTATGTATGTATGTATGTATGTATGTATGTATGTATGTATGTATGTATGTATGTATGTATGTATGTATGTATGTATGTATGTATGTATGTATGTATGTATGTATGTATGTATGTATGTATGTATGTATGTATGTATGTATGTATGTATGTATGTATGTATGTATGTATGTATGTATGTATGTATGTATGTATGTATGTATGTATGTATGTATGTATGTATGTATGTATGTATGTATGTATGTATGTATGTATGTATGTATGTATGTATGTATGTATGTATGTATGTATGTATGTATGTATGTATGTATGTATGTATGTATGTATGTATGTATGTATGTATGTATGTATGTATGTATGTATGTATGTATGTATGTATGTATGTATGTATGTATGTATGTATGTATGTATGTATGTATGTATGTATGTATGTATGTATGTATGTATGTATGTATGTATGTATGTATGTATGTATGTATGTATGTATGTATGTATGTATGTATGTATGTATGTATGTATGTATGTATGTATGTATGTA
Source organism: Panulirus ornatus (assembly GCF_036320965.1). Classification (NCBI taxonomy): domain Eukaryota; kingdom Metazoa; phylum Arthropoda; class Malacostraca; order Decapoda; family Palinuridae; genus Panulirus; species Panulirus ornatus. Next base: position 60,190,879 of record NC_092243.1, on the reverse strand, counting down.
TGTATGTATGTATGTATGTATGTATGTATGTATGTATGTATGTATGTATGTATGTATGTATGTATGTATGTATGTATGTATGTATGTATGTATGTATGTATGTATGTATGTATGTATGTATGTATGTATGTATGTATGTATGTATGTATGTATGTATGTATGTATGTATGTATGTATGTATGTATGTATGTATGTATGTATGTATGTATGTATGTATGTATGTATGTATGTATGTATGTATGTATGTATGTATGTATGTATGTATGTATGTATGTATGTATGTATGTATGTATGTATGTATGTATGTATGTATGTATGTATGTATGTATGTATGTATGTATGTATGTATGTATGTATGTATGTATGTATGTATGTATGTATGTATGTATGTATGTATGTATGTATGTATGTATGTATGTATGTATGTATGTATGTATGTATGTATGTATGTATGTATGTATGTATGTATGTATGTATGTATGTATGTATGTATGTATGTATGTATGTATGTATGTATGTATGTATGTATGTATGTATGTATGTATGTATGTATGTATGTATGTATGTATGTATGTATGTATGTATGTATGTATGTATGTATGTATGTATGTATGTATGTATGTATGTATGTATGTATGTATGTATGTATGTATGTATGTATGTATGTATGTATGTATGTATGTATGTATGTATGTATGTATGTATGTATGTATGTATGTATGTATGTATGTATGTATGTATGTATGTATGTATGTATGTATGTATGTATGTATGTATGTATGTATGTATGTATGTATGTATGTATGTATGTATGTATGTATGTATGTATGTATGTATGTATGTATGTATGTATGTATGTATGTATGTATGTATGTATGTATGTATGTATGTATGTATGTATGTATGTATGTATGTATGTATGTATGTATGTATGTATGTATGTATGTATGTATGTATGTATGTATGTATGTATGTATGTATGTATGTATGTATGTATGTATGTATGTATGTATGTATGTATGTATGTATGTATGTATGTATGTATGTATGTATGTATGTATGTATGTATGTATGTATGTATGTATGTATGTATGTATGTATGTATGTATGTATGTATGTATGTATGTATGTATGTATGTATGTATGTATGTATGTATGTATGTATGTATGTATGTATGTATGTATGTATGTATGTATGTATGTATGTATGTATGTATGTATGTATGTATGTATGTATGTATGTATGTATGTATGTATGTATGTATGTATGTATGTATGTATGTATGTATGTATGTATGTATGTATGTATGTATGTATGTATGTATGTATGTATGTATGTATGTATGTATGTATGTATGTATGTATGTATGTATGTATGTATGTATGTATGTATGTATGTATGTATGTATGTATGTATGTATGTATGTATGTATGTATGTATGTATGTATGTATGTATGTATGTATGTATGTATGTATGTATGTATGTATGTATGTATGTATGTATGTATGTATGTATGTATGTGTGTATATGGGTGGATGGGTTTCCTGGCACTACCTCGATGGTGCAGGAAGCAGTGGTCAAGTATAAATAAATAAATAGTATATAAACATATATGACTTTGTAATTCGAACACTCACATGATCCAGTCAACAACACAGTCACCTACCTTCTGATATATTCAACAGCAGTAACATTCATTCCAGCTGTCTTACCACATTTTGTGTTACACAAGGCTTTCACCACTGTCAGTCACACCATTCTCTATGGTTCTTTCTCTTCGCATATCACCCCAACCCAAACACCCTTACATATGCCACCCTACCATCAAATGATTATTGTGTGGTCATTGGTAACTCAAGGTTGGGTCATTTAGATACCTGCTTCTTTCCCTACACATCAAAGCTTTGGAACTTTCAACCTTCTCATGTTTTTCCCAATAACTATGACCTGGTACATTTCAAAAGATAGGTCTTTCACTTCCTCCTAAATTCATAAATACTTTACTTTGTCTTTTCTTTTTATGTTTCATAATTCTCTCTATATTTCAATTAATGCCTGGCCTTGATATGGACTTTTGTCTGCGACTCGGGAAAAAAAATATTGCCTATATCTGATGCCCATGCCCTTCAGCAACTCCCTCAAGGGGGTTGCCATGGCAAAAGAGTCTATGTAAGTGGTGAACCCCTGTGCCACTTCTTAGCCTTTTAGTGCCTCACCCTTAATAGGCCACCGGCAGAGGGCAACTCCAAAGCAGTGTTTCCAGAGGATCCTACCTAATGTTACTAATGACTACTTCTACCTAATGTTCCAATCTACTACTTATACCTAATGCTCCAACCAACTTCTTTAACTTAATATTCATCTAATGTTCCTACCTACTACTTCAATTTTTTGATCCTACCATTTGCCACCACAGGAAAATCTAGTAATGAATAATGAGCTGTGTGAGTCAAGTGTTGTTGAGATTGCATGTTTGAGGACAGAATGCCAGCAGTCCACACATGGGTGAGGCACAAAGAAAAGACAGTTATCTGGGTCGAAGGAGTGCAATTTGACAACCACTAAAATGTTGACTCACTACGCACCCTCCCAATACCCGATGGTAGTAACATCAATATACCTCCCTGGTCAGGGGCTGCCATCCAACTACAAACTACAATATCATAAATTCCCAATCACCAATCCTTTTTCAGCACAAAATCCACAAGATGCTCACAGTTTCTATCAACCTTACAGAATATCCTACGTCTCCCAATTATACCCTCAACTGCTATATTTTACCCACTTTCGCATTTACATTATCCATCCATAATATTTGATCTCTCATCAAAACTGTTGACACATTCATCCTAAAACACTCACCTCTCTTTATTGATCTAGTGGCCAGGTGCACAAAGCAATAATAATCACCCACCTCTTGCAATTTACTTTCATTTTTACCTGGATCAGTCTGGTGTTCACTTCATTAACACTTTTTCCCACAACTCCTCCTTCAGTAAAAGCACTACCCCTTCCAAAGCTCTCGACCACACAAAAACCCCTGACTTTACCCTTAAGACATTCCCACACCATTCTTCCTCCTTACCCATGAGTTCTGTTTCACTTGTAGATAGAACATCCAGGTTCCTTTTCTCAAACATACTATCTATTTCTCATTTCTTTTCATCTTGGTTACATTCAAACATTTTCAAAAAATCCAGCTTAAACCTTCAAGGAAGATGGGCACTCTTTGCTTGGCTCCACCTTCTGTTCCATCTTTTGGAAACTGCAAATCATGGAGGAGTCAGTTTCCAGCCCCCACTCCCATCCCTCTTAGTCACCTTACACATCATGCTGGGAATATGTGGAAAGTATTCATTCTTCACTATCATGATGAATATACAATTAACTGGGAAGTATTCTGAGAAACTGTGTTCTCTGCACATCTGCACATTTTAGGTATGTGTTTGAGTGCTCTGATTCCAGTAATTCTTTTTTGTCTGGAAATATATCTGTCTCTAGCAGTCAAGCTTGTGGACAACCTAGTATATCTGTGATTGGGAAGACGATGGAGTAAAAACCTCATTCATAACAAAGCACCTAATTCTAATGGTAGGTAATCAAACCATTTCAGGAAAAGAATACACAATAAACAATGCTATATTTTGTTTACTCATTTTCCCTCACCATCATCACATACATAACCTGCTCCTCAACTTTTACTATCCATCATTTCATATTCTTAGGAAAATGAATTCTCCTATTATCATTCTACCTACAGAATGATGATGAAAGAATTATTTCTAATTTCATTTTTCCATACTTATTTGCCAATTCGAGTAAAGCACTAAGAACATAAGAAATGACCTCGTTTGCCCACATCCACTACATAGTTGTCAGGTATAAAATACCAAGACCAGAGCCTCCCATTCACTGCCAAACTCCTACAGACCTTTCCATGGTCTTCCTAACCACTCCATAACATATGCCTTGTTCAGCTCGAGTACTACATCCCTCCAATTCACTCTCTCCCATGCATGCCTCGTACACTTCTGCATGTTTAGGCCCAAAGCCCTCATGGCATCTTTCATTTTATCCTTCCAACTCTTCTTTGGTTCTTCCATTTCCCTTGTTACTGAATGAATGTCTGACACAGTCTATATATCTATCTATATCTCTGATACCTGTTCCCTTTGGGAACTCCCTCAAGGGGGTGGCCACAGCAATAGTTTCCATAACTGATGAGCTCCAATGGTGCTTTGTAGCCTTCAATACATCATCTTTAACAGGCCACTGGAAGAGGGCAACTCTGGCAGTGTTTTCAGTGGCTCCTTCCTAATGTTCCTACCAACTATGATCTAAAGTGTCTACCTAATACTCCTGCTTAATGTTGCAGCCTACTACTTCTACCTAATGCTCCCAGATAATGCTCCTACCTACTACTACCCTATGTTTCTTCCTAAGGCTTCAGTCTAATGTTCCTACCTACTAATTCTAACTACTGCCCCTACCATTTTGCCAAAAAGCACCTATTCTTTGCATGCTTTCCCATAATACATTATTCTACTAATTTTTTTCTGAAGTCCATTTTGTTGGTAGAGACTAATCATGCAAAAACAGCTTACTCGTATCTTCTTTACTCTAAAATAACACTAAATCTTTTTAACTATGGTGGTACTTCTTACCTTCAACATTTAATATAGAATGGATTGTACACAACAAAAGCAAATGTACAATACTTGTAGAAAAGTCTAAGAAAGGTTAATAAAATATTTTTCTTCCATTTTTCCTTTGGTACATGTACTTGCTTTGGCATACAAATCATGTGGAAGAGTAGATCTAACATGGGAACACCACTAAAATTATGGAAAAGCCACATGAATGTATGTTTTAGAACCAACTATAAGAAGCACTTTTTAACACAAGGTGTGATATTGAAAAGCTGATATGTAAAATGTTTGAGAGATTCTGCAAAGATAGTGCTTATAGGGCAGAACAAGAGAGAGAGAGAGAGAGAGAGAGAGAGAGAGAGAGAGAGAGAGAGAGAGAGAGAGAGAGAGAGAGAGAGAGAGATTCTACAACGCTCTTTCTAAGACATACAACAAATTATGTGATTATATAAAGGCTAGAGGAAACTAGAACTAGCTTCTGACAAATTACAGCTATTGAATGAGCAAAAGAGATTAGGAGATAAAGAATCTAATATCAGATTAAAATGGCATCACTTACCTGTGTTACTCTGAGTATTGTTCTGAGTGGCTGGAGGTGTTGAAAGACCCAACAAGTCTGCTGACGTAGAATTGTTCACCTGGGGAATTGGAAAGGCTGCACTGGATGGTGATTTCGTCTTGAGCTACCATACAAAAGTAAGCCAAAATGAAGGATAACAAAATCAAACATGTAAAAAGCTTAAGAACAAAACAAAAAACAACAGAAAATATAAAAAAGCAACATACATATATGGGGGCATACACATATGCACATGCAAATGTGGTGAAAGAATATAAATACACTAACTGCTAAGAAAAATGTTCTATGTCAAATAAATCAAAGTACTCAGAAAAATCATCGACGCGAATGTACTTACTATTATCATTATGGGCCCTACTGTTACGCAAACTAAAACTTTACATGACATTTAAAGTCAATAAATACTCCAAAAGACATTAATTACGCTAAGAAATCTATGATGTAAATATAGCAATTTGTGAATGAGCACAAGCTATGACCAAATTACCATGTGGAATATAATGAGCCTAAGGAAAAAAAAAAAAAATGGAGAATACAATGAGGAGATAAACAAAGACAAACATGAGTGAATGAAGATATGCTGGAAATGACAAAAATGAATTACTTGGTGAACTCACAGCCTTTATGACAAGGCCAAAAGAGTGAAACTTGGTGGATCAAATGTTCAATGTCCTACAAATAACTTACTCTGTCACTCTATATTCAATCCTTAATTGTCAGGTGACCATAAAAATCATTCATAAGCTGAAAAAATTTGGTTGTTCCACTATAATGAAGGAAATATTTAAAAAGTAATGGATATGTAAATACAAAAGGAAAAATATAACTTACATGGCCATAGTACAGTGCTAAAGTTATTGCATAAAGCTCCTACAAAGGATTAGTGGCAGGGAAGAAGTGGTGGATAAAGACCAAGAATGTAAGCCTCAGATGCAAGTTCAATAATGACTCATTACTTAGTATGAAAGAAATACAAGTAAACATAGAGAATATTGAGAAACATGTGAGCTATTTATATGACCATGAACACAGCTTAAAGATGATGAATAATTCTCTTGACAATGAAACACAGACAGAAAGTGACTCTTGACCCAAAGTCACTAAATGATACCCCATGATTTAAAACAAGGAATACAAATAAATTCAAAGGGTAGACCACTGGGTCCCTTCAGGCCTGTTTATGGGAGGAAGAGGAGGTCAGAACATCATAAATCAGTGTGGCAAGGGTAAAAAGACATAGATATGTTTATCTATATATATGTGAATATGAGTGGATGGGCCATTCTTTGTCTGTTTCCTGGCACTACCTCACTAATGCAAGAAACAGTAATTAAGTATAATAATTATATTTATTTATTTATTTTATCTATTTTGCTTTGTCGCTGTCTCCCGCGTTAGCGAGGTAGTGCAAGGAAACAGACGAAAGAATGGCCCAACCCACCCACATACACATGTATATACATACACGTCCACACAAGCAAATATACATACCTATACATCTCAATGTACACATATATATGCACACACAGACATATACATATATACACATGTACATAATTCATACTGTCTGCCTTTATTTATTCCCATCGCCACCTCGCCGCACATATAATAACAACCCCCTCCCCCCTTAAGTGTGCGAGGTAGCGCTAGGAAAAGACAACAAAGGCCCCATTCGTTCACACTCAGTCTCTAGCTGTCATGTAATAATGCACCGAAACCACAGCTCCCTTTCCACATCCAGGCCCCACACAACTTTCCTTGGTTTACCACAGACGCTTCACATGCCCTGGTTCAATCCATTGACAGCATGTCATCCGCGGTATACCATATCGTTCCAATTCACTCTATTCCTTGCACGCCTTTCACCCTCCTGCATGTTCAGGCCCCAATCACACAAAATCTTTTTCACTCCATCTTTCCACCTCCAATTTGGTCTCCCACTTCTCCTCGTTCCCTCCACCTCTGACACATATATCCTCTTGGTCAATCTTTCCTCACTCATTCTCTCCATGTGACCATTTCAAAACACCCTCTTCTGCTCTCTCAACCATACACTTTTTATTTCCACATATCTCTCTTACCCTTACATTACTTACTCGATCAAACCACCTCACACCACATACTGTCCTCAAACATCTCATTTCCAGCACATCCACCCTCCTGCACACATCTCCATAATAATAATTTTTTTTTTTTCATACTATTCGCCATTTCCCGCATTAGCGAGGTAGAATTAAGAACAGAGGACTGGGCCTTTGAGGGAATATCCTCACCTGGCCCCCTTCTCTGTTCCTTCTTTTGGAAAATTAAAAAATAATGATAATAATAATAATAAGTGTGGTTTCAGAAGTGGTAGAGGATGTGTGGATCAGGTGTTTGCTTTGAAGAATGTATGTGAGAAATACTTAGAAAAGCAAATGGATTTGTATGTAGCATTTATGGATCTGGAGAAGGCATATGATAGAGTTGCTCTGTGGAAGGTATTAAGAATATATGGTGTGGGAGGCAAGTTGTTAGAAGCAGTGAAAGGTTTTTATCGAGGATGTAAGGCATGTGTACGTGTAGGAAGAGAGGAAAGTGATTGGTTCTCAGTGAATGTAGGTTTGCGGCAGGGGTGTGTGATGTCTCCATGGTTGTTTAATTTGTTTATGGATGGGGTTGTTAGGGAGGTAAATGCAAGAGTCTTGGAAAGAGGGGCAAGTATGAAGTCTGTTGGGGATGAGAGAGCTTGGGAAGTGAGTCAGTTGTTGTTCGCTGATGATACAGCGCTGGTGGCGGATTCATGTGAGAAACTGCAGAAGCTGGTGACGGAGTTTGGTAAAGTGTGTGGAAGAAGAAAGTTAAGAGTAAATGTGAATAAGAGCAAGGTTATTAGGTACAGTAGGGTTGAGGGTCAAGTCAATTGGGAGGTGAGTTTGAATGGAGAAAAACTGGAGGAAGTGTTTTAGATATCTGGGAGTGGATCTGTCAGCGGATGGAACCTTGGAAGCGGAAGTGGATCATAGGGTGGGGGAGGGGGCGAAAATTTTGGGAGCCTTGAAGAATGTGTGGAAGTCGAGAACATTATCCCGGAAAGCAAAAATGGGTATGTTTGAAGGAATAGTGGTTCCAACAATGTTGTATGGTTGCGAGGCGTGGGCTATGGTTAGAGTTGTTCGCAGGAGGATGGATGTGCTGGAAATGAGATGTTTGAGGACAATGTGTGGTGTGAGGTGGTTTGATCGAGTAAGTAACCTAAGGGTAAGAGAGATGTGTGGAAATAAAAAGAGCGTGGTTGAGAGAGCAGAAGAGGGTGTTTTGAAATGGTTTGGGCACATGGAGAGAATGAGTGAGGAAAGATTGACCAAGAGGATATATGTGTCGGAGGTGGAGGGAACGAGGAGAAGAGGGAGACCAAATTGGAGGTGGAAAGATGGAGTGAAAAGGATTTTGTGTGATCGGGGCCTGAACATGCAGGAGGGTGAAAGGAGGGCAAGGAATAGAGTGAATTGGAGCGATGTGGTATACAGGGGTTGACGTGCTGTCAGTGGATTGAATCAAGGCATGTGAAGCGTCCGGGGTAAACCATGGAAAGCTGTGTAGGTATGTATATTTGCGTGTGTGGACGTGTGTATGTACATGTGTATGGGGGGGGGTTGGGCCATTTCTTTCGTCTGTTTCCTTGCGCTACCTCGCAAACGCGGGAGACAGCGACGAGGTATAAAAAAAAAAAAAAAAAAAAAATAAGTGAGTGCTCAAATTACAGAGGTATAAGTTTGTTGAGTATTCCTGGTAAATCATATGGGAGGGTATTGATTGAGAGGGTGAAGGCATGTACAGAGCATCAGATTGGGGAAGAGCAGTGTGGTTTCAGAAGTGGTAGAGGATGTGTGGATCAGGTGTTTGCTTTGAAGAATGTATGTGAGAAATACTTAGAAAAGCAAATGGATTTGTATGTAGCATTTATGGATCTGGAGAAGGCATATGATAAAGATGATAGAGATGCTCTGTGGAAGGTATTAAGAATATATGGTGTGGGAGGCAAGTTGTTAGAAGCAGTGAAAAGTTTTTATCGAGGATGTAAGGCATGTGTACGTGTAGGAAGAGAGGAAAGTGATTGGTTCTCAGTGAATGTAGGTTTGCGGCAGGGGTGTGTGATGTCTCCATGGTTGTTTAATTTGTTTATGGATGGGGTTGTTAGGGAGGTGAATGCAAGAGTTTTGGAAAGAGGGGCAAGTATGAAGTCTGTTGGGGATGAGAGAGCTTGGGAAGTGAGTCAGTTGTTCGCTGATGGTACAGCGTTGGTGGCTGATTCATGTGAGAAACTGCAGAAGCTGGTGACTGAGTTTGGTAAAGTGTGTGAAAGAAGAAAGTTAAGAGTAAATGTGAATAAGAGCAGGGTTATTAGGTACAGTAGGGTTGAGGGTCAAGTCAATTGGGAGGTAAGTTTGAATGGAGAAAAACTGGAGGAAGTAAAGTGTTTTAGATATCTGGGAGTGGATCTGGCAGCGGATGGAACCATGGAAGCGGAAGTGGATCATAGGGTGGGGGAGGGGGCGAAAATCTTGGGAGCCTTGAAGAATGTGTGGAAGTCGAGAACATTATCTCGGAAAGCAAAAATGGGTATGTTTGAAGGAATAGTGGTTCCAACAATGTTGTATGGTTGCGAGGCGTGGACTATGGATAGAGTTGTGCGCAGGAGGATGGATGTGCTGGAAATGAGATGTTTGAGGACAGTGTGTGGTGTGAGGTGGTTTGATCGAGTAAGTAACGTAAGGGTAAGAGAGATGTGTGGAAATAAAAAGAGCGTGGTTGAGAGAGCAGAAGAGGATGTTTTGAAATGGTTTGGTCACATGGAGAGAATGAGTGAGGAAAGATTGACCAAGAGGATATATGTGTCGGAGGTGGAGGGAACGAGGAGAAGAGGGAGACCAAATTGGAGGTGGAAAGATGGAGTGAAAAAGATTTTGTGTGATCGGGGCCTGAACATGCAGGAGGGTGAAAGGAGGGCAAGGAATAGAGTGAATTGGATTGATGTGGTATACTGGGGTTGACGTGCTGTCAGTGGATTGAATCAAGGCATGTGTATGGGGGTGGGTTGGGCCATTTCTTTCGTCTGTTTCCTTGCGCTACCTCGCAAACGCGGGAGACAGCGACAAAGCCAAAGAAAAAAAAAATAATAATAATAATAGAAATAACAACAAATGTTGAAAACAAATATAAAATCATCATGTAATGAACAAGGTGCAAATAAAGTCAATCTTGGATTTGAAACAAAATACACATAAAGTCTATTCTCAAATATATCTAAGGTACTGCTTTCAACCATTCTAACTGGTAAATCATTCCATATATCAACAATCCTGTTGAAAAAAGTACTTTGCCTCATTCGAGGTAAAACGTGCACCCATTAGTTTGTAAATATTGCTATGCTTATATTTAATCAGACAAATTATCCATAGGTAGCCTGTTAAATCAACACTGTCAGAGCCTTTAATAATCTTTAATACTTGTATCATATCACCTCTTAAACTTCTTTTCTGTAAGCTAAATAGATTTAAGCTGTATAATCAACTCCCTCAGGATTCATTTCTCATTCCAGGAATCATCTTAGCAATGTGCCTCTGTACTCTCCATTCTATCTATATGTTTTTCAAGTAAGGTGACCAAACCGAGCACAATAGTCAAGCCGAGGATAGGGGAAGAGCAGTGTGGTTTCAGATGTGGTAGAGGATGTGTGGATCAAGTGTTTGCTTTGAAAAATGTGCATGAGAAATACGAAAAACAGATGGATTTGTATGTAGCATTTATGGATCTGGAGAAGGCATATGATAGGGATGATACAGACACTTTGTGGAAGGTCTAAGTGTATATAGAGGGCCTGGGAAGTGAGTCAGTTGTTGTTTGCTGATGATACAGCTCTGGTGGCTGATTCGAGTGAGAAACTGCAGAAGTTGGTGACTGAGTCTGGAGTGTGTGAAAGGCGAAACTTGAGAGTAAATGTGAATACAAGCAAGGTTATCAGGTTCATTATGGTTAAGGGACAAGCAAACTGGGATGTAAGTTTGAATGGAGAAAAACTGGAGTAAGTGAAGTATTTTAGATATTTGAGAGTGGATTTAGCAGCGAATGGAGCCATGGAAGCTGAAGTGAGTCACAGTGTGGAGGAAAGGGTGAAGGTTCTGGGAGTGATGAAGAATGTTTGGAAAGAGAGAACATTATCTCAGAGAGCAAAAATGGGTATGTTTGAAGGAATAGTAGTTCCAACATCATGTGGTTGCGAGGTATGGACTATAGATTAAGTTTGTGTGGAGGAGGGTGGAGATGGTGGAAATAAAATGTTTGAAGACAATATGTTTTGTTAGGTGGCGTGATCGAGTAAGTAATGAAAGGGTAGGAGATATGTGTGGTAATAAACAGTGTGTGGTTGAGAGAGCAGAAGAGGGTGTGTTGAAATGGTTTGCACATAAGGAGAGAATGAGGGAGCAACGGTTAACAAAATGGATTTATGTGTTAGAGGTGGAGGGAACAAGGAAAAGTGGGAGACCAAATTGGAGGCAGAAGGATGAAAATTTTGAGCAATCGGGGCCTGAACAAGCAGGAGGGTCAAAGGCGTGCAAGGAATAAAGTGAATTGGAATGATGTGGTATACTGGGGTCGACAAGCTGTCAATGGATTGAATCAGGGTATGTGAAGTGTCTGGGGTAAACCATGGAAAGTTTTGTGGGGCCTGGATGTGGAAAGGGAGCTGTGGCTTTGGTGCATTATACATGACAGCTAGAGACTAACTGTGAACAAATGTGGCCTTTGTTGTCTTTTCCTAGGGTAGGGGAGTTGTCATTTCATGTGTGGTGGGGTGGTGACGGGAATGAATAAAGGCAGCAGTATGAGTTATGTACATGTGTATATATGTATATGTCTGTGTATGTATATATATGTATGCGATGAAATGTATAGGTATGTATATGTGCGTGTATGGATGTGTATATATATACATGTGCATGTGGGTGGGTTGAGCCATTCTTTTGTCCGTTTCCTTGTGCTACCTTGCTAATGCAGGAGACAGCAACAAAGTGTAATTAAAAAATATATATACATATACATGTGTGTGTGTGTATACGAGTGGATGTTCGTCTTTTGTATGTTTCCTGGCGCCATCTTGCTGACGACGGAAATAGCAACTGAGTATAATAAAATTCAATAAATATATAAATCATCCCTGGGGATAGGGGAGAAATAATACTTCCCACGTATTCCCTGCGTGTCATAAAAGACGACTAAAAGGGGAAGGAGCGGTGGACTAGAAATACACAAGTTTTTAATTTTCCAAAAGCAGGAACAGAGAAGAAGGCCAAGTGAGGATTTTGTGTCCTAGGCTTAGTCCTCTCTTCTTAACATTACTTCACTAATGCGGGAAATAGTGAATATGTCTATAGAGAAAAAATATATATATATATATATATATATATATATATATATAAAAAAAAAAAAAAAAAAATATATATATATATATATTTTTTTTGCTTTGTCGCTGTCTCCCGCGTTTGCAAGGTAGCGCAAGGAAACAAACGAAAGAAATAGCCCAACCCACCCCCATACACATGTATATACATACGTCCACACATGCAAATATACATACCTACCCAGCTTTCCATGGTTTACCCCAGATGCCTCACATGCCCTGATTCAATCCACTGACAGTACGTCAACCCCGGTATACCACATCGATCCAATTCACTCTATTCCTTGCCCTCCTTTCACCCTCCTGCATGTTCAGGCCCCGATCACACAAAATCTTTTTCACTCCATCCTTCCACCTCCAAATTGGTCTCCCACTTCTCCTCGTTCCCTCCACCTCCGACACATATATCCTCTTGGTCAATCTTTCCTCACTCATTCTCTCCATGTGCCCAAACCATTTCAAAACATCCTCTTCTGCTCTCTCAACCACGCTCTTTTTATTTCCACACATCTCTCTTACCCTTACGTTACTTACTCGATCAAACCACCTCACACTACACATTGTCCTCAAACCTCTCATTTCCTGCACATCCATCCTCCTGCGCACAACTCTATCCATAGCCCACGCCTCGCAACCATACAACATTGTTGGAACCACTATTCCTTCAAACATACCCATTTTTGCTTTCCGAGATAATGTTCGACTTCCACACATTCTTCAAGGCTCCCAGAATTTTCACCCCCTCCCCCACCCTATGATCCACTTCCGCTTCCATGGTTCCATCCGCTGCCAGATCCGCTCCCAGATATCTAAAACACTTTACTTCCTCCAGTTTTTCTCCATTCAAACTTACCTCCCAATTGACTTGACCCTCAACCCTACTGTACCTAATAACCTTGCTCTTATTCACATTTACTCTTAACTTTCTTCTTCCACACACTTTACCAAACTCAGTCACCAGCTTCTGCAGTTTCTCACATGAATCAGCCACCAGTGCTGGATCATCAGCGAACAACAACTGACTCACTTCCCAAGCTCTCTCATCCCCAACAGACTTCATACTTGCCCCTCTTTCCAAAACTCTTGCATTCACCTCCCTACCAACCCCATCCATAAACAAATTAAACAACCATGGAGACATCGCACACCCCTGCCGCAAACCTATATTCACTGAGAACCAATCACTTTCCTCTCTTCCTACACGTACACATGCCTTACATCCTCGATAAAAACTTTTCACTGCTTCTAACAACTTGCCTCCCACACCATATATTCTTAATACCTTCCACAGAGCATCTCTATCAACTCTATCATATGCCTTCTCCAGATCCATAAATGCTACATACAAATCCATTTGCTTTTCTAAGTATTTCTCACATACATTCTTCAAAGCAAACACCTGATCCACACATCCTCTACCACTTCTGAAACCACACTGCTCTTCCCTAATCTGATGCTCTGTACATGCCTTCACCCTCTCAATCAATACCCTCCCATATAATTTACCAGGAATACTCAACAAACTTATACCTCTGTAATTTGAGCACTCACTCTTATCCCCTTTGCCTTTGTACAATGGCACTAGGCACGCATTCCGCCAATCCTCAGGCACCTCACCATGGGTCATACATACATTAAATAACCTTACCAACCAGTCAATAATACAGTCACCCCCTTTTTTAATGAAATATATATATATATATCCCTGGGGATAGGGGAGAAAGAATACTTCCCACGTATTCCCTGCGTGTCGTAGAAGGCGACTAAAAGGGGAGGGAGCGGGGGGCTGGAAATCCTCCCCTCTCGTTTTTTTTTTTTTTTTTAATTTTCCAAAAGAAGGAACAGAGAATTCAGCCAGGTGAGGATATTCCCTCAAAGGCCCAGTCCTCTGTTCTTAACGCTACCTCGCTAATGCGGGAAATGGCGAATAGTTTGAAAGAAAAGAAAGATATATATATATATATATATATATATATATATATATATATATATATATATATATATATATATATATATATATTATCCCTGGGGATAGGGGAGAAAGAATACTTCCCACGTATTCCCTGCGTGTCGTAGAAGGCGACTAAAAGGGGAGGGAGCGGGGGGCTGGAAATCCTCCCCTCTCGTTTTTTTTTTTTTTCCCAAAAGAAGGAACAGAGAATTCGGCCAGGTGAGGGTATTCCCTCAAAGGCCCAGTCCTCTGTTCTTAACGCTACCTCGCTAATGCGGGAAATGGCGAATAGTTTGAAAGAAAGAAAGATATATATATATATATATATATATATATATATATATATATATATTTTTTATATATATATATATATATATATATATATATATATATATATATATATATTTTTTTTTTCACCAAAGATGCTTGTGGCATGAGAAGCGTGGGAGGTGGGCAGATTAGAAAGGGTAGTGAGTGGTGGGATGAAGAAGTATGATTATTAGTGAAAGAGGTGAGAGAGGCATTTGACGATTTTTGCGAGGAAATAATGCAAATGACTGGGAGATGTATAAAAGAAAGAGGCAGGAGGTCAAGACAAAGGTGCAAGAGGTGAAAAAGAGGGCAAATGAGAGTTGGGGTGAGAGAGTATCATTAAATTTTAGGGAGAATAAAAAGATGTTTTGGAAGGAGGTAAATAAAGTGCGTCAAGATAAGGGAACAAATGGGAACTTCAGTGAAGAGGGCTAATGGGGAGGTGATAACAAGTAGTGGTGATGTGAGGAGATGGAGTGAGTATTTAAAGGTTTGTTGAATGTGTTTGATGATAGAGTGGCAGATATAGGATGTTTTGGTCGAGGTGGTGTGCAAAGTGAGAGGGTTAGGGAAAATGATTTGGTAAACAGAGAAGAGGTAGTAAAAGCTTTGCGGAAGATGAAAGCCGGCAAGGCATCGGGTTTGGATGGTATTGCAGTGGAATTTATTAAAAAAGATAGTGACTGTATTGTTGACTGGTTGGTAAGGTTATTTAATGTATGTATGATTCATGGTGAGGTGCCTGAGGACTGGCGGAATGCTTGCATAGTGCCATTGTACAAAGGCAAAGGGAACAAAGGTGAGTGCTCAAATTACAGAGGTATAAGTTTGTTGAGTATTCCTGGTAAATTATATGGGAGGGTATTGATTGAGAGGGTGAAGGCATGTACAGAGCATCAGACTGGGGAAGAGCAGTGTGGTTTCAGAAGTGGTTGAGGATGTGTGGATCAGGTGTTTGCTTTGAGGAATGCATGTGAGAAATACTTAGAAAAGCAAATGGATTTGTATGTAGCATTTATGGATCTAGAGAGGGCATA
This sequence comes from Panulirus ornatus, assembly GCF_036320965.1. Classification (NCBI taxonomy): domain Eukaryota; kingdom Metazoa; phylum Arthropoda; class Malacostraca; order Decapoda; family Palinuridae; genus Panulirus; species Panulirus ornatus. The sequence goes on along the minus strand of NC_092243.1, from coordinate 60,174,907 downwards.
TGATAGAGTTGATAGAGATGCTCTGTGGAAGGTATTAAGAATATATGGTGTGGGAGGCACGTTGTTAGAAGCAGTGAAAAGTTTTTATCGTGGATGTAAGGCATGTGTACGTGTAGGAAGAGAGGAAAGTGATTGGTTCTCAGTGAATGCAGATTTGCAGCAGGGGTGTGTGATGTCTCCATGGTTGCTTAATTTGTTTACGGATGGGGTTGTTAGGGAGGTGAATGCAAAAGTTTTGGAAAGAGGGGCAAGTATGCAGTCTATTGTGGATGAGAGAGCTTGGGAAGTGAGTCTGTTGTTGTTCGCTGATGATACAGCACTGGTGGCTGATTCATGTGAGAAACTGCAGAAGATGGTGACTGAGTTTGGTAAAGTGTGTGAAAGAAGAAAGTTGAGAGTAAATGTGAATAAGAGAAAGGTTATTAGGTACAGTAGGGTTGAGGATCAAGTCAACTGGGAGGTAAGTTTGAATGGAGAAAAGCTGGAGGAAGTGAAGTGATTTAGATATCTGGGAGTGGATTTGGCAGCGGATGGAACCATGGAAGCGGAAGTGAATCATAGGGTGGGGGAGGGGGCGAAAATTCTGGGAGCCTTGAAGAATGTGTGGAAGTCAAGAACATTATCTCGGAAAGCAAAAATGGGTATGTTTGAAGGAATAGTGGTTCCAACAATGTTGTATGGTTGCGAGGCGTGGGCTATGGACAGAGCGAGATGTTTGAGGGCAATGTGTAGTGTGAGGTGGTTTGATCGAGTAAGTAATAATAGGGTAAGAGAGATGTGTCGTAATAAAAAGAGTGTGGTTGAGAGAGCAGAAGAGGGTGTTTTGAAATGGTTTGGTCACATGGAGAGAATGAGTGAGGAAAAATTGACAAAGAGGATATGTGTGTCAGAGGTGGAGGGAACGAGGAGAAGTGGGAGACCAAATTGGAGGTGGAAAGATGGGGCGAAAAAAATTTTGAGCAATCGGGGCCTGAACATGCAGGAGGGTGAAAGACGTGCAAGGAATAGGGTGAACTGGAACGATGTGGTATACTGGGGTCGACATGCTGTTAATGGATTGAACCAAGGCATGTGAAGTGTCTGCGGTAAACCATAGAAAGTTTTGTAGGGCCTGGATGTGGAAAGGGAGCTGTGGTTTCGGCGCATTATACATGACGGCTAGAGACTGAGTGTGAACGAATGTGGCCTTGCTGTCTTTTCCTAGCGCTACCTACTGGGGTCGACATGCTGTTAATGGATTGAACCAAGGCATGTGAAGTGTCTGCGGTAAACCATAGAAAGTTTTGTAGGGCCTGGATGTGGAAAGGGAGCTGTGGTTTCGGTGCATTATACATGACAGCTAAAGACTGAGTGTGAACGAATGTGGCCTTTGCTGTCTTTTCCTAGCCCTACCTCACACGCATGTGGGGGGAGGGGGTTGTCATTTCATGTGTAGCGGGGTAGCGACGGGAATGAATAAAGGTAGCAAGTAAGAACTATGTACATGTGTATATATGTATATGTCTGTGTATGTATATACGTGTATACACTGAAATGTTTAAGTATGTATATGTGCATGCATGCACGTGTATGTACATACATGTGGGTGAGTTGGGCCATTCTTTCGTCTGTTTCCTTGCGCTACCTCGCTAATGCGGAAGACAGCGACAAAGTATAATGACAATAATAAGTTTCCTGCTGAACCTTGGTGGTGGCTGAGGTGACAATAAATGATAATTTCTCCCCATAGTAAGTCATCCTCCAGCTTCGCTAATGAAAGCACCTTTTTATGTTTTCTTGTTAGAAAATCTGAGCAGCATTTAGCTATATTTAGAGAACCAGTCAGATGATGTCCTGAAATGACAATATTTATGTCTTTGGATCATGTGCAGCATGATTTCATGGGCACCAATTCTTACAGCATTCAAAGTTGCCCAGGATAAGGTAGAAGATTTTCTAGCAAAAGTGGAGACACTGTGTCAGCACCTGATTCTGACAACATTGTCAATGTGGTGTGGCTAGTTATTTTACTAAAATTTATAGTTTTGATATGGAAAAATCATTGATCACATTGATTATAACAAGTGAAGGCTAATCATATAAGATAATACAAATCAGTAAACAAAAATTTCAGTGTAGATAAAATGAATGATAAAATATGTGCAATGGCAACTCACTTGACATCTAGGATTTAATCCCACACTTTTTAGCACATTGTGCTGAAACATCTACAAAATTTCTAAACACCTTGAAAGAAAGTGGATGAAATACATTTTCAACATGATATCTATCACTGTTATATGAAAATCTTTGATGCTGTAATGTTAAATACATTTGTAATCACTTTTTTAACAAACATTGAGGGGTAGAAAGGAAAACTTAATTAAGCATTAAGGGATTAAGTAAGCATGGCACATTGGCAAAATTTCAAAAAATATGGTAATCTACTGACTGGTAAACACAGTGGTAAGTTACTATCTGGTTCATTTTAGTATGTATGCAAGAATAATATCATAAAACTTCACAACTTCATCTTTAACAAGGCATGGCAAAAAAAAAAAAGAGGGAGGCATAAATATGGTAGAGAGGACATGTCATGAATCAATGTGCAATAAGGTATGCCAGAGTGAAAAGTACTAAATCAGAAAATGCTGAGGTGTACACTTTTGGTGATGCTTCAAGATAATAATACTGTGTTAATGAGTCAGATTAAAGCACTGCTAAATACAATCTGAAAACTGTAAAAAGAATGCAAAGGAAGCTAAGAAAGTAAATACGCATGAAACTCAGGATATTCCCTCAGGGTGAGGACATGAAAATTAACAAAAGTGGAGAAGGTAGAGAAAACCAGCGATTGAAAGGCAAAAGTGCTGGAGTACAGACAAATCTAGTGAAAGGTTGAAAACTCTCTTTTAGGTGAAGAAGGAGTGGTGCAGCTTAGTCTTTAAATACAAGGAGGAGAGGAAGTAGTGCAGTATATGCTTTCCAGAAGAATGCAAAATAGACATTCCTTGAGAAAGAAGTGTGGAGTCTGGATGGCTCACAAAGAATGAGAAACTGGATTTGATTTGAAAGTCAAGAAAAGCTACTGCATTTACTCAAAATAAAGCAGCAAATTTTTCTCCCACAACGTTGCAAAAATTGGGGAGGCTACTACAACAAGACAAATAGTCAAAAAGACATTTCAGAGTGGTTTCTACCACGTCCAAAGCTGTTTCAACACAATAGCAATTACGATACAATGTATACTCTTCCCCTATTCCATCTTTCTCACTAATAAATACATAACTAATAAAATTCTTATACATGAATTACTTCTAAACAGATGAAATTATGGTAAAACACAGACATTCACCTATTTTGACAGCATACCCACAATGACCCATGCATTTCGTTGCCATTATTTCTGCTGTAAATTTTTGTACTGAAACTAACATTGTTACACAACCAATGCACTGAACTTTCATGACATTGTGCAGTACTGCATTTCCACTGGATGCTTCATATGCCCCAGTTCAGGCCATTGACAGCATGTTGGTCCCTGTATACCACATCACTCCACTCTATCCCATACACCCCTTTCACCATTTTGCATGTTTGGGCTCCAATCACTCAAAATCTTTTTCAATACCTCCTTCTGTCTCCAATTTGGTCTCCCACTTCTTGTCTCCTCCACTCCTGACACGTATATCCTTTTTCAACCTCTCTATACGACCAAACCATTTCAGTAAGCATTCTTTAGCTCTTGCAATTACACTCTTATCACCACACCTCTCTCTTCCCTTTGTATTACATGCTCAATCTATATATATATATATATATATATATATATATATATATATATATATATATATATATATATTTTTTTTTCGTACTATTCGCCATTTCCCGCGATAGCGAGGTAGCATTAAGAACAGAGGACTGGGCCTTTGAAGGAATATCATCACCTGGCCCCCTTTTCTGTTCCTTCTTTTGGAAAATTGAAAAAAACGAGAGGGGAGGATTTCCAGCCACCCGCTCCCTCCCCTTTTAGTCGCCTTCTACGACACGCAGGGAATACGTGGGAAGTATTCTTTCTCCCCTATCCTCAGGGATAATATATATATATATTTTTCTTTTTTTTTCTTTTCATACTATTCGCCATTTCCCGCATTAGTGAGGTAGCATTAAGAACAGAGGACTGGGCCTTTGAGCCTTTTTTTTTTTTTTTTTTTTTTTTTTTTTTCCAAAAGAAGGAACAGAGAAGGAAGGATATATATATATATATATATATATATATATATATATATATATATATATATATATATATATATATTTTTTTTTGCTTTGTCGCTGTCTCCCGCGTCTGCGAGGTAGCGCAAGGAAACAGACGAAAGAAATGGCCCAACCCACCCCCATACACATGTATATAAATACGTCCATACACGCAAATATACATACCTACACAGCTTTCCATGGTTTACCCCAGACGCTTCACATGCCCCGATTCAATCCACTGAAACCCCGGTATACCACATCGCTCCAATTCACTCTACTCCTTGCCCTCCTTTCACCCTCCTGCATGTTCAGGCCCCGATCACACAAAATCTTTTTCACTCCATCTTTCCACCTCCAATTTGGTCTCCCTCATCTCCTTGCTCCCTCCACCTCCGACACATTTATCCTCTTGGTCAATCTTTCCTCACTCATCCTCTCCATGTGCCCAAACCACTTCAAAACACCCTCTTCTGCTCTCTCAACCACGCTCTTTTTATTTCCACACATCTCTCTTACCCTTACGTTACTCACTCGATCAAACCACCTCACACCACACATTGTCCTCAAACATCTCATTTCCAGCACATCCATCCTCCTGCGCACAACTCTATCCATAGCCCACGCCTCGCAACCATACAACATTGTTGGAACCACTATTCCTTCAAACATACCCATTTTTGCTCTCCGAGATAATGTTCTCGACTTCCACACATTCTTCAAGGCCCCCAGAATTTTCGCCCCCTCCCCCACCCTATGATCCACTTCCGCTTCCATGGTTCCATCCGCTGCCATATCCACTCCCAGATATCTAAAACACTTCACTTCCTCCAGTTTTTCTCCGTTCAAACTCACCTCCCAATGGACTTGACCCTCAACCCTACTGTACCTATATATACCTGTATATATATATATATATATATATATATATATATATATATATATATATATATATATATATATATATTTTTTTTTTTGTTTTGTCGCTGTCTCCCACGTTTGCGAGGTAGCGCAAGGAAACAGACGAAAGAAATGGCCCAACCCACCCCCATACACATGTATATACATACGTCCACACACGCAAATATACATACCTACACAGCTTTCCATGGTTTACCCCAGACGCTTCACATGCCTTGATTCAATCCACTGACAGCACGTCAACCCCGGTATACCACATCGCTCCAATTCACTCTATTCCTTGCCCTCCTTTCACCCTCCTGCATGTTCAGGCTCCGATCACACAAAATCTTTTTCACTCCATCTTTTCACCTCCAATTTGGTCTCCCTCTTCTCCTCGTTCCCTCCACCTCCGACACATATATCCTCTTGGTGAATCTTTCCTCACTCATTCTCTTCATGTGCCCAAACCATTTCAAAACACCCTCTTCTGCTCTCTCAACCACGCTCTTTTTATTTCCACACATCTCTCTTACCCTTACGTTACTTACTCGATCAAACCACCTCACACCACACATTGTCCTCAAACATCTCATTTCCAGCACATCCATCCTCCTGCGCACAACTCTATCCATAGCCCACGCCTCGCAACCATACAACATTGTTGGAACCACTATTCCTTCAAACATACCCATTTTTGCTTTCCGAGATAATGTTCTCGACTTCCACACATTCTTCAAGGCTCCCAGAATTTTCGCCCCCTCCCCCACCCTATGATCCACTTCCGCTTCCATGGTTCCATCCGCTGCCAGATCCACTCCCAGATATCTAAAACACTTCACTTCCTCCAGTTTTTCTCCATTCAAACTCACCTCCCAATTGACTTGACCCTCAATCCTACTGTACCTAATAACCTTGCTCTTATTCACATTTATATATATATATATATATATATATATATATATATATATATATATATATATATATATATATATATATTCACATTTACTCTTAACTTTCTTCTTCCACAACTTTTCCAAACTCAGTCACCAGCTTCTGCAGTTTCTCACATGAATCAGCCACCAGCGCTGTATCATCAGCGAACAACAACTGACTCACTTCCCAAGCTCTCTCATCCCCAACAGACTTCATACTTGCCCCTCTTTCCAAAACTCTTGCATTTACCTCCCTAACAACCCCATCCATAAACAAATTAAACAACCATGGAGACATCACACACCCCTGCCGCAAACCTACATTCACTGAGAACCAATCACTTTCCTCTCTTCCTACACGTACATATGCCTTACATCCTCGATAAAAACTTTTCACTGCTTCTAACAACTTTCCTCCCACACCATATATTCTTAATACCTTCCACAGAGCATCTCTATCAACTCTATCATATGCCTTCTCCAGATCCATAAATGCTACATACAAATCCATTTGCTTTTCTAAGTATTTCTCACATACATTCTTCAAAGCAAACACCTGATCCACACATCCTCTACCACTTCTGAAACCACACTGCTCTTCCCCAATCTGATGCTCTGTACATGCCTTCACCCTCTCAATCAATACCCTCCCATATAATTTACCAGGAATACTCAACAAACTTATACCTCTGTAATTTGAGCACTCACTCTTATCCCCTTTGCCTTTGTACAATGGCACTATGCACGCATTCCGCCAATCCTCAGGCACCTCACCATGAGTCATACATACATTAAATAACCTTACCAACCAGTCAACAATACAGTCACCCCCTTTTTTAATAAATTCCACTGCAATACCATCCAAACCTGCTGCCTTGCCGGCTTTCATCTTCCGCAAAGCTTTCACTACCTTTATTAGGTACAGTAGGGTTGAGGGTCAAGTCAATTGGGAGGTGAGTTTGAATGGAGAAAAACTGGAGGAAGTGAAGTGTTTTAGATATCTGGGAGTGGATCTGGCAGCGGATGGAACCATGGAAGCGGAAGTGGATCATAGGGTGGGGGAGGGGGCGAAAATCCTGGGGGCCTTGAAGAATGTGTGGAAGTCGAGAACATTATCTCGGAAAGCAAAAATGGGTATGTTTGAAGGAATAGTGGTTCCAACAATGTTGTATGGTTGCGAGGCGTGGGCTATGGATAGAGTTGTGCGCAGGAGGATGGATGTGCTGGAAATGAGATGTTTGAGGACAATGTGTGGTGTGAGGTGGTTTGATCGAGTGAGTAACGTAAGGGTAAGAGAGATGTGTGGAAATAAAAAGAGCGTGGTTGAGAGAGCAGAAGAGGGTGTTTTGAAGTGGTTTGGGCACATGGAGAGGATGAGTGAGGAAAGATTGACCAAGAGGATATATGTGTCGGAGGTGGAGGGAACAAGGAGAAGAGGGAGACCAAATTGGAGGTGGAAAGATGTAGTGAAAAAGATTTTGTGTGATCGGGGCCTGAACATGCAGGAGGGTGAAAGGAGGGCAAGGAATAGAGTGAATTGGAGTGATGTGGTATACCGGGGTTGACGTGCTGTCAGTGGATTGAAGCAGGGCATGTGAAGCGTCTGGGGTAAACCATGGAAAGCTGGGTAGGTATGTATATTTGCGTGTGTGGACGTATGTATATACATGTGTATGGGGGGGGGGGGCATTTCTTTCATCTGTTTCCTTGCGCTACCTCGCAAACGCGGGAGACAGCGACAAAGTATAATAAAAATAAAAATATATACATATATATATATATATATATATATTTTTTTTTTTTTTTTTTTTTTTTTTTTTATACTTTGTCGCTGTCTCCCGCGTTTGCGGGGTAGCGCAAGGAAACAGACGAAAGAAATGGCCCCCCCCCCCCATACACATGTACATACACACGTCCACACACGCAAATATACATACCTACACAGCTTTCCATGGTTTACCCCAGACGCTTCACATGCCTTGCTTCAATCCACTGACAGCACGTCAACCCCTGTATACCACATGACTCCAATTCACTCTATTTCTTGCCCTCCTTTCACCCTCCTGCATGTTCAGGCCCCGATCACACAAAATCTTTTTCACTCCATCTTTCCACCTCCAATTTGGTCTCCCTCTTCTCCTCGTTCCCTCCACCTCCGACACATATATCCTCTTGGTCAATCTCTCCTCACTCATTCTCTCCATGTGCCCAAACCATTTCAAAACACCCTCTTCTGCTCTCTCAACCACGCTCTTTTTATTTCCACACATCTCTCTTACCCTTACGTTACTTACTCGATCAAACCACCTCACACCACACATTGTCCTCAAACATCTCATTTCCAGCACATCCATCCTCCTGCGCACATCTCTATCCATAGCCCACGCCTCGCAACCATACAACATTGTTGGAACCACTATTCCCTCAAACATACCCATTTTTGCTTTCCGAGATAATGTTCTCGACTTCCACACATTTTTCAAGGCTCCCAAAATTTTCGCCCCCTCCCCCACCCTATGATCCACTTCCGCTTCCATGGTTCCATCCGCTGACAGATCCACTCCCAGATATCTAAAACACTTCACTTCCTCCAGTTTTTCTCCATTCAAACTCACCTCCCAATTGACTTGACCCTCACCCCTACTGTACCTAATAACCTTGCTCTTATTCACATTTACTCTCAACTTTCTTCTTTCACACACTTTACCAAACTCAGTCACCAGCTTCTGCAGTTTCTCACATGAATCAGCCACCAGCGCTGTATCATCAGCGAACAACAACTGACTCACTTCCCAAGCTCTCTCATCCCCAACAGACTTCATACTTGCCCCTCTTTCCAGGACTCTTGCATTTACCTCCCTTACAACCCCATCCATAAACAAATTAAACAACCATGGAGACATCACACACCCCTGGCGCAAACCTACATTCACTGAGAACCAATCACTTTCCTCTCTTCCTACACGTACACATGCCTTACATCCTCGATAAAAACTTTTCACTGCTTCTAACAACTTGCCTCCCACACCATATATTCTTAATACCTTCCACAGAGCATCTCTATCAACTCTATCATATGCCTTCTCCAGATCCATAAATGCTACATACAAATCCATTTGCTTTTCTAAGTATTTCTCACATACATTCTTCAAAGCAAACACCTGATCCACACATCCTCTACCACTTCTGAAACCGCACTGCTCTTCCCCAATCTGATGCTCTGTACATGCCTTCACCCTCTCAATCAACACCCTCCCATACAATTTACCAGGAATACTCAACAAACTTATACCTCTGTAATTTGAGCACTCACTCTTATCCCCTTTGCCTTTGTACAATGGCACTATGCACGCATTCCGCCAATCCTCAGGCACCTCACCATGAGTCATACATACATTAAATAACCTTACCAACCAGTCAACAATACAGTCACCCCCTTTCTTAATAAATTCCACTGCGATACCATCCAAACCTGCTGCCTTGCCGGCTTTCATCTTCCGCAAAGCTTTCACTACCTCTTCTCTGTTTACCAAATCATTTTCCCTAACCCTCTCACTTTGCACACCACCTCGACCAAAACACATGTATATATACATATGTATATATGTATATATGTATATATATATATATATATATATATATATATATATATATATATATATATATATATATATATCCCTGGGGATAGGGGAGAAAGAATACTTCCCACGTATTCCCTGCGTGTCGTAGAAGGCGACTAAAAGGGGAGGGAGCGGGTGGCTGGAAATCCTCCCCTTTCTTGTTTTTTTTAATTTTCCAAAAGAAGGAACAGAGAAGGGGGTCAGGTGAGGATATTCTCTCTAAGGCCCAGTTCTCTGTTCTTAATGCTACCTCGCTAACGCAGGAAATGGCAAATAGTATGAAAAAAAAAAAAAAAAAAAAATATATATATATATATATATATATATATATATATATAAGGTATAAGTTTGTTGAGTAGGTATGTATATTTGCGTGTGTGGACGTATGTATATACATGTGTATGGGGGGGGGGCATTTCTTTCATCTGTTTCCTTGCGCTACCTCGCAAACGCGGGAGACAGCGACAAAGTATAATAAAAATAAAAATATATACATATATATATATATATATATATATATATATATATATGTATATATGTATATATGTATATATATATATATATATATATATATATATATATATATATATATATATATATATATAAGGTATAAGTTTGTTGAGTATTCCTGGTAAATTATATGGGAGGGTATTGATTGAGAGGGTGAAGGCATGTACAGAGCATCAGATTGGGGAAGAGCAGTGTGGTTTCAGAAGTGGTAGAGGATGTGTGGATCAGGTGTTTGCTTTGAAGAATGTATGTGAGAAATACTTAGAAAAGCAAATGGATTTGTATGTAGCATTTATGGATCTGGAGAAGGCATATGATAAGAGTTGATAGGGATGCTCTGTGGAAGGTATTAAGAATATATGGTGTGGGAGGAAAGTTGTTAGAAGCAGTGAAAAGTTTTTATCGAGGATGTAAGGCATGTGTACGTGTAGGAAGAGAGGAAAGTGATTGGTTCTCAGTGAATGTAGGTTTGTGGCAGGGGTGTGTGATGTCTCCATGGTTGTTTAATTTGTTTATGGATGGGGTTGTTAGGGAGGTAAATGCAAGAGTTTTGGAAAGAGGGGCAAGTATGAAGTCTGTTGGGGATGAGAGAGCTTGGGAAGCGAGTCAGTTGCTGTTCGCTGATGATACAGCGCTGGTGGCTGATTCATGTGAGAAACTGCAGAAGCTGGTGACTGAGTTTGGTAAAGTGTGTGGAAGAAGAAAGTTAAGAGTAAATGTGAATAAGAGCAAGGTTATTAGGTACAGTAGGGTTGAGGGTCAAGTCAATTGGGAGGTGAGTTTGAATGGAGAAAAACTGGAGGAAGTAAAGTGTTTTAGATATCTGGGAGTGGATCTGGCAGCGGATGGAACCATGGAAGCGGAAGTGGACCATAGGGTGGGGGAGGGGGCGAAAATTCTGGGGGCCTTGAAGAATGTGTGGAAGTCGAGAACATTATCTCGGAAAGCAAAAATGGGTATGTTTGAAGGAATAGTGGTTCCAACAATGTTGTATGGTTGCGAGGCGTGGGCTATGGATAGAGTTGTGCGCAGGAGGATGGATGTGCTGGAAATGAGATGTTTGAGGACAATGTGTGGTGTGAGGTGGTTTGATCGAGTGAGTAATGTAAGGGTAAGAGAGATGTGTGGAAATAAAAAGAGCGTGGTTGAGAGAGCAGAAGAGGGTGTTTTGAAGTGGTTTGGGCACATGGAGAGAATGAGTGAGGAAAGATTGACCAAGAGGATATATGTGTCGGAGGTGGAGGGAACGAGGAGAAGAGGGAGACCAAATTGGAGGTGAAAAGATGGAGTGAAAAAGATTTTGTGTGATCGGAGCCTGAACATGCAGGAGGGTGAAAGGAGGGCAAGGAATAGAGTGAATTGGAGCGATGTGGTATACCGGGGTTGACGTGCTGTCAGTGGATTGAATCAAGGCATGTGAAGCATCTGGGGTAAACCTTGGAAAGCTGTGTAGGTATGTATATTTGAGTGTGTGGACGTATGTATATACATGTGTATGGGGGGGGTTGGGCCATTTCTTTCGTCTGTTTCCTTGCGCTACCTCGCAAACGTGGGAGACAGCGACAAAGTATAATAAATAAAATATATATATATATATATGGTGGTGTGCAAAGTGAGAGGGTTAGGGAAAATGATTTGGTAAACAGAGAAGAGGTAGTAAAAGCTTTGCGGAAGATGAAAGCCGGCAAGGCAGCAGGTTTGGATGGTATTGCAGTGGAATTTATTAAAAAAGGGGGTGACTGTATTGTTGACTGGTTGGTAAGGTTATTTAATGTATGTATGACTCATGGTGAGGTGCCTGAGGATTGGCGGAATGCTTGCATAGTGCCATTGTACAAAGGCAAAGGGGATAAGAGTGAGTGCTCAAATTACAGAGGTATAAGTTTGTTGAGTATTCCTGGTAAATTATATGGGAGGGTATTGATTGAGAGGGTGAAGGCATGTACAGAGCATCAGATTGGGGAAGAGCAGTGTGGTTTCAGAAGTGGGAGAGGATGTGTGGATCAGGTGTTTGCTTTGAAGAATGTATGTGAGAAATACTTAGAAAAGCAAATGGATTTGTATGTAGCATTTATGGATCTGGAGAAGGCATATGATAGAGTTGATAGAGATGCTCTGTGGAAGGTATTAAGAATATATGGTGTGGGAGGCAAGTTGTTAGAAGCAGTGAAAAGTTTTTATCGAGGATGTAAGGCATGTGTACGTGTAGGAAGAGAGGAAAGTGATTGGTTCTCAGTGAATGTAGGTTTGCGGCAGGGGTGTGTGATGTCTCCATGGTTGTTTAATTTGTTTATGGATGGGGTTGTTAGGGAGGTAAATGCAAGAGTTTTGGAAAGAGGGGCAAGTATGAAGTCTGTTGGGGATGAGAGAGCTTGGGAAGCGAGTCAGTTGTTGTTCGCTGATGATACAGCGCTGGTGGCTGATTCATGTGAGAAACTGCAGAAGCTGGTGACTGAGTTTGGTAAAGTGTGTGGAAGAAGAAAGTTAAGAGTAAATGTGAATAAGAGCAAGGTTATTAGGTACAGTAGGGTTGAGGGTCAAGTCAATTGGGAGGTGAGTTTGAATGGAGAAAACTGGAGGAAGTGAAGTGTTTTAGATATCTGGGAGTGGATCTGTCAGCGGATGGAACCATGGAAGCGGAAGTGGACCATAGGGTGGGGGAGGGGGCGAAAATTCTGGGAGCCTTGAAGAATGTGTGGAAGTCGAGAACATTATCTCGGAAAGCAAAAATGGGTATGTTTGAAGGAATAGTGGTTCCAACAATGTTGTATGGTTGCGAGGCGTGGGCTATGGATAGAGTTGTGCGCAGGAGGATGGATGTGCTGGAAATGAGATGTTTGAGGACAATGTGTGGTGTGAGGTGGTTTGATCGAGTGAGTAACGTAAGGGTAAGAGAGATGTGTGGAAATAAAAAGAGCGTGGTTGAGAGAGCAGAAGAGGGTGTTTTGAAGTGGTTTGGGCACATGGAGAGAATGAGTGAGGAAAGATTGACCAAGAGGATATATGTGTCGGAGGTGGAGGGAACGAGGAGAAGAGGGAGACCAAATTGGAAGTGGAAAGATGGAGTGAAAAGGATTTTGTGTGATCGGGGCCTGAACATGCAGGAGGGTGAAAGGAGGGCAAGGAATAGAGTGAATTGGAGCGATGTGGTATACAGGGGTTGACGTGCTGTCAGTGGATTGAATCAAGGCATGTGAAGCGTCTGGGGTAAACCATGGAAAGCTGTGTAGGTATGTATATTTGCGTGTGTGGACGTGTGTATGTACATGTGTATGGGGGGGGTTGGGCCATTTCTTTCGTCTGTTTCCTTGCGCTACCTCGCAAACGCGGGAGACAGCGACAAAAAAAAAAAAAACAAAAAAAAAAAAAATATATATATATATATATATATATATATATATATATATATATATATATATATATCTGACGCCTGTACCTAATGGAACTCACTGAAGGGGGTGGCCCCTGCAAAAGTCTCCATAACTAAAGAACTCCAGTGCCACTTCTTAGCCCTTAGTGCCTCACCCTCAACAGGCTACTAGCAGAGAGCAACTCTAATGCAGTGTTTACAGAGGTTTCTACCTAATGTTCTTACTGACTACCTCTACCTAATGCTCATTCCCAATATTCCTACCTAATATCCCTGCCTAAATATTTGTACTTAACACTTTTATCTACTGTCCCAATCATTTTGCCAAAAGGCAGGGCTAGCACATAGTGCTCACCACAGGAAAATTTAGAGTTACGAAGAATGAGCTGTGTAAGTTCACTGTTGTCAAGTGTTATATATGACAAGGAGAGCCTGCATATTTGTGGAGAGAATTCTAGTAGTCCACATGTGGGTTAGGCAGAAAGAAAAGACAGTTACTTGCATCAGAGGAATGAAACTTAACAACCACTGAAGTGCTGGCTCACTAAGCAGTTGTCACTAACCCTCCCGATACCCAGGTGGGTAGTACTGGTAATACATCTCCCTAGTCAATGGCTGCCTACCAACTAATACCTACCACAAACTACCTTGAAACATTTCATTTCTAACACATCAACCCTTCTTTGCATATCCTAATCTACAGCCCATGCCTAACATCCATACATCAATGGGACTAAATTGCTTTCAAACATACCCATTTTCACTGAGCTTTATAAACATTCCTCCATGCCTCAAGAACCTTCACTCCTTAACCTACCCTTTGACTTACTTCCACTTCCAAATTTTCTGCATTCAAAATCATCCCCAGCTAACTCAGTCACCAACTTCTACTGTGTTATATGCAAACAACAATTGATTCTTCTCCCAAGCCCCCTCATCCCCTTTAGAATACACTCATCTGTCTTTCCAAGACCCTTGCAATTGCTTCCCTAACCACCCTATCCATATATAAATTAAACAGCCACAGTGACATGACACAACCCTGCCAAAGGCCAACATTCACCTGGAACCACTCACTCTCCTCTCTTTCTACTCATACACATGCCACCTGCCCTTGAAAAAATTCTCACTGTTTCTCGTAGCTTTACTCCCACACCATATAACTGTATGACTTTTCACAAGGCATCATCATCAATCCTATCATATGCTTTCTCTAGGAAAAAGTGACAGTGAATGAGAAGATAGAGGTGTATTGGAAGTCTTTAAAGGGAAGGAGTTTAATAGTGAGAGAAAATCAAGAGAAAAGAAAACATGGGAACAACAGTGAAGGAGGAAAATGGGGAAGTGGTAACAGGTATAAATAAGGTGAGGACATGATGGGTTGGAAAGGTATGCAAAGGGTCATGGAAAGCAGTTTGGTGACGAGAGAAGAAGTGATGAAAGCCTTGTATAGGATGAAATGTGGTAAGGCAGCTGGAGTGGATGGTATCACAGCTGAATTTCTTTAGAAACTGGTTGACTGTTCTGTTGCTTGGTTAATTAGGATCCTCGCTGTGTGTATGAATCATGCTGAGGTGCCTCAGACTGGTGGAAAGCATGCACAGTGCCGCTTTGTAAAGGCAAGTGGTTCAAAGGTGAGTGTTCAAACTAAAAAGGTACTAGTTTGTTGAATGTACCCATAAGTTGTTTGGTGGAGTGGTGACTGAGAGGGTGAAGGCATGTACAGAGTATTAGATTCTTTATTTCGTGGGGTGGGGGGAAGAGAGAGAGAGACTGCATTTTTTAGATGTGTGGATCAGGTGTTTGTTTTGATGCATGTTTGTGAGAAATACTTAGAGCAGTGGTTCCCAGAACCTAGGTTGTGACCCAAATGAGGGCTGCATGTATGTTTCTGAGGGCCACAAAATTATGAAATACAGTAAAATTTCGATATAACAGACTAATCAGGGAGAGGGGGGGATCTGTTCATGCTGAAAGTCTATTAAATCGAGAATGTAACCTATGGACCATTTTTAATACAATATACAGTAATACAATTTGTATGTATGTATGTATGTATGTATGTATGTATGTATGTATGTATGTATGTATGTATGTAGCATTTATGGATCTGGAGAAGGCATATGATACAGTTGATAGAGATGCTCTGTGGAAGGTATTAAGAATATATGGTGTGGGAGGCAAGTTGTTAGAAGCAATGAAAAGTTTTTATCGAGGATGTAAGGCATGTGTACGTGTAGGAAGAGAGGAAAGTGATTGGTTCTCAGTGAATGTAGGTTTGCGGCAGGGGTGTGTGATGTCTCCATGGTTGTTTAATTTGTTTATGGATGGGGTTGTTAGGGAGGTGAATGCAAGAGTTTTGGAAAGAGGGGCAAGTATGAAGTCTGTTGTGGATGAGAGAGCTTGGGAAGTGAGTCAGTTGTTGTTTGCTGATGATACAGCGCTGGTGGCTGATTCATGTGAGAAACTGCAGAAGCTGGTGACTGAGTTTGGTAAAGTGTGTGAAAGAAGAAAGTTAAGAGTAAATGTGAATAAGAGCAAGGTTATTAGGTACAGTAGGGTTGAGGGTCAAGTCAATTGGGAGGTAAGTTTGAATGGAGAAAAACTGGAGGAAGTAAAGTGTTTTAGATATCTGGGAGTGGATCTGGCAGTGGATGGAACCATGGAAGCGGAAGTGAATCATAGGGTGGGGGAGGGGACGAAAATCCTGGGAGCCCTGAAGAATGTGTGGAAGTCGAGAACATTATCTCGGAAAGCAAAAATGGGTATGTTTGAAGGAATAGTGGTTCCAACAATGTTGTATGGTTGCGAGGCGTGGGCTATGGATAGAGTTGTGTGCAGGAGGGTGGATGTGCTGGAAATGAGATGTTTGAGGACAATGTGTGGTGTGAGGTGGTTTGATCGAGTAAATAACGTAAGGGTAAGAGAGATGTGTGGAAATAAAAAGAGCGTGGATGTGGAAAGGGAGCTGTGGTTTCGGGCATTATTGCGTGACAGCTGGAGACTGAGTGTGAACGAATGGGGCCGTTGTTGTCTTTTCCTAGTGCTACCTCGCACACATGAGGGGGGAGGGGGATGGTATTCCATGTGTGGTGAGGTGGCAATGGGAATGAATAGGGTCAGGCAGTGTGAATTGTGTGCATGGGTATATAAGTATGTGTCTGTGTGTGTATATATATGTGTACATTGAGATGTATAGGTATGTATATTTGCGTGTGTGGGCATGTGTGTGTGTGTACATTGTGTATGGGGGTGGGTTGGGCCATTTCTTTCGTCTGTTTCCTTGCGCTACCTCGCAAACGCGGGAGACAAAAAAAAAAAAAAAAAAAAAAAAAAAAAAAAAGTAATACAATATATAGTTCACATGCTTTCTTTTAACTTCTGTATCACGATGCCATTTTGAATTGTAAGGATTGCAAAATCACTTAATAAATAAATGTTTAGTGGAATTCTTAAACTGCTGAGAAAAGATGTATCAGCATACCTGGGCATTCTGGGCTTTTTCTGCTGCTGGGACAGCATTACCTTCACGAGCTTGTCCCCGAGCTTCTCTCTGTGCTTCCTGAGCAGACATCCGACCACTCTTCTTCTTCAGTACTGCTAAAATGGATGACTCCTTTTCAGTAAATGGTGGCATCTCTTCTAATACTGTAGCCTGCAAATAATAAACAGTTAATGTTATCAAAAAAGTTGAAGATGATGAAATACATTTAATACTGTTACTGTCATGGTGTTTAGTGATTCAAATTATACATGTGATAAGCAAAATTCTTTAAAGGGCATGTGAAGTCTTTGAATCATCTCCAACATATTTATTAAGCTTTCATATTAAGAGAAATCCATTTACTGGCACTCCAATCCCAAATAATTGAAAAAAAAATTTCATATGCATTTTCATGTACCATGTAAAGTCATGACAATATTCATCTTAACCATAAAGATTGATAAGACAGTATCCACTTTCTTCCTGCTTGCACACAATGAACAAAGAGCAGCTGATGGTGTTATATCTGACACAATGATTTTATTCTTTCCTAGAAAATACTATGGCACCATTATTTCCATCCCTTCTTCTCAAACCAGTAGAGAGAACTAAATTTGACTTGTACTCTAACCATGCAAAGACCAATAACAAGCATCATATCTCTCTATCTGATGCCTATTCACCTGGAACTCCCTCAAAGGGATGGCCATGGCAATAGAGTCACCACAACAAATGAACACCAGTGCTGCTTCTTAACCTTTAAAGCCTCACCCTTAGCAGGCTGCTGACAGAGGGCAAATCTTGTGCAGTGTTTGCAGAGGCTCCTACCTAATGTTCCTACTGACTACTACTATCTAATGCTCCTACTAACTACTACCTCATGCTCCTGCCTAAATGTCCTATCTACTACTTCTATAGTGCTCACTGCAGGAAAACCTAGAGTTATGAAGAATGAGCTGTGTGAGTTAAGTGTTGTCCGGTGTTATGTATGACAAGGAGAGCTTGTAAGTTTGTGGAGAGAATGCCAGTAGTCCACATGTTAGTGAGGCAGAAAGAAAACAGCTACCTAAGTCAGAGTGCAACTTGAAATCCACCGAAGTGCTGTCTATTTAGGCAGATGTCATTAATCCTCCCAATACCCAGGTGGGTAGTACTGGTAACATACCTCCTTGATCATTGGCTGCCTACCAACTACTACTACTACCAACTTCTACCTACTAGAGGGTAAGATATCCCCTAGTAACCCTGTTCCACAGCATTCCATGCAAAGACCACCCAATTCTCCTTGCTTCTCACTTCCCTTAAGACCTTTGCATCATCTGCAAACATATTCAGGAAAGATTCCATACCTTCAAGCCATTCAGTAATATAGATAAAGAAGAGTAATGGCCCTAGAACCAAACCCTGTGGCAATCTGCTGGTCACCTCAACTCACTTGGAAAAGGTTCCCCTGACATGCAATTTTTGCTCCTTATCAGTGAGATAATCTTCCATCCAATGAAAAAGTTTACCCCTTATTCCTGCTTGGTGGTCATATTCACAGTATGAATGGTGGGGGAACAAAGAGATTAATCATCAAGGATGGACATATGAAAACAGCAATGCCTCTCCTGTTCTTCTTCCCTTATAAAATCACTGTAATAAACTTTTGCACAGGTTGGAGGCCCTTTGATTTCAACATACTTCATAAATAAATACTCTACCAGAACATCAGTCGTGGTGGTGACAGAGAGATGGAGATACTCAGATGCTCTCTGCTGTAACTCTGCATCAGATGACCGTAGATTAGAATTGGATTTAAGGACATCCTGAATTTGTGACTTAATCTCAGGAAAGAGATTGATAAACTTGATATATGTCGTTAACAGAAGAGCACGAGTTGCTGCAGAACACAGGTGGTACTGTAAAAAAATAGATTATGAAAATGGGAAAACCATTCAATTCATCAGACTGATACATGACTACTTCAAGATGGCCTTCTATTTTTCTAACACTGCACTGTTATAACATGACTACTTCAAGGTCTTGTATTTTCATTAAAATACTGTTGCATGCTACTTGTAATAACAATGATCAACTTATGAGTTTCACCTTAGAATGCAATAGCTGGAACTGAACAGCTGGGGCAGATCTGGAATCTCCTGCAATCAAATTACCAAATTCACCCAAGATGTAACCACCAACTTTCACCATGTTTTCATGGCATGCAGGGGCCTGGAGTGCCTGTAATCAAATAAAAAGACAATGGTTTTATCCCTTTATACTAAATATAAAAAAAAACTGAGAAAGTCTTTAGGCAAATCATATAAACTGGTAGTGCTTTCAGTACCAGGGAGTAGACATACCATAAGATGGAAACATGGGCACCAAGGACAGTCATAAGGAGGGGGGGAAGAAGAAGAAGAGTACATTAGATAAAGCAATGATTATATTTGAAGTTACAGAAGGAATAGTAGTCCTGAAAGTGGTGCAAGGAAGCAAGACTTGAGCCTTGATTGCAAATGAACAAAAAAAAATTGAAGTGTGGGAATGCCTGAGGAAAATATGCGGTGTAAGGAAGGCTGACTATGGAAGACACGATGGCGTAAAAGTCAGATGGAGTAGTAAGTGCAGTCTCTTCAACACAGCTGACCACAGTGTGCTGAAATGCTTGGGACATATGAACAGGATGAGCAAAGACAGACTGAAATAAGACGATGTCCATGTCAAAAGTGGAGGGAGAGACTGAGAAGTAGATAAAAGAACTGAGGGAAAGAGACTTTGGGTTAACATGGCCTGAACATTCAGGAGGTAATCATGCATGACAGAGAATGAGTAGGGCTGATGTTGTATACAGGAAATGACATGCTGTCAATGGGTTGAACCATGGCATACGACACAAACAAAGGAAACCATAGATACGTCATTACTATCTGAATGCTAGCAGAGAACTGACAAATGGGCTCAAGTTAAAAGCAATAGCCTGTCTTATAAAGAAAAATAGAGGCAATCTAAGTAGTCGTGTTAATTCAATATTACTATATCAAACTGCGCTATATTATGACACTGTTGTAATAACCTTTTTCTCCTGACTGCCAACCTATTAGCTCACTTTATATCTTGAATGTTTTTTTTTTTTTGTCGCTATCTCCCGCGTTTGCGAGGTAGCGCAAGGAAACAGACAAAAGAAATGGCCCAACCCACCCCCATACACATGTATATACATACACGTCCACACACGCAAATATACATACCTACACAGCTTTCCATGGTTTACCCCAGACGCTTCACATGCCCTGATTCAATCCACTAACAGCACGTCAACCCCGGTATACCACATCGATCCAATTCACTCTATTCTTTGCCCTCCTTTCACCCTCCTGCATGTTCAGGCCCCAATCACACAAAATCTTTTGCACTCCATCTTTCCACCTCCAATTTGGTCTCCCTCTTCTCCTTGTTTCCTCCACCTCCGACACATATATCCTCTTGGTCAATCTTTCCTCACTAATTCTCTCCATGTGCCCAAACCATTTCAAAACACCCTCTTCTGCTCTCTCAACCACGCTCTTTTTATTTCCACACATCTCTCTTACCCTTATGTTACTTACTCGATCAAACCACCTCACACCACACATTGTCCTCAAACATCTCATTTCCAGCACATCCACCCTCCCGCACACAACTCTATCCATAGCCCACGCCTCGCAACCATACAACATTGTTGGAACCACTATTCCTTCAAACATACCCATTTTTGCTTTCCGAGATAATGTTCTCGACTTCCACACATTCTTCAAGGCTCCCAGGATTTTCGCCCCCTCCCCCACCCTATGATTCACTTCCGCTTCCATGGTTCCATCCACTGCCAGATCCACTCCCAGATATCTAAAACACTTTACTTCCTCCAGTTTTTCTCCATTCAAACTTACCTCCCAATTGACTTGACCCTCAACCCTACTGTACCTAATAACCTTGCTCTTATTCCCATTTACTCTTTACTTTCTTCTTTCACACACTTTACCAAACTCAGTCACCAGCTTCTGCAGTTTCTCATATGAATCAGCCACCAGCGCTGTATCATCAGCAAACAACAACTGACTCACTTCCCAAGCTCTCTCATCCACAACAGACTTCATACTTGCCCCTCTTTCCAAAACTCTTGCATTCACCTCCCTAACAACCCCATCCATAAACAAATTAAACAACCATGGAGACATCACACACCCCTGCCGCAAACCTACATTCACTGAGAACCAATCACTTTCCTCTCTTCCTACACGTACACATGCCTTACATCCTCGATAAAAACTTTTCAATGCTTCTAACAACTTGCCTCCCACACCATATATTCTGAATACCTTCCACAGAGCATCTCTATCAACTCTATCATATGCCTTCTCCAGATCCATGTTGTATCTGGCTATTTTCCTCAGCAGCCGCTCTTGTTACTTAATTGTCTATTTAAGGTTCTTCCAGTGCTGTCCTCAAACAAAAGTCGAGCTTTCTTTTGAATGTTTCTGTAGTCACTCCACACATGTCTTCCTTCTCCAGGCATGGCATCAAAAAAATGTCTCAGCTTCCTCACTAAGCAGAAATTCTTGTCTGGGGTCTTTTTGGTACATTTCCAGACATATGATGACTATGTATCTACCTTACCGAGTTGCTTTTAAGTTTAGGATGTTGACTTTTAAATCTCTTATTCACAGCCAGGCATATACTATAATTCATCTACGTCCTTCTAAACTATGAGTTCTTTCAATCTTTTAAGTTAGTTCTTATGCTCTAGTTCACTGATTTTACTAGCAAAGTGTTTTTGAAATCTCTCTAGTTTGTTTGTTTCAATCTGCTTAAATGGCAACCATGTAACACAGACATATTCATTTTACTTCTTATGTGTATGTAGCGACAACTGTTTAATGAGCCAGTGATTCGGTGGTTGTCATTTTGCACTCGTTTGACTTTGGTAGCTGTCATTTCTTTCTGCCTCAAGAACATGAGGGCTGCTTGCTTTCTGTCCTCAAACATAAAATCTCTCCATGCCACACATAACACTTGACAACACCTAACTGACAGTATTAAGTCTCTGTGACTCTAGATTTTCCAGCACTATGTGCTAGCCCTGCCTTTTGGCAAAATGGTAGGAGAGATAGACAGATATAGTGGACATGAACAGTAAAGTAGAAACATTTGGCAGTAGTAGTAAGTAGGAACATTAAGCAGAAGTAGTATGCTGGACTTTAGGTCGGAATATTAGGTAAACACATTAGATAGACACATTAGCTAGAAGCAGTTGGTAAGAAAACTAGGTAGAAGCCTCTAGAAACACCGCATTAGAACTGCCCTCTGCCAGCTGCCTGTCAAGGTTGAGGCACTTAAGGATAAGAAACAGCAACAGAGTTTGCCAGTTATAGAAAAATTTTGCTGCAACCATCCCCTATAGGGAGTTTACAAAGATACTGATAGATACTGAGAGATAGATCATTTTTATCTTTAGTACTCTGTCTCTAGTTGCTAAAGTTCTTATCATCATATCTTTCATGATCTGGCTTGGGATTGTTTGCTCAACTTTTTTAAATTCACAGTTCTTATTCATAATGATTCTCAAGTACCTAACATTCATCTGAATTTCAATTTATTTTGTAGGGCCTTTGTATGAATGGGACCAAAGTACTGTTATTTGTCCTTGGAAGAGGGGCTAAGGTCCTGGTCAAGAGAAGAGAGAGTGGAAGGAGGGGCCAGTGTCCATTTAGGAAATTCTGTTTGTTTAGAGGTACTGTAGTCCTAATATCATAGTATGAATGCAAGTCTTAGGACCTTACAAATGGAAGTATTTTTTTTTTTTTTTTTTTTTTTTTATTGCCGCTGTCTCCCGCGTTTGCGAGGTAGCGCAAGGAAACAGACGAAAGAAATGGCCCAACCCACCCCATACACATGCCTTGATTCAATCCACTGACAGCACGTCAACCCCGGTATACCACATCGCTCCAATTCACTCTATTCTTTGCCCTCCTTTCACCCTCCTGCATGTTCAGGCCCCGATCACACAAAATCTTTTTCACTCCATCTTTCCACCTCCAATTTGGTCTCCCTCTTCTCCTCGTTCCCTCCACCTCCGACACATATATCCTCTTGGTCAATCTTTCCTCACTCATTCTCTCCATGTGACCAAACCATTTCAAAACACCCTCTTCTGCTCTCTCAACCACGCTCTTTTTATTTCCACACATCTCTCTTACCCTTACGTTTCTTACTCGATCAAACCACCTCACACCACACATTGTCCTCAAACATCTCATTTCCAGCACATCCATCCTCCTGCGCACAACTCTATCCATAGTCCACGCCTCGCAACCATACAACATTGTTGGAACCACTATTCCTTCAAACATACCCATTTTTGCTTTCCGAGATAATGTTCTCGACTTCCACACATTCTTCAAGGCTCCCAGAATTTTCGCCCCCTCCCCCACCCTATGATCCACTTCCGCTTCCATGGTTCCATCCGCTGCCAGATCCACTCCCAGATATCTAAAACACTTCACTTCCTCCAGTTTTTCTCCATTCAAACTCACCTCCCAATTGAATTGACCCTCAACCCTACTGTACCTAATAACCTTGCTCTTATTCACATTTACTCTTAACTTTCTTCTTTCACACACTTTACCAAACTCAGTCACCAGCTTCTGCAGTTTCTCACATGAATCAGCCACCAGCGCTGTATCATCAGCGAACAACAACTGACTCACTTCCCAAGCTCTCTCATCCCCAACAGACTTCATACTTGCCCCTCTTTCCAAAACTCTTGCATTCACCTCCCTAACAAAGGATGTAAGGCATGTGTACGTGTAGGAAGAGAGGAAAGTGATTGGTTCTCAGTGAATGTAGGTTTGCGGCAGGGGTGTGTGATGTCTCCATGGTTGTTTAATTTGTTTATGGATGGGAAGAAAACATATGCACTTGAAATGAAGAGCCTTTGAACAATTCATGATGTGCATAGCCAAATATTTACCATGAAAAAAAATGAGTGCAAGTGGGTGTAGTAGCAAGCACTCGTAAACAGAGATAATTGACTACCATATGGTGTGCTGAAATGGGCAAAGAAAGTCAGGTTCAGTACGTTTTCCGTTATACTTTCTCTTCTCTTCCGTTATACTTTATCTTCCTCTTCTTATCTCTTGGCTGATTTCAGTCAAGAAGGAATTTCTTTAAGTATCATGACTGTCAATAACTCAAGATGATTCTGACAGCATCAGTAATACAATTAATTATTGGTGCATTTGTACTCTCTAGTGAAACTGAAAAAAATTACAAAACTGATGAGATACTGAATAGTAACCTAAATATTGAAGATATTTGGAAAGAGGGGCAAGTATGAAGTCTGTTGGGGATGAGAGAGCTTGGGAAGTGAGTCAGTTGTTGTTCGCTGATGATACAGCGCTGGTGGCTGATTCATGTGAGAAACTGCAGAAGCTGGTGACTGAGTTTGGTAAAGTGTGTGGAAGAAGAAAGTTAAGAGTAAATGTGAATAAGAGCAAGGTTATTAGGTACAGTAGGGTTGAGGGTCAAGTCAACTGGGAGGTGAGTTCGAATGGAGAAAAACTGGAGGAAGTGAAGTGTTTTAGATATCTGGGAGTGGATCTGGCAGCGGATGGAACCATGGTAGCGGAAGTGGATCATAGGGTGGGGGAGGGGGCGAAAATTCTGGGGGCCTTGAAGAATGTGTGGAAGTCGAGAACATTATCTCGGAAAGCAAAAATGGGTATGTTTGAAGGAATAGTGGTTCCAACAATGTTGTATGGTTGCGAGGCGTGGGCTATGGATAGAGTTGTGCGCAGGAGGATGGATGTGCTGGAAATGAGATGTTTGAGGACAATGTGTGGTGTGAGGTGGTTTGATCGAGTGAGTAATGTAAGGGTAAGAGAGATGTGTGGAAATAAAAAGAGCATGGTTGAGAAAGCAGAAGAGGGTGTTTTGAAGTGGTTTGGGCACATGGAGAGAATGAGTGAGGAAAGATTGACCAAGAGGATATATGTGTCGGAGGTGGAGGGAACGAGGAGAAAAGGGAGACCAAATTGGAGGTGAAAAGATGGAGTGAAAAAGATTTTGTGTGATTGGGGCCTGAACATGCAGGAGGGTGAAAGGAGGGCAAGGAATAGAGTGAATTGGAGCGATGTGGTATACCGGGGTTGACGTGCTGTCAGTGGATTGAATCAAGGCATGTGAAGCGTCTGGGGTAAACCATGGAAAGCTGTGTAGGTATGTATATATGCGTGTGTGGATGTATGTATATACATGTGTATGGGGGGGGTTGGGCCATTTCTTTCGTCTGTTTCCTTGCGCTACCTCGCAAACGTGGGAGACAGCGACAAAGTATAATAAATAAATAAAAAAAATAAGTAAACAAATAAGTAAACAGTCAGAAGAAAATTAAATGGATTTAAAACAAAATTAGGCACATAGAATATATGGCTTACATACTAACAAAATACTGAAAAAAGACAAACCTTGTACACTCCTCATACAAAAAACTTAAATTTGTCTTACTTGCATATGCAGGAAATGTAAGCTATGACATACAGTGTACAGAGATATTTCACCTGAAACTTTATGTGTAGACTGTGGACAAGGAAAACAGGCCTGCCAATTAGAAATATTTAAGAAGACAATGGTATTTATGGCACTGTAAGAAATTTATGATGACAGTGGATAGTCATGATATTGTAATACTTGCACACAAAGAGGAAAAAATCTTACACTTTAGGCAAGGAAGATGGATATGACAAAGTTAATGTAGATCAAGAGGGTTTTAATCAACACGGAGAAAATGATGCTGATCATATACAAATGAGTTATGGATAAGCTATCAATTAGTCAAATGAATGACAAAACAATAATTCAGATCAACTTGAAAAAAGTATTAGAAATAAAAACACAAGTACAATCAAATGATAATAAAAGTCAAAAAGAAAGTTAAGAAAACAGAGATGGCATTGATAAATAAGGTGCAGGTGCAAGTGCTGTGACGAATGTGAATATAATCACCCCAAAATGTGTGTGAAAGCAGTCATTTTTAGAACTCTGGGTGCCAGATGATGTTACAATAGCAAGGTATGATTACGCATATCCAAAAATATGCTATAAATATAACTTTCATCCATTCAAATGGGGAGGCAAATGTTGGTAAGTGCACCCACAAAACCAAGCCCAAAAAGGGTGTGAGAAAAAGAGAAGTGCAAACTTAAAGTTCCAATACCAATGGAAAATGATAAAAATTCAAGAGCCAGTATAGAAAACAAAGAAAGTGCAAAAAAGGGAAGGAAATGACTATAACCATCTATGAAGAAAGATGACCCAAAAGATTTGAATAAAGATGGAAACCAGTTAATGGAAACCAAAGAAGGAAATCCTGGAACAAACACACACACACTTATCCAAACTCAGTCACCAA
Organism: Panulirus ornatus; assembly: GCF_036320965.1. Lineage (NCBI taxonomy): Eukaryota > Metazoa > Arthropoda > Malacostraca > Decapoda > Palinuridae > Panulirus > Panulirus ornatus. The sequence goes on along the minus strand of NC_092243.1, from coordinate 60,148,425 downwards.
TTTCTGCAGTTTCTAATTCGAAACAGCCACCAGAGCTGTATCATCGGCAAACAACAACCGACTCACTTCCCCAGCCCTTTCATCGCCAACAGACTGCATACTCGCCCCTCTCTCTAAAACTCTTGCTTTTACCTCCCTAACCACCCCATCCATAAACAAATTAAACAGCCATGGGGACATCACACACCCCAGCTAGACTGACATTCACTGGGAACCAATCACTCTCCTCTCTTCCTACTCATACACATGCCTTACATCCTTGGTGAAAACTTTTCACTGCTTCTAGCAACTTACCTCCCATGCCATATACTCTTAAGACCTCCACAAAGCATCTTTATCAACCCTATCACATGCCTTCCCCAGACCCATAAATGCTACATACAAATCCATCCATTTTTCTAAGCATTTGTTACACATTCTTCACAGCAAACACCTGATCCACACATCCTCTACCACTTATGAAACCACACTGCTCTTCCCCAGTCTGATGCTCTGTACATGCCTTCACCCTCTCATTCAATACCCTCTCATATAATTTCCCAGAAATACTCAACAAACTTGTGCCTCTGTAGTTTGAACACTCATCTTTATCCCCTTTGCCTTTGTACAATGGCACTCTGCATGCATTCCACCAATCCTCAGGCACTTCACCATGATCCATACATACACTGAAAATCCTTACCAACCAATCAACAACACAGTCACCCGCTTTTTTTTAATAAATTCCACTGCAATACTATCCAAACCCATCGTCTTGCTGGATTTCATCTTCCACAAAGCTTTCACTACCTCTTCTCTCTTAACCAAGCCATTCTCCCTGCCCCTCTCACTTTTCAAACCACCCAACCAAAACCCCCTAAATCTGCCACTGTATCAACAAACATATTCAACAAACCTTCAAATTACTCATTCCATCTCCTCTGTTATTACTTCCCTACTTGCCTCCTTCACCGATGTTCCTGTTTTTTCTTGTCTTATGCATTTATTTACCTCCTTCCAAAACATCTTTTTATTCATCCTAAAATCTAATGATACTCTCTCACCCCAACTCTCATTTGCCCTCTTTTTCAACCGTTGCACCTTCCTCTTGATCTCACACTTTCGTTTATACATCTCCCAGACACATTTGCAATCCTTCCTAGCAAGTATTGTCCAAGTGCCTATTTTTTCTCTTTCACTAACAACTTTACTTTGTTCATCACTGCTTCCCTAAATAAATCCCATTCCTCAACCACTCCCCTCACGTCATTTTCTCTCACCTTTTGCCATTCTACACCAAATCTCTCCTGGTATTTCATCACACAAGTCTCTTTTCCAAGCTCACTTACTCTCACCACTCTCTTCTCCCCAACATTCTCTCTTCCATTTTGAAAACCTCTACAAATCTTCACCTTCACCTCCACAAAATAGTGATCAGACATCCCTCTAGCTGTCCCTCTAAGCACATTAACATCCCAAAGTCTCTCTTTTACAAGTCTATTAATTAACATGTAGTCCAATAATGCCCTTTGACCATCTCTCCTACTCACATACATATACTTATGTACATCTCTCTTTTTAAACCAGTATTCCCAATCACCAGTCCTTTTTTGGCACACAAATCCACAAGCTCTTCACCATTTCCATTCACAACACTGAATACACCATGTACACCAATGCCACCTTCGCATTTAAGTCACCCATCATTGAAACCCAGTCTCATGCATCAAAGCTGCTGACACACTCACTCATCTGCTACCAAAACACTTGCCTCCCATGATCAGGTGGATAGGCACCAATTATCACCCATCTCTCTCCATCCACTTTCAGTTTTACCCACATCAATCTACAATTTACTTTCTTACACTATCACATTTTCCTGTAATTCCAGTTTCAGGAGCAGTGCTACTTTCTTACCTCTTGTCCTCTCACCAACCCCTGACTTCCAAGACTTTCCTAAACCACTGATCCCCTTTACCCTTGAGCTGTTTCACTCAGCTAGAACATCCAGGTTTCATTCCTCAAACATACCACCTATCTCTTCTTTCTCCTCATCTTGGTTACATCCACACACATTCAGACTTTCCAATGCTTCGCAAGTATTCAACCAAACATATATATGCTATGGATTACCAAATTTCAAATATTTACTCATAACAGATATGAGACCTAGAGATAAATTGTTATCACAAATTGCATCACAAATCATTACAGCTTACCCTTCAGCTCTTCCCAATGGAAAAATTTTTGAGAAAATATCATTTAAGAGATAAAACTGTCACAAGGCTTGAACCTGGACCTGGACATTACCTCAAAAACAGTCTTTGCAGCATAACCTTGGACATCCTCTCTGTTGACTACTATCTGTATGACGCGGTACCATACTTCCTCCGATACATAGTCGCCAGCTATACGAATGAGATTCAGGATGACATCCACATACCACGTATAATCTTGGGCATACTTTTCTGCCAGAATTGCCACTTTTAGCACCTATGAAAGATCAGACACTTTTAGAAAAAATTACAAAAATATTACATACAACAATTAAGTTTCTTCCAATTTTGAATCTTCATGCAAACCAAATTTAAAGTAAACTGAAGTTTGTGCTCAAGGTGAAAAGGTATGCTAATGGGCTTTGTGGAAAAGTACCTCCACAACATTTGGATTTTTACATACATTGGTACATTCTCATGCAGTCTGAGCATGTGATACGAATATCATAAATAAGCTCATTAGTACATTCTTTTACTTCAGCAAATATCAGAAACTTTAAATTTTGGCTGGTTGCAAAATCTTTTGGTAAACTTCAGTAATTACTTTAGTAAATATTAAAAACCTTAAAATTTTGGGTGCTACTTTTGATAATAATCTGTAACTACACTGGTAGATATACAAGCACTTCAATTTTGACTTATCTGCTAGCTCTTTTGATAAACTCTAGTAAATATCAGTGAATAAACTATTTTTTTTGCTGAGTATAAGGTTCTATTAAAGCAAATCTTGTTCTAGCTGGAAAGGCAATTCTTGCATTCTATCATGAAAGTGCTTTGTTAGCACACTAAATGAGTGATAAACTGTTCAAAACAATGTCTTTACAACGGTGGACATAAACTGCTAACACACAATATTCAAAACCAATTTGACAAAACCTAAGTAATCCAATTACATACAATAAAAAATTCTAGCACATTGGACATGGTTTAACACACTGCACAATATAAAAGCTGGGTTGTTAATCAAAACAAATCACTCAATTCTTGCCACTTGGCACCCTTCAGAAGATACATACACCTGTACAAATAAGTAATTCACCAATTTATACTTTTAACACAAGTGTTCTCTTGTAAAGGTAGGACACTTGGGACTATTTCACCAGTACATTCTAAAATTTCAAAAGTTTATTAACATTTTTTTCCATATTGAAGGCTCCAGTCACACACAAAAGTCAACATAAAGGCCAGCCTTAATTGAAGTATAGAGAGAATTATGATCGGGAAAGAGAACAGACAAGGAAAAGTATTTAAGAATTTCGGATGAATCTATCTGAAATGGCTCTCTCTGCATTATCTCTGTCACATACCAACATGTCTTTTAAAATGTGCCAGGTCACATTTATAGGGAAAGACATGAGTAGGTAAAGAGTTGCACAGCTTCAAGGTATAAGGAAAGAAAGTTATCAAAACAGCCCACCTGAGCAGAACTTTGTCACTAGATCTAGAGGTATTAGTTTCCATTCTAACAACTTTTTTTAACGGTTAGCATCATAGCAAAAATCTAGAGATTTTTAAAAATATTTAGCAACAATTCTAGAGAGTTTGGTATTTGTTAAATTTTATTGGGTAGAAACAAATATCAAAAAGTATAAATTACATCAGTTACATAAATTATGGTTTCTTAAATTCTGTATGGGTAGTTTGGTTATGTCATAGATGTGTCCAATACCTGTCCATTTGGCAACTGATTCTCATCCATCCAGAGTCTTAATCACCAGTACGCCAGTATCACGAACCAAGGAGTGACAAGTCTTGTTGCTTCCTTCATTTTGGTCATACTCTTATGAGCAATTGAAAATGGGCAAGACACAGTATACTCAATGTTTCTGCAAGGAGTGGCTCAAAGATGATAGGTTTAAAACTAGTTGCCTGAGGCATCTGGTGGTGGTGGTGGTGGTGGTGGTGGTGGTGGTGGTGGTGGTGGTGGTTGTGTGTGTGTGTGTGTGTGTGTGTGTGTGTGTGTGTGTGTGTGTGTGTGTGGGGGGGGGGGGGGGGGGGGGGGTTAAGTGTACAGTTTCTGCCAAAATTTGTGAAATACAGATGCACAGAAACAGCAACAAACACAGAAAAGTGGAGGAGCCATTCAGCACAGGCAGACTGTCCTACATTAAAAAAAGTCGGTGAATCAAATAAAGGTGAAGGAACTCTATGTTCGTAGCAGAGCATTGGTCTATTCATGTGGTGGATCACTTAAGTGTACAAACTGTGTTTCAGCGACAGTAAGGCTAGTAGTGAATCACAATCAAAACGATCAAAGTGCTCAAGTATAATTTGCAATGCTCTTGCTCCACTTCTCGTGGAAGACTTAAAAGATGATATTGGTAACGGAAAATTTAGTTTGATTATCAATGAGGTAATGATCTTGCTGTCTCAAAGATGCTGGGAATTGTCATTAGATGTAACTCTTAGTTTGCTGAAGTGCATTGTTGTGACATTTTAGGATTTAGTTGAACTAAACAAGTGTCATGCAGAGTCAATTTGTGAAGCAATCAAAATGTCACTCCATAACAATGGCTTGGAAATGCAAAACCTACAAGCAATTGGAACAGATAACACTTCTGTAATGACTGAGATTAACAATGGAGTGCTTGTATGATCGAAAGCTGAAGCACCCCATCTGCAGTTAATTAGATGTGTGTGCCACTTAATTCAACTAGCTGTTTCACATGCTGCATGTGAAACACTACCACAAAAATTAGAGTTTATGATCAAAAACACATATAACTGGTTTTCCCAGTCATCTATACATCAGATGAAATACATAAGTTGTATGAAAAAAATCAGTGATGGTTTACCACCCCTGAAATTAGTGCAGTTGAGCCTGACTAGGTGGTTATCTATTGAGCATGCTGTGGTGAGAATCCTGAAACAGTGGACAAAACACATTTCCAACTAGCAAAGTCAGATGAACAATGTTACACAACAGAACTGTTGTACTCAATGTTTGATGACAAACAAAATCATGTAAGTCTCTTATTTCTCAGACCAATACTTGGAGAGTTACAAGCTGCCAGAATTTTGAAGCATAAATGCAAGACCCAACAAAATTGCTGAGAGATCTAGTTTTGTTGACTGATCCTTTAAGATCAAAGACATTAGTCCTAGGATAGAAAATTATGCATTGCAAAGCGATTGAAGAACATTTGAATCCAGGCCTTATATGGGTTTTGAGCTTGGAAAGGAACTTGCTGAAGACAAATGTTCCCCTACATATGAAAGTCACATACGAGAGACATGCATAAAGTTTGTCACTGAACAGATAAAACAACTTTGCCAACGTCTACCTGGCAATATGCGTGTTGCAATCGCTTTCACTTTTGAAAGTTGATGAATGTTTGAAGCCCATCAAACCTGATTTAATTGAGTTGGCAAGGTTGTTTGCGGAGGATGCGAATTCCCTTACTCAAACTGATTTCCAGTGGAAGAAATCGCATCAAATAGTCTGGACAGAAACATCTAGCAAATTACATTTCTGGTCAGAAGTAGCAACTACAGAGATGCTGCAGGTGAAAATCAATCCCTGAATCTATTTGAAATGGCTCTCTCTGAATTATCTTTGCAACATTTCAACACTGATGTACACTGCACATTTAGCAATGTGAACTTGGTGAAATCAAAGTTGTGCAATAAAATGAAGCTATCAACACTTAAAGCAATTTTTGCCATAAAAAAAATCTGCTGTGCCAACTAAAAGATACCCAGGGATATCAAAAGAAAAATTGGTACAATGGAATCATACAACACCACTTTGGATCAAGCAAGCACATCACAAGCTTCCAGCAGTAGGCCTCCTCATACAATTGATGACTATGAGGAAGAAGACTAGGATGCAGTTATTACTCCTCATACAATTGATGACTATGAGGAAGAAGACTGAGATGCAGTTATCACTAAGTAATTTGTAAGAGTGCTTATCACAAACTAAGCATCATTATCTATTTAGAGGTTATGATAAAATTACTGATCTATAATTTCTGTTAAGCACTCTACTTAAAGTGTCAATATAACACAACTACAGCCAAATGAAAAAAAGGGGGTAAAAGTAAATGGAACTAGAGGAGTGGAGGGTATCCAGGACAGCAGCTCTTAAGTGTAAAGTAAATGAAACTAAGGTATTGGAAGGTATCCAGGAAAGCAGTGCTTAAGTGTGTGGGTGAAGTTTCTGGCATGCAATGGGTGATGCAGATGTATGAGAAAGGGTTGTGAATGGTGAAATGATGAAAAGTTATACAGAAATTGGAACATGAAAGGGAGGTATATGAACAGTATCTGCAGCAAAAGAATGTGAGACATAGGGAGGAGGACAAGAGAAAGTGGCTGCAGATCTTAGAAAGGTACAAGAGCTAAAAATGACGGCATATGATAAATGGAAAAAGATTATACATTTCTGAACTGAAAGAATAAAGAAAATGCTTTGAAAAGATGTAAAAACCGTGAGAACAAACTGGGGATACAATGACAAAAGTGGATGGGAAAGTAGTAATAAAGATGTAAAAGAAATACGAAGTGTATGCTGAAGAACTGCTGAAAATAATAAATGATAGAGATGCAGGTGTGGTGTGTTTTGCATAGAATGGCATGTAGAGTGAGAGTTATGGATAATGGGACGATGAAAATAGAAAAGGTATTGAGAACCTTGCCCAAGATAAAACACAATAAATCTATTCAGTTAAGTTTCTCAAGATAGGGAATGCTGGTGTTGTTAGCTGTTTAGTCGCTCTTTTCAAGGTATGCAAGGTATGTGAGATATCTGCCTGTGGGCTGGCCAAGTACCTGTATGGTGCCCTAATATAAAGGAAGGGGGGAAAACATTAACATAAAGATACTTTGTTCCTCTCTTCCGCTAGGTATTTGAATGAAGCAATTGTTTGTTTGTATCTGACAATATCTTCCTTAACAAGGCAAGGCAATTATGTTGGGGGGGGGGTTAGAGGGATTATTCTCACATTGACCACATGAAGCATTCTTCCTTAATCGTGGTTAAAAGACAAGTTCTGTACTTATAATTCCCTTATGAAAAAGTTACTAAATCAAATAGAAGACAAGACTAATGATAAAGTAATATAAACAAATCAAAATAATGACAAATGACTAAAACTTTCCAGAATGGCAGTCACAATTACTTCTAGATGGTGAAGAAATACTACAATCATGCAAGGAGTTTCTTTAATGATCTTAAATTAAGGCCTTAACACTACATTTCAGTAATATTTCTTACCATCTCTTCACGAATTGAATAATCTGCTGTTTCTAAGTAGTTAAGCATTTCTTGCACAATCTCTTCAGCATTACTTCTGTCACACATGGCATACAATAGATCCACAGCCCTTTGACGTACACTAACATCTCGTTCTGTCTGAAATATAAAAGAAAATCAGTCAAACATTAACCCTAACAGTCAAGTCAGCCACCCTAGTTAGGAAAGCCTACATCACCATAAAACGTTAACCATAAAATGTTAAGTACAATTACCTCACCAAAGTAACTGCCATTTTCAAGCAACAGCTTGCACTGGACTTGCCATTCAAAGATTCAAGAAGTTTTAAGCCTTCTTGCAGGCTATCAGCCAGATACCAACAAAATACAAATAGAATAACACCACTAAAATGAACTAAGGTGGGTGGATGGGACAAGGACTTGTTTTTAAATAATCTTGTGAGATAAATTAGTGTCAAAACAAAGTGGATAGCCTGATCCTGACAAAGATTTAAGCACATGCTCAATTCTATGGGAAGTGGAAAATGGTCATTCAAATGCCAAAGATACATCCAAGTATCTCTTGACCCCTTACAAGTGCATCTTTACAACATCAAGGGAATGATACAGGATATGCACTTCATTCAGTACTGGCTGATCATTAAGTATAAACTCCATATACATACCTATGTAAACAAAATGGTACTTCCAGGTTGGAAAAAAATTTTCTTGCTTACTGCATCAGAACCTCTGGACCCCTTACAAGTGCAACTTTACAACATTTCAAGGGAATGATACATGATATGAATTTTATTCAATATTAGTTTATCAGTCAGAAGTATAAATCCCTAACACATCCATATGTAAACAATATGGTACGTCCAAAAGAGGATGTGGGATTTTCTTTTTTTGTTATGTTGGAGGCTCCAGTCATGGGCAAAAGTCCACGTCATGGCCAGGCCTTAACTGAAATTTGGCAAGGATTATAAAAGGGAAAAAGATGAAAGAAGCAAAAGCTTTTATGAATTTTGGAATAAGTGAAAAACTATCTTTTACAATATGCCAGGTCATATTCATTCAATAAGAACCTATCTGGACCCCTTACAAGTGCCTTTTTACCACATGTCAGGGGAATGATACAGGATTTGGAGTTGGTTCAAAACTGGTTTATCATCCAGAAGCATAAACTCATGCACAGATTTCTGTTCAAACAAGATTTCTTGCAGTTGCTGCTAGCAGTCAGCAGATGCTTGACATAAAGCACCTCTAGAAACTGATAAAGCATGACTTCCAATTTGAATAAGAACAGGGTGCAGTTTTTTATGTCACAGAATATTCATACCTTATTTCATTTTTATAAGCAGTGAAATTATATAACAAAAACCTGTAAGTTTTCAGCCATCTACTCTCATCAACCAATAAAATCATCATTATCTGCATCAAAATGAACTCCACCTTACTCATACCTACTTTCCTCCAATCCTGCTCTGTTACCTCTTTCCAGTCAATGGCTTCCATTTCAATTCAGTCAATAAAACATTAAAACAAACATGAACACATAAGACTGATCTTACTAAAACTTGACCACATCACATTTTCTTCTTTTATATATGAAATGCTTTATCTTCTCTGCCATGATATTTCATTCCTGTTGTAGTCTGGCCAATAATCATATATTCAAGACATTTCCAATCTTAAGTCCTTAAAATATAAGACACTACTTGTATATCTGTCAATAATTTACGTTTACTACACATAAAGCATAGGTCCTATCCAGAACCACTTCTCTCTACTTATTTAGTAAGTGCTAATTAAATAAATGGTAAGTAATATATTACTCAAAACAATTAAAATTGACCAATCATTCTTACTTTGAGAGCATTAATAACAGTTTCTTGATGTTTCTTGACAGCTTCGTGGGAGAACTCCGAAGTAGCCAGAAGACACATGGTTTCCAGGGCAAGATAACGAAGATTAGTCTCACGGTGTGAGAGAAACTGACCCAACTGGTTACAAGCCCGCACCAACAAGTTTGGTTCACTGTTAAATCCAAGAGAATAAAGATCAAACATACTAAATTCTAATAAACTTCCATTATTGATTATTGTGCCAATACCAACTTTCAAAGAAGCGCACACACACACACACACACAATATACATATGAAATGGTCACTATGCATTATTGTTCAAGTCTCATCTGGCAAATATGTCTGTCATGCTTCCCAAGAAAAGGCCTCTCTCTTTTATATGTATGTTTTCTGTGGGGTAGGGTAGCAGCAGAAATGGATGAAGGAAAGCACATATGAATAAGTACATATTTATCTATTCTATATTTTGCTTTGTCGCTGTCTCCCGCGTTAGTGAGGTAGTGCAAGGAAAGAGACAAAAGAATGGCCCAACCCACCCACATACACATGTATATATATACACGTCCACACACACACATATACATACCTATACATCTCAACGTATACATATATATACACATACAGACATATACATATATACACGTGTACATAATTCATAGTCTACCTTTATTCATTCCCATCGCCACCCCGCCACACATGATATAACAACCCCCTCCCCCCTCATGTGCGCAAGGTAGCTCTAGGAAAGGACAACAAAGGCCACATTCGTTCACACTCAGTCTCTAGCTGTCATGTAATAATGCACCGAAACCACAGCTCCCTTTCCACATCCAGGCCCCACAGAGCTTTCCATGGTTGACCCAAGATGCTTCACATGCCCTGGTTCTATCCATTGGCAGCACATCGACCCTGGTATACCACATCGTTCCAATTCACTCTATTCCTTGCACGCCTTTCACCTTCCTGCATGTTCAGGCCCTGATCACTCAAAATCTTTTTCACTCCATCTTTCCATCTCCAATTTGGTCTCCCATTTCTCGTTCTCTCCACCTCTGACACATATATCCTCTTTGTCAATCTTTCCTCACTCATTCTCTCCATGTGACCAAACCATTTCAAAACACCCTCTTCTGCTCTCTAAACCACACTCTTTTTATTATCACACATCTCTCTTACCCTATTAATACTTACTCGATCAAACCACCTCACACCACATATTGTCCTCAAACATCTCATTACCAGCACATCCACCCTCCTCTGCACAACTCTATCCATAGCCCATGCCTCGCAACCATATAACAATGTTGGAACCACTATTCCTTCAAACATACCCATTTTTGCTTTCCGATATAATGTTCTCAACTTCCACACATTCTTCAATGCTCCCAGAACTTTCGCCCCCTCCCCCACCCTATGATTCACTTCCGCTTCCATGGTTCCATCTACTGCCAAATCCACTCCCAGATATCTAAAACACTTCACTTCCTCCAGTTTTTCTCCATTCAAACTTACCTCCTAATTGACTTGTCCCTCAACCCTAATGTACCTAATAACCTTGCTCTTATTCACATTTACTCTCAGACTGGTAAGGATCTTTCTGTTAGACTTAAGCAACATAAATATAGTATAAGAACGGGACAAGACTCAAATGCCTTGTTTAATCACGTTACAAACTACAATCACTGTATTGACTGGAGTAATGCCATCTCAGTTATTAACTCTCTTACCAAGAGAAATATCATTGAATCTTCTATTATAAATACAAAAAGAAATATAATCTTAATATTCGTGATGGTCTGTCTATACAAATTAGATAACTTTATTGTTGATAAAATTTGTAAAATGATAAGTTTATGAATGCTAATTGTATGTTTTGGACAATCACATGTTTACCAAATGGCATCCTAGTTTCGTCTCTTCGATGTATATCAACTGACTTATATTGCTCTCGTGTCTCCCCGATGATGCAATTATTACACGAAAGTGCACTCGGGAACTTATCATGTGTCATTTTCCCCGTGGACTCATAGGGATATCGTGATCACAAGCAAAACTGTGATCCTTTCCAATTATTTATCATTATTTTGCTTTGTCGCTGTCTCCTGTGTTAGCGAGGTAGCGCAAGGAAACAGACGAAAGAATGGCCCAACCCACCCACATACATATGTATATATATACATGTCCACACACACAAATATACATTCCTATACATCTCAATGTACACATATATATACACACACACAGACATATACATATGTACAAATGTACATAATTCATACTGTCTGCCTTTATTTAGTCCCATCGCCACCTCGCCACACATGGAATAACAACCCCCCCCATGTGTGCGAGGTAGCACTAGGAAAAGACAATAAAGGCCACTTTCGTTCACACTTAGTCTCTAGCTGTCATGTAATAATGCACCGAAACCACAGCTCCCTTTCCACATCCAGGCCCCACACAACTTTCCATGGTTTACCACAGACACTTCACATGCCCTGGTTCAATCCATTGACAGCACGTCAACCCCGGTATACCACATCGCTCCAATTCACTCTATTCCTTGCACGTCCTTCACCCTCCTGCATGTTCAGGACACAATCACTCAAAATCTTTTTCACTCCATCTTTCCACCTCCAATTTGGTCTCCCACTTCTCCTCGTTCCCTCCACCTCTGACACATATATCCTCTTGGTCAATCTTTCCTCACTCATTCTCTCCATGTGACCAAACCATTTCAAAACACCCTCTTCTGCTCTCTCAACCACACTCCTTTTATTTCCACACATCTCTCTTACCCTTACGTTACTTACTCGATCAAACCACCTCACACCACATATTGTCCTCAAACATCTCATTTCCAGCACATCCACCCTCCTCTGCACAACTCTATCCATAGCCCACGCCTCATAGCCATACAACATTGTTGGAACCACAGTTCCTTCAAACATACCCATTTTGGCTTTCCGAGATAATGTTCTCGACTTCCAAACATTCTTCAAGGTTTCCAGAATTTTCGCCCCCTCCCCCACCCTATGATTCACTTCCGCTTCCATGGTTCCATCTGCTGCCAGAGCCACTCCCAGATATCTAAAACACTTTACTTCCTCCAGTTTTTCTCCATTCAAACTTACCTCCTAATTGACTTGTCCCTCAACCCTACTGTACCTATTAACCTTACTCTTATTCACATTTACTCTTAACTTTCATCTTTCACACTACCAAACTCAGTCACCAGCTTCTGCAGTTTCTCATATGAATCAGCCACCAGCGCTGTATCATCAGCAAACAACAACTGACTCACTTCCCAAGCTTTCTCATCCACAACAGACTGCATACTTGCCCCTCCTTCCAAACCTCTTGCATTCACCTCCCTAACAACCCCATCCATAAACAAATTAAACAGCCATGGAGACATCACACACCCCTGCCGCAAACCTACATTCACTGAGAACCAATCACTTTCCTCTCTTCCTACACGTACACATGCCTTACATCCTTGATAAAAACTTTTCACTGCTTCTATCAACTTGCCTCCCACACCATATATTCTTAATACCTTCCACAGAGCATCTCTATCAACTCTATCATAGGCCTTCTCCAGATTCATAAATGCTACATACAAATCCATTTGCTTTTCTAAGTATTTCTCACATACATTCTTCAAAGCAAACACCTGTTCCACACATCCTCTACCACTTCTGAAACCACACTGCTCTTCCCCAATCTGATGCTCTGTACATGCCTTCACCCTCTCAATCAATACCCTCCCATATAATTTACCAGGAATACTCAACAAACTTATACCTCTGTAATTTGAGCACTCACTCTTATCCCCTTTGCCTTTGTACAATGGCACTATGCAAGCATTCCGCCAATCCTCAGGCAACTCACCATGAATCATACATACATTAAATAACCTTCCCAACCAGTCAACAATACAGTCACTCCCTTTTTTAATAAATACATAAATATATATATATGTGTGTGTGTGTGTGTGTGTGTGTGTCAGAGATGGAGGGACCGAAGAGAAGTGGGAGACCAAATTGGAAGTGGAAAGATGGAGTGAAAAAGATTTTGAGTGATTGGGGCCTGAACTTGCAGGAGGGTGTAAGGCATGCAAGGGATAGAGTGAATTGGAACGATGTGGTATACCGGGGTCGGTGTGCTGTCAATGGATTGAACCAGGGCATGTGAAGCGTCTGGATACACCATGGAAAGTTCTGTGGGGCCTGAACGTGGAAAGAAAGCAGTGGTTTTGGTGCATTATTATATGACAGCTAGAGACTGATGTGTGAACGAAAGTGGCCTTTGTTGTCTTTGTTGAGATGTTTAGGTAAGTATATTTGCGTGTGTGGATGTGTATGTATATACATGTGTATGTGGGTGGGTTGGGCCATTCTTTCGTCTGTTTCCTTGCGCTACCTCGCTAACGCGGGAGACAGCGACAAAAAAAAAAAAAAAAAAAATATATATATCTTTATAAATATGAGTCCAAGGGGAAAATGAAACACAATAAGCTCCCAAGTGCACTTTCATGTAATAATCACATCATCAGGGGAGACACAAGAAAGAAATATGTCAGTTGATATACATCGAAGAGACGAAGCTAGGACGCCATTTGGTAAACATGCGATTGTCCAAGACATACATATGTCTTGGACAATCACATGTTTGCCAAATGGTGTTTGGTAAAGTGTGTGAAAGAAGAAAGCTGAGAGTAAATGTGAATAAGAGCAAGGTTATTAGGTATAGTACGGTTGAGGGACAAGTCAACTGGGAGGTACGTTTGAATAGAGAAAGGCTGGAGGAAGTGAAGTGTTTTAGATATCTGGGAGTGGATCTGACACCGGATGGAACCATGGAAGCGGAAGTGAATCATAGGGTGGGGGAGAGAGCGAAGGTTCTGGGAGCGTTGAAAAATGTGTGGAAGTCAAGAACGTTATCTTGGGAAGCAAAAATGGGTATGTTTGAAGGACTAGTGGTTCCAGCAATGTTATATGGTTGCGAGGCGTAGGCTATAGATAGAGTTGTGCACAGGAGGGTGGATATGCTGGAAATGAGATGCTTGTGGACAATACGTGGTGTGAGGTGGTTTGATCGAGTAAGTAATGAAAGGGTAAGCGAGATGTTGGGTAATAAAAAGAGTGTGGTTGAGAGAGCAGAAGAGGGTGTTTTGAAGTGGTTTGGTCACATGGAGAGAATGAGTGAGGAAAGATTGACCAAGAGGATATATGTGTCAGAGGTGGAGGGAACGAGGAGAAGAAGTGGGAGACCAAATTGGAGGTCGAAAGATGGAGTGAAAAAGATTTTGAGTGATCAGGACCTGAACATGCGGGAGGGTGAAAGGCGTGCAAGGAATAGAGTGAACTGGAACGATGTGGTATACCAGGGTGGACTTGCTGTCAATGGATTGAACCAGGGCATGTGAAGCGTCTGGGGTAAACCAAGGAAAGTTTTGTGGGGCCTGGATGTGGAAAGGGAGCTGTGGTTTCGGTTCATTATACATGACAACTAGAGACTGAGTGCGAACGAATGTGACCTTTGTTGTCTTTCCTAGCACTACCTTACGCACATGCAGGGGGAGGGGGCTTTCATTTCATGTGTGGCGAGGTGGCGACGGGAATGAATAAGGGCAGACAGTATGAATTATGTACATGTGTATACATGTGTATGTCTGTGTGTGTATATATAGATGTGTAGGTATGTATATATGTGTGTGTGGACATGTATGTATATACATGTGTATGTGGGAGGGTTGGGCCATTCTTTCATCTGTTTCCTTGTGCTACCTCACTAATGCAGGAGACAGCGACAAAGTATAATAAATAATAAAAATAAAAAACCTGTGGTGGCCTTTGTTGTCTTTTTCTAGTGCTACCTCACACAAATGCGGGGTGAGGGGGATGTCATTTCATATGTGGTGTGGTGGCGACGGGAATGAATAATGGCAGACAGTATGAATTATGTACATGTGTATATATGTATATGTCTGTGTGTGTATATATATGTGTACATTGAGATGTATAGGTATGTATATTTGCGTGTGTGGACGTGTATGTATATACATGGGTATGTGGGCGGGTTGGGCCATTCTTTCGTCTGTTTCCTTGCGCTACCTCGCTAACGTGGGAGCCAGCGACAAAGCAAAATAAATATTTCTTTTATTATTTTGCTTTGTCGCTGCCTCCCGCGTTTGCGAGGTAGCGCAAGGAAACAGACGAAAGAAATGGCCCAACCCACCCCATACACATGTATATACATACACGTCCACACATGCAAATATACATACCTACACAGCTTTCCATGGTTTACCCCAGACGCTTCACATGCCCTGATTCAATCCACTAACAGCACGTCAACCCCGGTATACCACATCGATCCAATTCACTCTATTCCTTGCCCTCCTTTCACCCTCCTGCATGTTCAGGCCCCAATCACACAAAATCTTTTGCACTTTCCACCTCCAATTTGGTCTCCCACTTCTCCTCGTTTCCTCCACCTCCGACACATATATCCTCTTGGTCAATCTTTCCTCACTCATTCTCTCCATGTGCCCAAACCATTTCAAAACACCCTCTTCTGCTCTCTCTCTCATTTCCACACATCTCTCTTACCCTTATGTTACTTACTCGATCAAACCACCTCACACCACACATTGTCCTCAAACATCTCATTTCCAGCACATCCACCCTCCTGTGCACAACTCTATCCATAGCCCACGCCTCGCAACCATACAACATTGCTGGAACCATTATTCCTTCAAACATACCCATTTTTGCTTTCCGAGATAATGTTCTCGACTTCCACACATTCTTCAAGGCTCCCAGGATTTTCGCCCCCTCCCCCACCCTATGATTCACTTCCGCTTCCATGGTTCCATCCGCTGCCAGATCCACTCCCAGATATCTAAAACACTTTACTTCCTCCAGTTTTTCTCCATTCAAACTTACCTCCCAATTGACTTGACCCTCAACCCTACTGTACCTAATAACCTTGCTCTTATTCACATTTACTCTTAACTTTCTTCTTTCACACACTTTACCAAACTCAGTCACCAGCTTCTGCAGTTTCTCACATGAATCAGCCACCAGCACTGTATCATCAGCGAACAATAACTGACTCACTTCCCAAGCTCTCTCATCCACAACAGACTTCATACTTGCCCCTCTTTCCAAAACTCTTGCATTCACTTCCCTAAGAACCCCATCCATAAACAAATTAAACAACCATGGAGACATCACACACCCCTGTATAGGTATAGGTATAGGTATAGGTATGTATATGTGCATGTGTGGACGTGTATGTATATATATGTGTATGTGGGTGGGTTGGGCCATTCTTTCGTCTGTTTCCTTGCACTATCTCGCTAACGCGGGAGACAGTGACAAAGTATAATAAATAAATAAAACATCTGTATATGTATATAAGTTTTTTTTTGTTTTTTTTTTTATACTTTGTCGCTGTCTCCCGCGTTTGCGAGGTAGCGCAAGGAAACAGACGAAAGAAATGGCCCAACCCCCCCCCCCATACACATGTACATACACACGTCCACACACGCAAATATACATACCTACACAGCTTTCCATGGTTTACCCCAGACGCTTCACATGCCTTGCTTCAATCCACTGACAGCACGTCAACCCCTGTATACCACATGACTCCAATTCACTCTATTTCTTGCCCTCCTTTCACCCTCCTGCATGTTCAGGCCCCGATCACACAAAATCTTTTTCACTCCATCTTTCCACCTCCAATTTGGTCTCCCTCTTCTCCTCGTTCCCTCCACCTCCGACACATATATCCTCTTGGTCAATCTCTCCTCACTCATTCTCTCCATGTGCCCAAACCATTTCAAAACACCCTCTTCTGCTCTCTCAACCACGCTCTTTTTATTTTCACACATCTCTCTTACCCTTACGTTACTTACTCGATCAAACCACCTCACACCACACATTGTCCTCAAACATCTCATTTCCAGCACATCCATCCTCCTGCGCACATCTCTATCCATAGCCCACGCCTCGCAACCATACAACATTGTTGGAACCACTATTCCCTCAAACATACCCATTTTTGCTTTCTGAGATAATGTTCTCGACTTCCACACATTTTTCAAGGCTCCCAAAATTTTCGCCCCCTCCCCCACCCTATGATCCACTTCCGCTTCCATGGTTCCATCCGCTGACAGATCCACTCCCAGATATCTAAAACACTTCACTTCCTCCAGTTTTTCTCCATTCAAACTCACCTCCCAATTGACTTGACCCTCACCCCTACTGTACCTAATAACCTTGCTCTTATTCACATTTACTCTCAACTTTCTTCTTCCACACACTTTACCAAACTCAGTCACCAGCTTCTGCAGTTTCTCACATGAATCAGCCACCAGCGCTGTATCATCAGCGAACAACAACTGACTCACTTCCCAAGCTCTCTCATCCCCAACAGACTTCATACTTGCCCCTCTTTCCAGGACTCTTGCATTTACCTCCCTTACAACCCCATCCATAAACAAATTAAACAACCATGGAGACATCACACACCCCTGCCGCAAACCTACATTCACTGAGAACCAATCACTTTCCTCTCTTCCTACACGTACACATGCCTTACATCCTCGATAAAAACTTTTCACTGCTTCTAACAACTTGCCTCCCACACCATATATTCTTAATACCTTCCACAGAGCATCTCTATCAACTCTATCATATGCCTTCTCCAGATCCATAAATGCTACATACAAATCCATTTGCTTTTCTAAGTATTTCTCACATACATTCTTCAAAGCAAACACCTGATCCACACATCCTCTACCACTTCTGAAACCGCACTGCTCTTCCCCAATCTGATGCTCTGTACATGCCTCCACCCTCTCAATCAATACCCTCCCATATAATTTACCAGGAATACTCAACAAACTTATACCTCTGTAATTTGAGCACTCACTCTTATCCCCTTTGCCTTTGTACAATGGCACTATGCACGCATTCCGCCAATCCTCAGGCACCTCACCATGAGTCATACATACATTAAATAACCTTACCATCCAGTCAACAATACAGTCACCCCCTTTCTTAATAAATTCCACTGCAATACCATCCAAACCTGCTGCCTTGCCGGCTTTCATCTTCCGCAAAGCTTTTACTACCTCTTCTCTGTTTACCAAATCATTTTCCCTAACCCTCTCACTTTGCACACCACCTCGACCAAAACACCCTATATCTGCCACTCTGTCATCAGACACATTCAACAAACCTTCAAAATACTCATTCCATCTCCTTCTCACATCACCGCTACTTGTTATCACCTCCCCATTTACGCCCTTCACTGAAGTTCCCATTTGCTCCCTTGTCTTACGCACCCTATTTACCTCCTTCCAGAACATCTTTTTATTCTCCCTAAAATTTACTGATAGTCTCTCACCCCAACTCTCATTTGCCCTTTTTTTCACCTCTTGCACCTTTCTCTTGACCTCCTGTCTCTTTCTTTTATACTTTTCCCACTCAATTGCATTTTTTTCCCTGCAAAAATCGTCCAAATGCCTCTCTCTTCTCTTTCACTAATACTCTTACTTCTTCATCCCACCACTCACTACCCTTTCTAAACAGCCCACCTCCCACTCTTCTCATGCCACAAGCATCTTTTGCGCAATCCATCACTGATTCCCTAAATACATCCCATTCCTCCCCCACTCCCCTTACTTCCATTGTTGATATAAGTTGATATGTAATTTTCCTTAGTCAGCAAGGTAGCACCAAGAAACAGACGAAGAATGACCCACCTCCTCTGCCTTTGTAAAATGGCACTATGCACTTCACCATCATCCAAACATATATTGAATATCCTTGCCAACCAATCAACAACACAGTCACCCTCTCTTTTTTTATAAATTCCACTGAAATAGCATCCAAACCTGCCACCTAGCTGGATTTATCTTCCACAAAGCTCTGTTTACCTCCTCTCTCTTTACCAAACCATTCTCCCTGACCCTCTCACTTTGCATACTACCCCGACCAAAACAACTTATATCTGCCACCCTATCATGTAACACATTCAACAAACTTTCAAAATTCTCACTTCATCACTACTTATTATTACCTCCCCACTTGCTCCCTTCACTGATGTTCCCATTTGTTCTCGTCTTATGTATGTTCTTTACCTCCTTCCTAGACATCTTTCTATTCTCCCTAAAATTTAATACTCTCTCACTACAACTCTCATTTGCCCTCTTTTCACTTCTTGCACCTTTCTCTTGACCTTCTGATGCTTTCTTTTATACATCTCCCAGTCATTTGCACTACTTTCCGGCAAGTATTCTCCAAATGCCTCACTTTTCATGCACTAACAACCTTACTTCTTCATCCCACCAAACACTGCTCTTTCTAATCTCCCCACCCCCCACCTTTCTCATGCCACTAGCATCTTTTGCACAAGCCATCACTGCTTCCCTAAATACATCCCATTCCTCAACCACTCCCCTCATCATATGCTCTCACCTTATGCCATTCTACACTCAATCTCTCCTGGTACTTCCTCATACAAGTCTCCTTTCCAAGCTCACTTACTCTCACCACTCTCTTCTCCCAAGCATTCTCTCTTCTTTTCTGAAAACCTTTACAAATCTTCACCTTCACCTCCACAAGATAGTGATAAAATTTCCCTCCAGCTGCTCCTCTCAGCATGTTAACATCCAACAGTCTCTCTTTTACATGCCTATCAATTAACACGTAATTCAATAATGTCCTTTGATGATCTCTCCTACTCACATACAAATACTTATGTATATCTCTCTTTTTAAACCATGTATTCCCAATCACCAGTCCTTTTTCAGCACTTAAATCCACAAGCTCTTCACCATTTCCATTTACAACAACAACACTGAACACCCCATGTACACCATGTAAACCATCAATATAACCTGGTCTCAAGCATCTAAGCTGCTAACACAATCACTCAGCTACTCCCAAAACATTTGCCTCTCATGATCTTTCTTTTCATGACCAGGTGCATAGGCACCAATAATCTCACATCTCTCTCCATCCACTTTCAGTTTTACTTTCTTACACTCAATCACATACTCCCACAACTCCTGCTTCAAGAGTATTGCTACTCCTTCCTTAGCTCTTGTCCTCTCACCCACCCCTAAGTGTGTGTGTGTGTGTGTGTGTGTGTGTGTGTGTGTGTGTGTGTGTGTGTGTGTGTGTGTTATTATTGTCTCATGATTTTGTTTTTTTGCAAATTACTCCTAAATGGCCTTAGTGTTAGGGTGGTGGATGGATGGAAACCAATGAGACAGTAAATGCTGACAGTTTACAAATGTTTAAAAGGCTACTTGATGGCATAGAAAGTTCAGAATATTGGGCTGAACATATGTAGAACTCTCTTCCTATGTGTAGAAATGGGTAGTTACTGTTGGGCTGGACGGTTTTGGACATATTCCTTTACTTCTTTTGAAAGTAGTATGAACAATCTTTACCTTCATACAATTTCTACAATTAGGATGCAATATCCCAGCAAAAGAACATGCTGTAAATCCTTGAATTTACTTATTCACAGTGAAAACATTTGATAATCAATCACCTTTAGATAGCAGTGTCATGATATCGCGCAAGATTGGTACCAAAAACATTCGCATAGTATCGAATTGTGCTACAACTTGACATTCACTACCATGTTTGGGAACATGTGGTAAGGGTCCATGGGAGAAGAAAAATATTCAAAATGAAATAACTAATGGAAGTAATCTTTCAAATTACACTCAAAATGTTGTCCAAGTGATGAAAATAATATATATGAACAACACATACAGAAAATAAAAGACAGGCATTTCCCTATTTGTGATATCCACATATGTCCACGACTCTGTAATAACCTAGATAAGGTTTTATCATGTACTGTTTCTGAAAACACAGACCATCATTAGTCCAAACATTAAAAAAAGAACTTACTAAGGAGACCTAAATAGACAAAATACCCATTCTATACGAATAAAATACAATTTACCTTATCACTCATCATAAAAATGATAAAGTTTTTAAATGAAATTCGATCACCTGCCTCGCCTCATCTACCTGAATTGCAAATGCTCTACTGTACCCCCAATTTCTATTACTTTCCTAATATGTAGCCATCTGTATACTGCTGACCTTTTAAGTAAACCTTCTCCAAGGAAACACCCGAATACACGAAGTTAGAACGGTCAAAACTAAAGGAAACAACTGAAGATCTGACCACAGTTTGTGATGCAGATGAAATCACCCATAAAAACTGTGTTTGATGGGAAAATTCATCAGGCTGCAAGTGAATCCCTCAACTGCTTTGTGTTATTTGTCAACCAAAACTAAATCCCTAAGGAATAAATAACCTTAAGAAATTGAGAATAAAAATGTACCTTGAGAAGCACTGTCATATGGACTATACTCTCTCCATCTCCTTATAAATTCAATGGAGTGCTTCCTCCACATAGCTTATTGCATGAAAATAAGAAAAAATAAAAAATAGTGAAAGTCATTGTGATAAAAATTAATCAAGAAATAAATTCAGATTGAACTTCAAACCCAAATGGGAACAGATGTCAGTAAACAAACACACAGGAATAACCCAAGTAACATGGTAATACAGTGAGAAGCTTATCAAGCGAAAGTGTAAAGTTTGTCAAAAGATATTAGGGCTAGATGAATATTGAATTCATACATTGTGTGTTCTACTCAAAGCTATTAAGTGTGGCTTTGAAACAGATATCAATAAATATAAAAGCTTTCGCTGTGGCCACTCCCTTGATGGGGACGTTCCTGCAGGGAACGGGCATCACAGATATACACAGACACACAAAACACAATCACCTGAAATAACACAGAAAGCACTAAACAATTGACCTCTCAACTCAAGTCTTAAACTCCAAACCTCCAGACATACATCTAGCAGAAACTACACTCCCTAAAAAAAACACGAGTCACACTCATCAGCTTATGCTCTGGACATCAACCAATACAGCAACACTACAAATATCGTTTCAACATAACCCAAGGCCCTTCATACCTATGATACAGCTACCATAAAGAAGACATCAAGCACTTACCACTCATTTACCCAGCACTTTCTGCACATACTTGCACACATAACATAACAACGCTTTATGACTTATGGTGCTGACCAGTGGGTTTGGCCAGCTTCCTGAGAGCTGCAAGAGCCTCATACAGAGAGAAGGGGCTCTAGGAGCAGGAAGGTAAACTATGGCATGTGTGTGCGTGTGTATAAAAAGGATGTGGCTTAGAAAGCAGAAGAGGGTGTGTTGAAATGGTTTGAACATATGAAGAGAATGAGTGAGGAAAGGTTGACAAATAGGATATATGTGTCAGGTGGAGGAAACAAGGAGAAGCAGGAGACCAAATTAGAGGTGGAAAGATGGAGTAAAAAAGATTTTGAGCAATTGGGGCCTGAACATGCAGGCAGGTGGAAAGTATGCACAGAATTGAGTGAATTGGAACAATGTGGTATACTGGGCTGGATGTGGAAAGGGAGCTGTGGTTTCGGTGAATTACTCAATAGCTAGAGATTCAGTGTGAATGAATGCTTTTTTTTTTCTCTCTCTTTCTCCCTGGTGCTCTTGCTGGTGGGGGAGGGGGCATGTTATTTCATGTATGGTGGGCTGGCAACGGGAATGGACAAAGGCAACAAGCATGAATATGTACATGTGTATATATGTATATGTCTGTGTATGTATATGTTATGTATACTTTGAAATGTATATGTATGTATATATGCGTGTATGGGCATTTATGTGTATACATGTGTACGTGTATGGATTGGGTCATTCCTCGTCTGTTTCCTTGCACTACCTCACTGATGCGGGAGACGGCAATCAAGTATAATGAAATAAAAAGATATATTACTTATACTATTATACTTTATCGCAGTCTCCCGCTTTAGCGAGGTAGCGCAAGGAAACAGACGAAAGAATGGCCCAACCCACCCACATACACATGCATATACATACACATCCACACATGCACATATACATACCTATACATTTCAACGTATACATATATATACATACACAGACGTATACATATATACACGTGCATGACTTATACTTGCTGCCTTTATTCATTCCCCTTGCCACCCAACCACACATGAAATAACAACCCCCTCCCCCCGCATGTGTGCGAGGTAGCTCTAGGAAAAGACAACAAAGGCCACATTTGTTCACACTCAGTCTCTAGCTGTCATGTATAGTGCACTGAAACCACAACTCCCTTTCCACATCCAGGCCCCACAAAATTTAACATGGTTTACCCCCAGACGCTTCACATGCCCTGGTTCAATCCATTGACAGCACGTCGACCCTGGTGTACCACATCATTTCAATTCAATCTATTCCTTGCACACCTTTCACCCTCCTGCATGTTCAGGCCCCGATCGCTTAAAATCTTTTTCACTACATCCTTCCACCTCCAATTTGGTCTCCAGCTTCTCCTTCTTCCCTCCACCTGACACATATATCCTCTTTGCCAATCTTTCCTCACTCATTTGCTCCATGTATTCAAACCATTTCAACACACCCTCTTCTGCTCTCTCAACCACACTCTTTTTATTACCATACATCTCTCTTACCGTTTCATCATTTACTCGATCAAACCACCTCACACAACATACTGTCCTCAAACATTTCATTTCCAACACATCCACCCTTCTCTGCACAACCCTTTCTGTAGCCCATTCCTCGCAACCATATAATACTATTGGAACCACTATTCCTTCAAACATACCCATTTTTGCTCTTCGAGATAACATCCTCGTCTACCACACATTTTTCAACTCTCCCAGAACCTTTGACCCCTCCCCTACCCTGTGACTCACTTCCGCTTCCATGGTTCCATCTGCTGCTAAGTCCATTGCCAGATATCTAAAACACTTCACTTCCTCCAGCTCTTCTCCATTCAAACTTACCTCCCAATTAACATGTACCTCAACCCTACTGAAACTACTAACCTTGGATTCATTCACACTAACTCTCAACTTTTTTCTTTCAAACACTTTACCAAACTCAGTCATCAACTTCTGCAGTTTCTCATCCATATCAGCCACCAGCGCTGTATCATCAGCGAACAACAAATGACTCACTTCCCAAGCCCTCTCATCCCCAACAGACTTCATACATGCTCGTCTCTCCAAAACTCTTGCATTCACTTCCCTAACCACCCCATCCATTAACAGATTAAACAACCATGGATACATCATGCACCCCTGCCGCAAACCAACATTCACTGGGAACCAATCCCTTTCCTCTCTTCCTACTCATACACATGCCTTACATCCCTGATATGTGCATATGAGTGGATGGGCCATTCTTCATCTGTTTCCTGGTGCTACCTCATTGATGTAAGAGACAAGGATTATATATAATTGGGTGAGAAACTGAAGAAATTGGTGACTGAGTTTGGTAAAGTGTGTGAAAGAAGAAAGCAGAGTAAATGTGACTAAGAACAAGGTTATTAGGTTCAGTAGGGTTTAGGGAGAAGTAAATTGGGAGGTAAGTTTGAACAATGGAAGTAAGGGGAGTGGGGGAGGAATGGGATGTATTTAGGGAATCAGTGATGGATTGCGCAAAAGATGCTTGTGGCATGAGAAGAGTGGGAGGTGGGCTGTTTAGAAAGGGTAGTGAGTGGTGGGATGAAGAAGTAAGAGTATTAGTGAAAGAGAAGAGAGAGGCATTTGGACGATTTTTGCAGGGAAAAAATGCAATTGAGTGGGAGAAGTATAAAAGAAAGAGACAGGAGGTCAAGAGAAAGGTGCAAGAGGTGAAAAAAAGGGCAAATGAGAGTTGGGGTGAGAGACTATCAGTAAATTTTAGGGAGAATAAAAAGATGTTCTGGAAGGAGGTAAATAGGGTGCGTAAGACAAGGGAGCAAATGGGAACTTCAGTAAAGGGCGTAAATGGGGAGGTGATAACAAGTAGTGGTGATGTGAGAAGGAGATGGAATGAGTATTTTGAAGGTTTGTTGAATGTGTCTGATGACAGAGTGGCAGATATAGGGTGTTTGGGTCGAGGTGGTGTGCAAAGTGAGAGGGTTAGGGAAAATGATTTGGTAAACAGAGAAGAGGTAGTAAAAGCTTTGCGGAAGATGAAAGCCGGCAAGGCAGCAGGTTTGGATGGTATTGCAGTGGAATTTATTAAAAAAGGGGGTGACTGTATTGTTGACTGGTTGGTAAGGTTATTTAATGTATGTATGACTCATGGTGAGGTGCCTGAGGATTGGCGGAATGCTTGCATAGTGCCATTGTACAAAGGCAAAGGGGATAAGAGTGAGTGCTCAAATTACAGAGGTATAAGTTTGTTGAGTATTCCTGGTAAATTATATGGGAGGGTATTGATTGAGAGGGTGAAGGCATGTACAGAGCATCAGATTGGGGAAGAGCAGTGTGGTTTCAGAAGTGGTAGAGGATGTGTGGATCAGGTGTTTGCTTTGAAGAATGTATGTGAGAAATACTTAGAAAAGCAAATGGATTTGTATGTAGCATTTATGGATCTGGAGAAGGCATATGATAGGGTTGATAGAGATGCTCTGTGGAAGGTATTAAGAATATATGGTGTGGGAGGCAAGTTGTTAGAAGCAGTGAAAAGTTTTTATCGAGGATGTAAGGCATGTGTACGTGTAGGAAGAGAGGAAAGTGATTGGTTCTCAGTGAATGTAGGTTTGTGGCAGGGGTGTGTGATGTCTCCATGGTTGTTTAATTTGTTTATGGATGGGGTTGTTAGGGAGGTAAATGCAAGAGTTTTGGAAAGAGGGGCAAGTATGAAGTCTGTTGGGGATGAGAGAGCTTGGGAAGTGAGTCAGTTGTTGTTCGCTGATGATACAGCGCTGGTGGCGGATTCATGTGAGAAACTGCAGAAGCTGGTGACGGAGTTTGGTAAAGTGTGTGGAAGAAGAAAGTTAAGAGTAAATGTGAATAAGAGCAAGGTTATTAGGTACAGTAGGGTTGAGGGTCAAGTCAATTGGGAGGTGAGTTTGAATGGTGAGAGGCTGGAGGAAGTGAAGTGTTTTAGATATCTGGGAGTGGATCTGTCAGCGGATGGAACCATGGAAGCGGAAGTGGATCATAGGGTGGGGGAGGGGGCGAAAATTTTGGGAGCCTTGAAAAATGTGTGGAAGTCGAGAACATTATCCCGGAAAGCAAAAATGGGTATGTTTGAAGGAATAGTAGTTCCAACAATGTTGTATGGTTGCGAGGCGTGGGCTATGGATAGAGTTGTGCGCAGGAGGATGGATGTGCTGGAAATGAGATGTTTGAGGACAATGTGTGGTGTGAGGTGGTTTGATCGAGTAAGTAACGTAAGGGTAAGAGAGATGTGTGGAAATAAAAAGAGCGTGGTTGAGAGAGCAGAAGAGGGTGTTTTGAAATGGTTTGGGCACATGGAGAGAATGAGTGAGGAAAGATTGACCAAGAGGATATATGTGTCGGAGGTGGAGGGAACGAGGAGAAGAGGGAGACCAAATTGGAGGTGGAAAGATGGAGTGAAAAGGATTTTGTGTGATCGGGGCCTGAACATGCAGGAGGGTGAAAGGAGGGCAAGGAATAGAGTGAATTGGAGCGATGTGGTATACAGGGGTTGACGTGCTGTCAGTGGATTGAATCAAGGCATGTGAAGCGTCTGGGGTAAACCATGGAAAGCTGTGTAGGTATGTATATTTGCGTGTGTGGACGTGTGTATGTACATGTGTATGGGGGGGGGTTGGGCCATTTCTTTCGTCTGTTTCCTTGCGCTACCTCGCAAACGCGGGAGACAGCGACAAAGTATAAAAAAAAAAAAAAAAAAAAAAAAAAAAAAAAAAAAAGTTTGAATGGAGAAAAACTGGACGAAGTGAAGTGTTTTAGATATCTGGAAATGGATTTAGCAGCAGATGGAACCATGGAAGCAGAAGTGAGTCACAAGGTGGGGGAGGGGGCGAAGGTTCTGGGAGCGTTGAGGAATATGTGGAAGGTGAGAATGTTATCTCGGAGAGCAAAATTGGGTATGTTTGAAGGAACAGTGGTTCCAACAATGTTATATGGTTGCGAGGCAAGGGCTATAGATAGGGCTGTGCGGAGGAAGGTGGATGTGTTGGATATGAAAAGTCTGAGAACAATACATGGTGTGAGGCAGTTTGACTGAGTAAGTAATGAAAGGATAAGGGAGATGTGTGGTAATAAAAAGAGTGTGGTTGAGAGAGCAGAAGAGAGTGTATTGAAATGGTTTAATCATATGGATAGAATGTGTGAGGAAAGACTGACAAAGAAGATATATATGTGTCAGAGGTGGAGGGAACAAGAAGTGGGAGACCAAATTGGAGGTAGAAGGATGGAGTGAAAAAGATTTTCAGTGATCAGGGCCTGAACATGCAGGACGGTGAAAGGCGTGCAAGGAATAGAGTGAATTGGAATGATGTGGTATACTGGGGTCAACGTGCTGTCAATGGATTGAACCAGGGCATGTGAAGCATCTGGGGTAAACCATGGAAAGTTTTGTTGGGCCTCGATGTGGAAAGGGAGCTGTGGTTTTGGTGCATTATACATGACAGCTTGAGACTGAGTGTGAATGAATGTGGCCTTTGTTGTCTTTTCCTAGTGCTACCTCATGCACATGCGGGGGGAGGGGGGGGTTGTTATTTCATGTGCGATGGGAATGAATATGCAGCAAGTATGAATTATGTACATGTGTATATCTGTATATGTCTGTGTATGTATATATATATATATATATATATATGTATACGTTGAAATGTATAGGTATGTATGTGTGTGTGTGTGGATGTGTATGTATATGCATGTGTATGTGGGTGGGTTGGGACATTCTTTTGTCTGTTTCCTTGCGCTACCTCACTAATGCAGGAGACAGCGACAAAGTATATGTGTATATGAGAGGATGGGCCATTCTTTGTCTGTTTCCTCATGCTACCTCACTGAAGAGAGAAATAGCGATTATGATGATAAAAAAATAAAAATGAAAGAACAAACATTGGTGGGTTTTCTGTATATGTTCTTAATGCTACCTCGCTAAAGCGGGAAATGGCGAATAGTTTGAAAGAAGAAAGAAAGAAGAAGGATCATGCCATGTAAATATGGTAATATTCAATTATTTTCCACTTCCATAGTAAAGTTGACAGAGTACTAAATTGTTAAGAAAGAAATGTTTGTAAATTTTTGTTTGTTGGCTCACACAAAAAAACATCATTTACATACCAGAAGCAAATTACCTTAAGAGTGTAAGATATCCCTAGTAATATCATTCCATGCAAAGATCTATATCAATATATATGTATGTCAAAACCATTTCAACACAACCTCTTCTGCTCTCTTAATCACACTCTTTTTATTGCCACACATCTCTCTTACCCTTTCATTACTTAATCAAACCACCTCACACCACATACTGTCCTCAAACATTTCATTTCCAACACATTCACCCTCCTCTGCACAACCCTATCTATAGCCCATGCCTCACAACCATATAACATTGTTGGAACTACTATTCCTTCAAACATACCCATTTTTGCTCTCCAAGATAATGTTCTCTCCACACATTCTTCATAACTCCCTGAACCTTTGCCCCTCCCCCACCCTGTGACTCACTTCCGCTTCTATGGTTCCACCTGCTACTAATTCCACTGCCAGATAATCAAAACACTTCACTTCCTCCAATCTTTCTCCTTTCAAACTTACATCCCAGTTAACTTGCCCCTAAATCCTACTGAACCTAATAACCTTGCTCTCATTCACATTTACTCTCAACTTTCTCCTTTCACACACTCTTCCAAACTCAGTCACCAACTTCTGCAGTTTCTAACATGAATCAGCCACTAGAGCTGTATCATTGGTGAACAACTGACCCGCTTCCCAGGCCCTCTCATCCCCAACAGACTGCATATTAGCCCCTCCCTCCAAAGCTCTTGCATTTACCTTCCTAACCACCCTATCCATTAATAAATTAAACAACCATGGGGACAGCACATAACCCTGCCACAAACTGACATTTGCTGGGAACCAATCACTCTCCTCTTTCCCTACTTGTATGCATTCATTACATCCCTAGTAAAAACTTTTCACTGCTTCTAGCAACTTACCTCCCACAACATATACTGTTACGACCTTCAAAAAAGCATCTCTATCAACTCTATCATATGCCTTCTCAAGATCCATAAATGCTACATACAAATCCTTCTGTTTTTCTAAGTACTTCCAACACACATTCTTCAAAGCAAACATCTGATCCACATATCGTCTACTACTTCTGAATCCACACTGCTCTTGCCCAATCTAATGCTCAGTACATGCCTTCACCCTCTCATTCAATACCCTCTCATATAATTTTCCAAGAATACTCAACAAACTTATGTCTCAGTAGTTTGAACAGTCACCTTTATCCCTTTGCCTTTGTACAATGGCACTAAGCATGCATTCTGCCAATCCTCAGGCACTTCACCATCATCCAAACATACACTGAACATCCTTACCAACCAATCAACAACACAGTCACACCCTTTCTTAATGAATTCAACTGCAATATCATCCAAATCCACTGCCTTGCTGGATTTCATCTTCCACAAAGCTTTCACTACCCTTCTTTCTTAACCAAACCATTCTCCCTGACCCTCTCACTTCACATACCACCCCGACCAAAATACCCAATATATGCCACTCTATCATCAAACCCATTCAACAAACTTTCAAAACAATCACTCCATCCCTCTCCTTCCAACTTCATCACTACCTGTTATTACTTCCCCACTTGCCCCCCTTCAACCAATGT
Organism: Panulirus ornatus; assembly: GCF_036320965.1. Taxonomy (NCBI): domain Eukaryota; kingdom Metazoa; phylum Arthropoda; class Malacostraca; order Decapoda; family Palinuridae; genus Panulirus; species Panulirus ornatus. The sequence goes on along the minus strand of NC_092243.1, from coordinate 60,118,317 downwards.
TCCCATTTCTTCTCATCTTATGCACATCATTTACCTCCTTCCAAAACATCATTCTGTTCTTCCGAAAGTTTAATGATACTCTCTCACCCCAACTCTCATTAGCCCTCTTTTTCAACCTTTGCATCTTTCTCTTGACCTCCTGCCACTTTCTTTTATACATATCCCAGTCATTTGCACTCCTTCCTTGCAAGTACTGTCCAAATGCCTCTCTTTTCTCTTTCACTAACAACATTACTTCTTCATACCATCACTCACTACCCTTTCTAATCTGCCCACCTCCCACCTTTCTCATGCCACATGCATCTTTTACGCAAGTTATCACTGCTTCCCTAAATGCATCCTATTCCTCACCCATTCCCCACATCATTTGCTCTCACCTTTTGTCATTCTATAATCAATGTTTCAATATATTATCAGTAATTCCAATATCCCCTGATTCCATTTCTGTGTCCAAATTTGTTATACATTTGTTCCATATCCATTTCCTTTCTTCCAAATCAATCACATATGAGTTCCTTCTTTGTGCTGAGTTCAAAATAACATTCACTTATCAAAATACTAGTAAACTTCTGGATGTCTGAAATACATGTATCTTTTACACAATATTTTTTTGCAAAATTGCTTACATTCTATATTGTTTTACTGAATACCAGAGAGAGAGAGAGAGAGAGAGAGAGAGAGAGAGAGAGAGAGAGAGAGGAGAGGAGAGGAGAGGAGAGGAGAGGAGAGGAGAGGAGAGGAGAGAGAGGAGAGGAGAGAGAGGAGACGAGAGAGAGAGAGGAGAGAGAGAGGAGAGAGAGAGGAGAGGAGAGAGAGGAGAGGAGAGAGAGAAAGGAGAGAGAGAGAGGAGAGAGAGAGGAGAGAGAGAGGAGAGAGAGAGGAGAGAGAGAGGAGAGAGGAGAGGAGAGGAGAGAGCAATGTAGTGTAATTCAATCTCACCTGTCTGAATGAATAATTATACTGATAGCTTCAAACAGCACAGCATTTTTTGCATTGGAGTGTTGAACCTGGAAAAACAGAAATATCTATAGTACTGGGTACTCACAAAGCATTATCATCAGCAGTCAATCAAACTCTGAATTCAACATAACTTCATGCACTTACCATACATCATGAAGTAAATGCTACTCTTTTAATCAACTATATCCTCCTTCTTTCAACTATTTAAAAGCATTAAGCACTTGAAACTTCATTCTGAAAACATTACATTTTCGAATTTTCATTTATTGGTAGCTGAGATGGTATGGGCAATGATTGCCCTAATCAAGGCAATTTCATACCCACTACATATACAAAAATATTTTCCCCATCGTAGATGTTCTCTATCTACACATTTTTTCATAAACGCTTGTCATTTCCTGTGTAAGCATGGTTGTGCAATGAAAAGATGGCAAAGCCCTAGGGGGAAAAACTTCAATTGGCTCCTTTCTGTGTTGTTTCTTTTGGAAAGTAATGAAGGAGGGGAGGGTTTCCAGCCGCACGTTCCTGCCCTTCTTAGTTGCCTTCCATGATGCGCAGGGAATATGTGAGCAGTATTCTTTCTCCTCTATATGTAATTAGTATAACTGTGCACATGGTGTATATAGTTTTGTGGATGGAAATGGTGAAGAGTTTATGGGGTTTTATGCAGAAAAAGACTGGTGACTGGAAATAACTGGTTTAAAAAGAGATATACACAAGTTATGTATGAGAGTAAAAGTGATGGTCAATGGGCATTACTAGGTAATGTATTAATTGACAGGCGTGTAAAAGAAAGACATTTGGATGTAAAGGTGCTGACATGGGCAGCTGGTGGGATGTCTCATCACTGTCTTGTGGAGGCAAGGGTGAAGATTTGTAGAGATTTTCGAAAAAGGTGACAATGTTGGGGAGAAGAGAGTGGTGAGACTAAGTGAGCTTGGAAAGGAGACTTGTGTGAAGAAATACAAGGAGAGATTGAGTGTAGAATATAAAAAGGTGAGGGCAAATGACATATGGAGAGTTGGTGAGGAATGGGAGGTATTTAGGGAAGCAGTGATGACATGTGCAAGAGATACATGTGGCAGGTAGTGATGGAGTCAGGAGGAGATGGAGCGAGTATTTTGGAGAATTGTTAAATATGTCTAATGATAAAGAGTGGCAGATGTAGGGTGTTTTGGTCAGGGTGATGTGCAAAGTGAGAAAGTCAGGGAGAGTGGTTTGAAGAGAGATGTGGTGATGAAATCCTTGTGGATGATATAATCTGGCATGGCGGCAGGAGTCTCCGGTAATGCAGCTGAATTTATTAAGAAAGGAGGGTGCCTGTGTTGTTTACTGGTTGGTAAGGATCTATCCATCTATATCTTTGATGCCTGTTCCCTTCTAAAACTCTCTTAAGGGGGTGGCCATGGCAACAGTCTCTCCATAACTAGTGAACTCCACTGCAGCTTCTTAGCCTTTAGCATTTCACCATTTAACAGGCCACTGGCAGAGGGCAAGTATAGCACGGTGTTTGTAATACTCCTACCAACTACTTGTGCCTAACACTTCAGCCCAATATCTATTACACACGATAAAACATAGTAAAGAAAACATTTATCATAAGAAAAATGCATTCTCCAGTGTAGCTACAATAAAAAAATAAAAGCATGCACAGTGGCAACTCAATTGTCAATCAGACAGTAGTCCAGCACTTATTTGTGCATTTTGCTGATATACCTATAAAACTTTTACATACTATGTGAATGAAAGCAGAGGATGAAATATAAATGAGAAGTAGAGTTTAAAAGTATTGTGAATCCACAGACTTCAGGGAGAATAAGATTTTTGGAATGGAATTAACAGTGTGAGGTGAGCAAGAGAGAGGAGCATATGGGGAAGCAGTAGTGATGAGGTGAAGAGGAAATGGAGAGAGTATTTTGAAAGACTGTTGAATGTGCTTGATGGCAGGACGACAAAAGTAAGGTGTTTCAGTAGGGGAGGTGTGTGAGGTAGTCACAGAAAGTGGTTGGATGAAGAGGGAAGAAATGCTGAAAGACTTACATAAGATGAAATGAGACAAGGTTGATGGAGTGGGTGGCACTGCAGTTGAATTTCTGAAGAATTGGGGATATGGGGATAACTGTTTTGTTGGTGGGTTCACTTGAGTTTTCAATGTATATATAAATCATATGTATGGTGTCTGAGGACTGCAGGAATGCATATATAGCGACAATGTATAAAGGCAAGAGGGACAAAAGGTGAATGTTTGAACTTCAGAGGAATAAGTTTGTTGAGTGTACTGGGTGAGTGGTATGGGCGAGTCGTGACTTAAGATGATGAAAACATGTACAGAGCAAAAGACCGGGATAAAACAATGCGTTTTCAAGAGTAGCAGAGGATGTGTGGATAAGGTGTCAGCTTTGAAGAATGTATGTGAGAAATACTTTGTGAAATAGAAGGATATGTATGTAGCATTTACGCATCTACAAGAAACATATGATAGGGTTGATAGAACTGCCTTGTGAAAGATCTTACAAATATGGTGTAGAAGTAAAGCTACTGAAAACAATGAGATTCTTATATTAAGGGTACAAGGCAAGTGTAAAACTCTATTCCTTACACACCTCTCACCCTCCTGCATGTTCAGGCCCCAAACATTCAAAGCATCTTTCACTTCTTTCTTCAATCTCCTCCCAGCTGGTTTTCCCCTTTTCCTTGTTCCTTCTACTTCCAACATGTACACCTTCTTAGTTATCCTCTCCATGTATTCAGATAATTTTAGCTCATCCTTTTCAGTTCTCTCACACTTACTTCTCTTACTACTATAACTCTCTCTTATTTTATCATTTCTTAATCCATCTACATTCCTCGCACAAAATACTGTCCTCAAACCTTTCATTTCCAACTCCCATCAACTCTATTCTCTACATCTTTATCTAAAGCCCACAACTCATCCATACAACACCAGTATGACTACTATACCACCAATAATACCCTTCTTTGCTCTTAAAAACAGTGACTTATCTTTCCATACATTCCTCAATCACCAAGGACCTTTGCCCCTTCACCAACCCTACTGCTCACTGCAGCTCCCATGGTTCCATTCACTGCCATACTCACTCCTAAGTATCTGAAACACTCCACTACCTCGAAGTTTTCTTCACTCAAAATCACGCTCCAAATAACTTGTTTCTTATTCACTACTACAACCAAAAACCTTCATTCTATTCATATCTACTTTCAACTTTTTCTTCTCGCTCCCAAACTCTGGCATTATCTCCTGTGGTTTCTCACTTGTATCTACCACCAGCATTGCATCATTAACAAACAATAACTGATTCACCTCCCAGGCCTGTCCATCCCAGAAAGACTGCATATCAGCTATTCTCTCCAAGACTTGCATTCACCTCCCTCATGACTCCATCTACATATAAACCAAATGGCTATGGTGATAACACACGCCCCTGTCACAGACCCATCCTCACTTGGAGCAACTTACCCTCCTCCCTTCCTTGTAGCACACACTGCTACTGGCATTTTCCTCCACTACACATATTCATAACATCTTTCACAGAGCATCTCTATAATGACCTTTCTCCAAATCCATAAATAACGCATGTAAGTCCTTCTGTTTCTTTTCGTATTTCCGACACATATTCTTCAAAGCAAAAACCTAATCCACACATCCTCTATCACTTTGAAAGCCATAATGATCCTACTCAATCTATATGAGTGTATCCAAGCCTTAGCTAGGTAACTATTTATTGATCAACCCTAAGGAGAGGATGAATGTTTGGCCTATGGGCAGAATGCCCAGCTTGTGATTCCAACCCAGGCAGGCTTGTGCAAGACTAGTTACTCTTTCCTCTACTACAGATAATACCTATACTAAAGACGTTTGCCTACATAATGGAAAACCATCAACCACATACTCAAGCTATTCTGAGTTTGTTCACAAAGGCAAAGGAGGTTTAGCTTCTAAGATGAATGTGTAATGTACTATCATCTATACCATGGGAAGATATTCTGCTAATTCTTTTTGATTTAGGTAAAACTTAGGTAATCCTACTGAAATGACAACATCCTACTTCTATTATAAATCTATCTATCTCATATACCTTTTTAGATTTTGGTGGCTCCTGAGCCTTATTAAGGATGGTGTCAAGGCATTCATTAAGTCGACCTCTGACACCAGGGTCCTCTGGCGGTGGATAGTGTTGAAGAAGCCGCAAGAGCTTCACTGAAAGCCATGGGGCTGGAACAAAGTAGTAGGTATAATCTTGAAGGTCTGTGTAACTTGCTGTTACTATCTGTAAGGAAAAAGATATACTTACATTCAGTGAAAGTTGTGTGGTAAGTGCATTACAATACACAAATTCATGCCATTTTTAAAGATAAACGTCATTCCCTGCAAATGATGAATAAAAAAGCAATTTTGTCCTGTGTTAAATATATAAGAAATGTATATAAAACAATCATGCTAACAGAGCAGTGCTGTCTATAATATCTATCATCAGTAACTTCTTTTCCAATCATCAAGGAGAGGATCAGACACATACAGCCCCTGAACTCATTCAAATGCATCCTCAATCCATGCCTAGTGAATTTAAAATATGGACTTCTACACATATATAAATACTTACTTTTTCATTCTGCATGCTATGCTGACTTATCAAGAGAAACAAGTCTCCATTCACACCATTTCCATACATGGGTGCCATTATTACAGCTTATCCCAAAGGAATCTTCTAACATCTTCAGCCGAGACATCCATATCCCTTATCAGTTCTCCTTTTTCATCAATCCATCTCTTCTAAGGTCTATCTCTCCATCTAGGACTCTAGCTACTCTATATTTTTCTGACCAACATATGTTGTGCTGCATGTTTTAGCAGCCATACCATCCTAAAAGAATTTCATCCATGTACCTTAATAATGATTTCTTTAAGCCAAAGATACTTCTCAAGTCAATCTTTATGCTATCTAAATATTTTCATACTTGTTTGCAGTTTCCCACATAACAAGGCAGTGCTAGGAACAAACAAAGTATTCATTTACTTACATCTACTCTGAACTTGTCATTTATAATGCACTGAAACCAACACCTCCACAACCAAGCCAAAGAGACCTTTCTGAAGTTTCCCCTGACTACTTTATAGGCCCTTTTTCAGCCCATTGATCACCTTCAGTATATTACATCAATCCAAGTTGGTCTATCCATACATGCCTCGTGCCCTCTTGAAAATGCATGCCCCGATCACTCAAAGCATCTTTCCTCCATCCTTCCACTTCTTCCTTGGTTCCCCCTTTTCCTTGTTTCCCCCACTTCCAACATTATATTCTCTTAGTCCACCTCTCCATGCTCACCCTTTCCTTGTGTTCAAACCATTTCAGGACACTCTCTTCAGCTCTATTATAAATAATCTTGTTACTACAACACCCTTCTCTTACATTATCCTTTCTAATTAAATCAATCCTCCTCACATCACATAGTGCCCTCACACATCCACCCTCACCTGTACTTTCTTATCTTAGGCCCATGCCTCACATCAACACAACACCGTTAAGACTACTATACCATTAATCACACCCATCTTTGCCCTCATAAACGGTGACCTCTCTTTCTTAACAATCCTTCTGAACAGGACGTTAGCCCACTCACCCACCCTACGGCCTACTCCAATGCTTCCACCCAATGATGGCTCCACTCTCTGTAAGTATCTAAAACACTGCACTTCCTCCACGTTACCTTTAATCAACTCACAGAAAAAATAATCATTTTTTTTCACTGCCATTAACACCCAACCTTTTCCTTCAACAAACTCTCCTAAACTCAGAAACCAGCTTCTGCAGTTTCTTAACTCAAATCTGCCATCAATACAATGACATCAGCAAAAAGCAACTATCTCCCCCTAACATACTGCAGATCTGACCATGTCCCCCAAATTCTAAATTAACATCCCTAACCATTTAATTCATAAACAGCCACAGTAACATCACACACCCTGCTGTCTCCCTGTTCATAAGCATAACCTGCTGTCTCCCTATTCACAAGCATGCCATATTCTTAACATACAAACTCTTAACTGCCTCCAAAAGCTTTCCTCCCTCACCATATTTTTGTAACACTTTCAACAAGATAACTCTACAAACAGATACAATCTTTCTTCAAGTATTTCTCTCATCAAAAGCAAATATCTGATTCACACATCCTCTACCACTCATAAAGCCATGCTATATTGCTCCTCCCCAAAGTGATCCTCCATGCATACCACTAGCCTCTTAATCACCACTTTCCCTTACACATTACCATATAACCTCATACATCCATTATTCGAATATTCACATCTGTTCCACTTGCCTTTATACAATGGCAACACAAGCATTCTGTCAAGTCCTCAAGCACCTCACCTTGAGCCACACACAAAGAAAATCCTAACTAACCAATCACCAACAATGCCCTCCAACCTTTTCCTGAGAAATTCAACTGCAATCCCATTCACTCCAGCTGCTTTGCCACATTTCATATCACGTAAGGTATTGACCAACTATTCTTTTTTCACCATACCACTTGCCATGACTATTTCACCTTGCATACCTCCACATTCCAAACAACCCACACCTGCTACCCTGAACCAGGGGAATATGAAAAAGCCAGGAGATACCGCGAAAGGTCTGTGGGGCCTGGTTGTAGATAGAGGGCGGCGGTGTTGGTACAATATGCATGACAGCTAGAGAATGGATGTGAGCAAGTGCAGCTATTCTTCATCTGTTTCTGGCATTACCTCACTAGCATGTTTGGAAAAAGAGAACAAGAAAAAAGAAAAAGTAATTCCAACCATAAAAAGTTATCTAGTTCTATTGGTTACTTTTTTCCTACCCTATCCTATATAAAATACATTATGGTAAGGACAAATATTCATGTGAGCATTTTTGTAAACTTTAAACCTATGTTTTTTCCATTCAAAAAAAGCTTTCAATGCAATTCTAATTTTCCTCCCTTCCATGACTACTTTCAACTTCTCAGATATGCCAAAAGTGGAAGCTACCTTCCCAAAATCATAGGTTCTGACATACAGGCCAGATTAGGTCAACAAAATAAGACTCTCAGTCTAAGAGGAAATTTGATAAGAGAGGTTCTAAGCGTTTTGAATATAAATAGAGGTTGCTCCTCAACAATCTCAAGTGAATGCAACCAATTCTCTGACAGATTTAACAGGGAATTAGGATTTAGCCAAAAATAAGGCTACAAGTTCAAAGAATAGACCAAAATGCATGTACTGTATCCACTATTTATTCTTCCTTTAATGTTATTCATCTAATTTTTTATTAAACACATTGATTTCAAGTCAACTCGGGAAAAATAATTAAAAAGGAAACGTTCTTAACGTGTCAAGACACAGCATGTACCTCCTTGACTCTTCTCCCAGTAGTAAGGTCTATCATGAAAAGAGGTTTCAAAATGAGGCACTTGGCCACTATAACACTAGAAAAATTTTTATAGTGTAGTAAGTCTCAAACTTTTGACAACTCCCACTCCAGTTGCAGCAAGAAGGCAACTGCACTATTGAATACTCTCCACAATTACAATTGTACAAAACTGAAAAAAATTTCCAAACTCCAGTTTTGATGTTCAACCCTTACACCACGGTCAAAACAACCCAGAAAACTTGAATAACCAGCAAAGTGGAACTGGAAATACAGAAAGCTGAAAAAGTTCCTGGCACCAAGGATGTCTCTCCTAATCTGAACAAGTCACTAAATCCTGTTAATCAAACAGAAGAATTCTTCCCATAGGCTGCTAAGGGAAAGAGAAAAAGTTATTTAAAAGTTTAATTCACACTCAGGGCATCTGTTGCTACTACCACAGGACAATATAGCATATGCCTTGGTGTTGAAGAGGTCCAATCCTAATGAAATGACCAAGTGAAAGCCTTTCTCCCAAAGAACATCATGTTATCATGGAAATCAATCTTGAAATAGCATTAGCTCATGCATAATTTACAAGGTGCTAGGAGAAACTAGATTTTTGACAATGTTTGGGCTTTCTGTTTTCTCCAAAAAAAAAAAAAAAATAAAGGGATCAGCAGGAGCCATGTTCATCAGGCAATAGACTGTCAGTACTGTTCATGAGAACACAAAATCCTGCACCTGAGATACATGATTGTTCAGTAGAAGATATATAAACTGCACCTACTTTATGAGTTAAGCAGATAAAGAATGTCAGGTGGACACAAGATACTATAATCAATCATCAATAACAAAGGATATTCTGTACAAATCAAAACCTTTGACTACGAATCATGGTAAAAAGTTATGGAAATTGCTGGAAATAAATATCCTGCTGCTAAACATGAAAGATTGCGTTATACTTCATTATATCATTATTTCTTTTGGCCTACAGATATTACATTTAACAACACTATAATGAATGGAGCATACTACTTTCAGATCCAAACTCAAAAGTTTTTATACATATATTAATTTTTTTTTTTTTTTTTTGTCGGTCTCCTGCGTTTGCGAGGTAGCGCACGGAAACAGAGGAAAGAAATGGCCCAAACCACCCCCATACACATGTATATACATACGTCCACACACGCAAATATACATACCTACACAGCCTTCCATGGTTTACCCCAGACGCTTCACATGCCATGATTCAATCCACTGACAGCACGTCAACCCCCGTATACCACATCGATCCAATTCACTCTATTCCTTGCCCTCCTGCATGTTCAGGCCCCGATCACATAAAATCTTTTTCACTCCATCTTTCCACCTCCAATTTGGTCTCCCACTTCTCCTCGTTCCCTCCACCTCCGACACATATATCCTCCTGGTCAATCTTTCCTCACTCATTCTTTCCATGTGCCCAAACCATTTCAAAACACCCTCTTCTGCTCTCTCAACCACGCTCTTTTTATTTCAACACATCTCTCTAACCCTTACGTTACTTACTCGATCAAACCACCTCACACCACACATTGTCCTCAAACATCTCATTTCCAGCACATCCATCCTCCTGCGCACAACTCTATCCATAGCCCACGCTTCGCAACCATACAACATTGTTGGAACCACTATTCCTTCAAACATACCCATTTTTGCTTTCCGAGATAATGTTCTCGACTTCCACACATTCTTCAAGGCTCCCAGGATTTTCGCCCCCTCCCCCACCCTATGATCCACTTCCGCTTCCATGGTTCCATCCGCTGCCAGATCCACTCCCATATATCTAAAACACTTTACTTCCTCCAGTCTTTCTCCATTCAAACTTACCTCCCAATTGACTTGACCCTCAACCCTACTGTACCTAATAACCTTGCTCTTATTCACATTTACTCTTAACTTTCTTCTTTCACACACTTTACCAAACTCAGTCACCAGCTTCTGCAGGTTCTCACATGAATCAGCCACCAGCACTGTATCATCAGCGACCAACAACTGACTCACTTCCCAAGCTTTCTCATCCCCAACAGACTTCATACTTGCCCCTCTTTCCAAAACTCTTGCATTCACCTCCCTAACAACCCCATCCATAAACAAATTAAACAACCATGGAGACATCACACACCCCTGCCGCAAACCTACATTCACTGAGAACCAATCACTTTCCTCTCTTCCTACACGTACACATGCCTTACATCCTCGATAAAAACTTTTCACTGCTTCTAACAACTTGCCTCCCACACCATACATTCTTAATACCTTCCACAGAGCATCTCTATCAACTCTATCATATGCCTTCTCCAGATCCATAAATGCTACATACAAATCCATTTGCTTTTCTAAGTATTTCTCACATACATTCTTCAAAGCAAACACCTGATCCACACATCCTCTACCACTTCTGAAACCACACTGCTCTTCCCCAATCTGATGCTTTGTACATGCCTTCACCCTCTCAATCTATACCTTCCCATATAATTTACCAGGAATACTCAACAAACTTATACCTTTGTAATTTGAGCACTCACTCTTATCCCCTTTGCCTTTGTACAATGGCACTATGCACGCATTCCGCCAATCCTCAGGCACCTCACCATGAGTCATACATACATTAAATAACCTTACCAACCAGTGAATAATACAGTCACCCCCTTTTTTAATAAATTCCACTGCAATACCATCCAAACCTGCTGCCTTGCCAGTTTTCATCTTCCGCAAAGCTTTTACTACCTCTCCTCTGTTTACCAAATCATTTTCCCTAACCCTCTCACTTTGCACACCACCTCGACCAAAACACCCTATATCTGCCACTCTATCATCAAACACATTCAACAAACCTTCAAAATACCCTATCTATTAACCAAATTCTACATTCAATACTCTGGAGACCATACATACAAGTACATATGGGAACTCTGAAAAAAAAAAAAATACAGATACATACAAGACTTGCATAATTCAAAATACATAACCTACAAGTAATTCACGGTACAACTTACTCTGGAAAGCCTTGAGACTGCAAGAGACACACAACCCTTATATTCATCTGGATTCTTCTTAACCAGAGCTTCAATTAGAGAGCACGCTGCAGTTACCACCCCCATGTGTTGGTCATTAAGCAGATGAATAATACGAGATGTCCACTCTCCGCCAGGGATAATTTCTGGTGTTGTACGAAACAGACGCAAAAGGCAAAGTGCTGCTGACTGCTTCACCACATCCATTGTTTCACTGCAAAATAGAGCACATAAATGTATCCCAAATATGCATCCACAAGATTCCTTTGTTTATGCTTTTTTTGTCTTATTTTGTTTGAATTCAATTATAAAAAATGAGGATACTGAAATACTCCTTTTTGAAAGACTTCAAAATGCCCTTACGAGTTATAGGTGAAATTTTTTTCAGATTTTATCTAAATAGGGCTGAGAAAATACTTGCTGCTTCACTTCTAATGGAAGCCTATCATTGTTTTCTGGCAGGGCTTCCTAAACCTTTTCATGTGCAATCCATTATTTAAGACCCAAAACACTAGTGACAGCTAATCAGAGTTACCTACCTGTGTGCTGCAATTAATGATTGAAATACTTAAATCTAATGAAAATTAATTTTTGAAATTTCCATATTTCTGAAACAGGGATGAGCATGAATAATGATGGCATTACCAGACTCTGCTCGATTGTGGTTATGCTATGAATGAAAAGCCACCTCCAGTAAGGTTGTATTATTAGAGCACAATCTCATCGAAGAACTTCTTACTCCAAGGGAGTCCATCCATTCTCCTCCTACTGACTGTAGTGTCTAAACTAGCCTATTGTCCAGGGGTGACATACGCAAACACAGACTTCACATTAGTTTGTGTGAATCAACGCTAATTTTGTGGGTTGTTACACAATGTTTACCTAGACAGATTAACTGGAATTCATAAAAGCACACATGCAAGCATATATCAAATTAGCTTTCAAATATAAAGAAATAATCAGCAAGAGCTGAATATATGAGTGGAAACATTACTGTGAGATGTAAGGAAGGGGTGTCACTGAATCAAAAGGATGAAGTTCAAGGAAGATGAAAAGAGAATTTCTCTACCACTTCTGAAACCACACTGCTCTTCCCCAATCTGATGCTCTGTACATGTCTTCACCCTCTCAATCAACACCCTCCCATATAATTTACCAGGAATGCTCAACAAACTTATAACTCTGTAATTTGAGCACTCACTCTTATCCCCTTTGCCTTTGTACAATGGCACTATGCAAGCATTCTGCCAATCCTCAGGCACCTCACCATGAATCATACATACATTAAATAACCTTACTAACCAGTCAATAATACAGTCACCCCCATTTTTAATAAATTCCACTGCAATACCATCCAAACCTACCGCCTTGCCGGCTTTCATCTTCCGCAAAGCTTTTACTACCTCTTCTCTGTTTACCAAATCATTTTCCCTAACCTTCTCACTTTGCACACCACCTCGACCAAAACACCCTATATCTGCCACACTATCATCAAACACATTCAACAAACCTTCAAAATACTCACTCCATCTCCTTCTCACATCACCACTACTTGTTATCACCTCCCCATTAGCCCCCTTCACTGAAGTTCCCATTTGCTCCCTTGTCTTATGCACTTTATTTACTTCCTTCCAGAACATCTTTTTATTCTCCCTAAAATTCAATGATACTCTCTCACCCCAACTCTCATTTGCCCTCTTTTTCACCTCTTGCACCTTTCTCTTGACCTCCTGCCTCTTTCTTTTATACATCTCCCACTCATATGCATTTTTTCCCTGCAAAAATCGTCCAAATGCCTCTCTCTTCTCTTTCACTAATAATCTTACTTCTTCATCCCACCACTCACTACCCTTTCTAATCAACCCACCTCCCACGCTTCTCATGGAGGTGAATGCAAGAGTTTTGGAAAGGGGCAAGTACGCGGTCTGTTGGGGATGAGAGAGCTTGGGAAGTGAGTCAGTTGTTGTTCGCTGATGATACAGCGCTGGTGGCTGATTCATGTAAGAAGCTGCAGAAGCTGGTGACTGAGTTTGGTAAAGTGTGTGAAAGAAGAAAGTTAAGAGTAAATGGGAATAAGATCAAGGTTATTAGGTACAGTAGGGTTGAGGGTCAAGTCAATTGGGAGGTAAGTTTGAATGGAGAAAAACTGGAGGAAGGAAAGTGTTTTAAATATCTGGGAGTGGATCTGGCAGCGGATGGAACCATGGAAGCGGAAGTTAATCATAGGGTGGGGGAGGGGACGAGAATCCTGGGAGCCTTGAAGAATGTTTGGAAGGCGAGAACATTATCTTGGAAAGCAAAAATGGGTATGTTTGAAGGAATAGTGGTTCCAATAATGTTGTATGGTTGCGAGGCATGGGCTATGGATAGAGTTGTGCACAGGAGGGTGGATGTGCTGGAAATTAGATGTTTGAGGACAATATGTGGTGTGAGGTGGTTTGATCGAGTAAGTAATGTAAGGGTAAGAGTGATGTGTGGAAATAAAAAGAGCGTGGTTGAGAGAGCAGAAGAGGGTGTTTTGAAATGGTTTGAGCACATGGAGAGAATGAGTGAGGAAAGATTGACCAAGAGGATATATGTGCCAGAGGTGGAGGAAACGAGGAGAAGTGGGAGACCAAATTGGAGGTGGAAAGATGGAGTGAAAAAGATTTTGAGTGATCGGGGCCTAAACATGCAGGAGGGTGAAAGGCGGGCAAGGAATAGAGTAAATTGGATCGATGTGGTATACCAGGGTTGACGTGCTGTCAATGGATTGAATCAGGGCATGTGAAGCGTCTAGGGTAAACTATGGAAAGTTCAGTGGGGCCTGGATGTGGAAAGGGAGCTGTGGTTTCGGGCATTATTACATGACAGCTAGAGGCTGAGTGTGAATGAATGGGGCCTTTGTTGTCTTTTCCTAGCACTACCTCGCACACATGGGGGCGAGGGGGATGTTATTCCATGTGTGGCGAGGTGGCGATGGGAATAAATAAAGGCAGACAGTATGAATTATGTACATGTGTATATATGTATGGGAGCAGGGGGCTTTAAATCCTCCCCTCTCGTTTTTTTTTTTTTTTTTTTTTTCTAATTTTCCAAAAGAAGGAACAGAGAAGAGGGCCAGGTGAGGATATTCCCTCAAAGGCCCAGTCCTCTGTTCTTAACGCTACCTCGCTATCGCGGGAAATAGCGAATAGTATGAAAAAAAAAAAAGTATATATGTATATGTCTGTGTGCGTATATATATGTGTACATTGAGATGTATAGGTAAGTATATTTGTGTGTGTGGACATGTATGTATATACATGTGTATGGGGGTGGGTTGGGCCATTTCTTTTGTCTGTTTCCTTGCGCTACCTCGCAAACGTGGGAGACGGCGACAAAGCAAAATAAATAAATATATATATGTGTGTGTGTGTGTGTGTGTGTATTCCCTCAAAGGCCCAGTCCTCTGTTCCTGACGCTACCTTGCTAATGCGGGAAATGGCGAAGTGTGAAAAAAAAAAAAATGTGTGTGTATGTACTATCCCTGGGGATAGGAGAGAAAGAATACTTCCCACGTATTCCCTGCGTGTCGTAGAAGGTGACTAAAAGGGGAGGGAGCGGGGGGCTGGAAATCCTCCCCTCTCTCTATTTTTAATTTTTCCAAAAGAAGGAACAGAGAAGGGGGCCAGGTGAGGATATTCCCTCAAAGGCCCAGTCCTCTGTTCTTAACGCTACCTTTCTAATGTGGGAAATGGCGAATAGTTTGAAAAAAGAAAGAAAAAAGTGTGTGTGTGTGTGTGTGTGTGTACTTACGCAAGTATCTGACTGGATGGGTTTTTCTCCATCTGTTTCCTGGCACTACCTTGCTGATTTGGGAAACAATGATCAAGTATAATAAATAAAATAAATATATATATATATATATATATATACATATTCTTTTTCTTTTTCTTTCGTACTATTCGCCATTTCCCGCATTAGCGAGGTAGCGTTATCAACAGAGGACTGGGCCTTAGAGGGAATATCCTCACCTGGCCCCCTTCTCTGTTCCTTCTTTTGGAAAATTAAAAAAAAAAACGAGAGGGGAGGATTTCCAGCCACCCGCTCCCTTCCCTTTTAGTCGCCTTCTACGACATGCAGGGAATACGTGGGAAGTATTCTTTCTCCCCTATCCCCAGGGATAATATATATATATATATATATATTTTTTTTTTTTTTTTCATACTTTGTCGCTGTCTCCCGCGTTTGCGAGGTAGCGCAAGGAAACAGACGAAAGAAATGGCCCAACCCCCCCCATACACATGTATATACATATGTCCACACACGCAAATATACATACCTACACAGCTTTCCATGGTTTACCCCAGACGCTTCACATGCCCCGATTCAATCCACTGACAGCACGTCAACCCCGGTATACCACATCGCTCCAATTCACTCTATTCCTTGCCCTCCTTTCTCCCTCCTGCATGTTCAGGCCCCGATCACACAAAATCTTTTTCACTCCATCTTTCCACCTCCAATTTGGTCTCCCTCTTCTCCTTGCTCCCTCCACCTCCGACACATATATCCTCTTGGTCAATCTTTTCTCACTCATCCTCTCCATGTGCCCAAACCACTTCAAAACACCCTCTTCTGCTCTCTCAACCACGCTCTTTTATATGTGTATATATATATATATATATATATATATATATATATATATATATATATATATATATATATATATATATATATGGTTTCAGAAGTGGTAGAGGATGTCTGGATACATATATATATACAGAGCATCAGATTGGGGAAGAGCAGTGTGGTTTCAGAAGTGGTAGAGGAAGTGTGGATCAGGTGTTTGCTTTGAAGAATGTATGTGAGAAATACTTAGAAAAGCAAATGGATTTGTATGTAGCATTTATGGATCTGGAGAAGGCATATGATAGAGTTGATAGAGATGCTCTGTGGAAGGTATTAAGAATATATGGTGTGGGAGGCAAGTAGTTAGAAGCAGTGAGAAGTTTTTATCGAGGATGTAAGGCATGTGTACGTGTAGGAAGAGAGGAAAGTGATTGGTTCTCAGTGAATGTAGGTTTGCGGCAGGGGTGTGTGATGTCTCCATGGTTGTTTAATTTGTTTATGGATGGGGTTGTTAGGGAGGTAAATGCAAGAGTTTTGGAAAGAGGGGCAAGTATGAAGTCTGTTGGGGATGAGAGAGCTTGGGAAGTGAGTCAGTTGTTGGTCGCTGATGATACAGCGCTGGTGGCTGATTCATGTGAGAAACTGCAGAAGCTGGTGACTGAGTTTGGAAAAGTGTGTGGAAGAAGAGAGTTAAGAGTAAATGTGAATAAGAGCAAGGTTATTAGGTACAGTAGGGTTGAGGGACAAGTCAATTGGGAGGTGAGTTTGAATGGAGAAAAACTGGAGGAAGTGAAGTGTTTTAGATATCTGGGAGTGGATCTGGCAGCGGATGGAACCATGGAAGCGGAAGTGGATCATAGGGTGGGGGAGGGGGCGAAAATCCTGGGGGCCTTGAAGAATGTGTGGAAGTCGAGAACATTATCTCGGAAAGCAAAAATGGGTATGTTTGAAGGAATAGTGGTTCCAACAATGTTGTATGGTTGCGAGGCGTGGGCTATGGATAGAGTTGTGCGCAGGAGGATGGATGTGCTGGAAATGAGATGTTTGAGGACAATGTGTGGTGTGAGGTGGTTTGATCGAGTGAGTAACGTAAGGGTAAGAGAGATGTGTGGAAATAAAAAGAGCGTGGTTGAGAGAGCAGAAGAGGGTGTTTTGAAGTGGTTTGGGCACATGGAGAGGATGAGTGAGGAAAGATTGACCAAGAGGATATATGTGTCGGAGGTGGAGGGAACAAGGAGAAGAGGGAGACCAAATTGGAGGTGGAAAGATGGAGTGAAAAAGATTTTGTGTGATCGGGGCCTGAACATGCAGGAGGGTGAAAGGAGGGCAAGGAATAGAGTGAATTGGAGCGATGTGGTATACCGGGGTTGATGTGCTGTCAGTGGATTGAATCAAGGCATGTGAAGCGTCTGGGGTAAACCATGGAAGCTGTGTAGGTATGTATATTTGCGTGTGTGGACGTATGTATATACATGTGTATGGGGGGGGTTGGCCATTTCTTTCGTCTGTTTCCTTGCGCTACCTCGCAAACGCGGGAGACAGCGACAAAGTATAATAAAATAATAATAATATATCCCTGGGGATAGGGGATTAAGAGTACTTCCCACGTATTCCCTGCGTGTCGTAGAAGGCGACTAAAAGGGGAGGGAGCGGGGGGCTGGAAATCCTCCCCTCTCGTTTTTTTTTTTTTTTTTCCCAAAAGAAGAAACAGAATTGGGCCAGGTGAGGGTATTCCCTGAAAGGCCCAGTCCTCTGTTCTTAACGCTACCTCGCTAATGCGGGAAATGGCGAATAGTTTGAAAGAAAGAAAATATATATATATATATGGGAACTTCAGTGAAGGGCGCAAATGGGGAGGTGATAACAAGTAGTGGTGATGTGAGAAGGAGATGGAGTGAGTATTTTGAAGGTTTGTTGAATGTGTTTGATGATAGAGTGGCAGATATAGGGTGTTTTGGTCGAGGTGGTGTGCAAAGTGAGAGGGTTAGGGAAAATGATTTGGTAAACAGAGAAGAGGTAGTAAAAGCTTTGCGGAAGATGAAAGCCGGCAAGGCAGCAGGTTTGGATGGTATTGCAGCGGAATTTATTAAAAAATGGGGTGACTGTATTGTTGACTGGTTGGTAAGGTTATTTAATGTATGTATGACTCACGGTGAGGTGCCTGAGGATTGGCGGAATGCGTGCATAGTGCCATTGTACAAAGGCAAAGGGGATAAGAGTGAGTGCTCAAATTACAGAGGTATAAGTTTGTTGAGTATTCCTGGTAAATTATATGGGAGGGTATTGATTGAGAGGGTGAAGGCATGTACAGAGCATCAGATTGGGGAAGAGCAGTGTGGTTTCAGAAGTGGTAGAGGATGTGTGGATCAGGTGTTTGCTTTGAAGAATGTATGTGAGAAATACTTAAGAAAAGCAAATGGATTTGTATGTAGCATTTATGGATCTGGAGAAGGCATATGATAGAGTTGATAGAGATGCTCTGTGGAAGGTATTAAGAATATATGGTGTGGGAGGCAAGTAGTTAGAAGCAGTGAGAAGTTTTTATCGAGGATGTAAGGCATGTGTACGTGTAGGAAGAGAGGAAAGTGATTGGTTCTCAGTGAATGTAAGTTTGCAGCAGGGGTGTGTGATGTCTCCATGGCTGTTTAATTTGTTTATGGATGGGGTTGTTAGGGAGGTGAATGCAAGAGTTTTGGAAAGAGGGGCAAGTATGAAGTCTGTTGGGGATGAGAGAGCTTGGGAAGTGAGTCAGTTGTTGTTCGCTGATGATACAGCGCTGGTGGCTGATTCATGTGAGAAACTGCAGAAGCTGGTGACTGAGTTTGGTAAAGTTTGTGGAAGAAGAAAGTTAAGAGTAAATGTGAATAAGAGCAAGGTTATTAGGTACAGTAGGGTTGAGGGTCAAGTCAATTGGGAGGTGAGTTTGAATAGAGAAAAACTGGAGGAAGTGAAGTGTTTTAGATATCTGGGAGTGGATCTGGCAGCGGATGGAACCATGGAAGCGGAAGTGGATCATAGGGTGGGGAGGGGGCGAAAATTCTGGGAGCCTTGAAGAATGTGTGGAAGTCGAGAACATTATCTCAGAAAGCAAAAATGGGTATGTTTGAAGGAATAGTGGTTCCAACAATGTTGTATGGTTGCGAGGCGTGGGCTATGGATAGAGTTGTGCGCAGGAGGATGGATGTGCTGGAAATGAGATGTTTGAGGACAATGTGTGGTGTGAGGTGGTTTGATCGAGTAAGTAACGTAAGGGTAAGAGAGATGTGTGGAAATGAGAGAGAGAGCAGAAGAGGGTGTTTTGAAATGGTTTGGGCACATGGAGAGAATGAGTGAGGAAAGATTGACCAAGAGGATATATGTGTCGGAGGTGGAGGGAACGAGGAGAAGAGGGAGACCAAATTGGAGGTGGAAAGATGGAGTGAAAAAGATTTTGTGTGATCGGGGCCTGAACATGCAGGAGGGTGAAAGGAGGGCAAGGAATAGAGTGAATTGGAGCGATGTGGTATACCAGGGTTGACGTGCTGTCAGTGGATTGAATCGGGGCATGTGAAGCGTCTGGGGTAAACCATGGAAAGCTGTGTAGGTATGTATATTTGCGTGTGTGGACGTCTGTATATACATGTGTATGGGGGTGGGTTGGGCCATTTCTTTCGTCTGTTTCCTTGCGCTACCTCGCAAACGCGGGAGACAGCGACAAAGCAAAAAAAAAAAATATATATATATATATATATATATATATATATATATATATATATATATATATATATATATATATATACACCTTCCCTGGGGATAGGGGATTAAGAATACTTCCCACTTATTCCCTGCGTGTCGTAGAAGGCGACTAAAAGGGGAGGGAGCGGGGGGCTGGAAATCCTCCCCTCCCATTTTTTTTTTTTTTTTTTCCAAAAGAAGGAACAGAAGGGGCCAGGTGAGGATATTCCAAAAAAGGCCCAGGCCTCTGTTCTTAACGCTACCTCGCTAACGCGGGAAATGGCAAATAGTTTAAAAGAAAGAAAGAAGAAAAAAAAGATATATATACACATAAGGAACTATCATGAAAACTGTTCAGGAAAACAAAATTAAAAGGAAACATAAATTCAATAGTACCGAGTCAAAAACACGTAAGAAATGCACTTTCCTTACCCAGATACAAGTAATTTTGGAATATCTGTGCCAAATGCATCAGCCATCTCCTTGGATCCTATGTTTGCGATACACTGAAGAGCTAGATTGACGTGCACAGGGTTGCGGGAGCCCAAGTCATTCTTGATACTTTGGACAATCAGCTTAATGAGGTCACTATTTGTGTTCACTAGGACAGAGATGAATAAATACCCCTGTAAGAAGAAACAACAATAACAATTACCATTCCACATCAAAAGTAAATCCATCACAA
Source organism: Panulirus ornatus (assembly GCF_036320965.1). Lineage (NCBI taxonomy): Eukaryota > Metazoa > Arthropoda > Malacostraca > Decapoda > Palinuridae > Panulirus > Panulirus ornatus. The sequence goes on along the minus strand of NC_092243.1, from coordinate 60,097,921 downwards.
AACTCTTGTTCTCAAGAGACTGATTCCTTACTTGTTGAAATTCAAGCAAAATTTCCCATTAAAAGGAAAGCTGCTAGCTCATTCTGACAACAGGTTGAAATATCAAAAGGATGTAAGAGCAACAGCATTCTATCATCATTATTTACCACAAGGGTCATCACACCATGAGGACATTCAAAATCAGGTGGCACCTGGTTCTTTTACTCACTCAAATTTGTACTAACCAAATTGGTATATCAGCTGAAATATAAGATTTTCTCAAAATCAAAACACAGAATAAAATTCTTGAACCCTTGAAGTCAGTAAACTTAATATGGAATTGTATCACTGACAAAACCCACATTTACCTTACAATACATGAAGCATCCAGTTCTTCATTACACTTTTCCAAAGGTGTATTTGATCAACTGGTTCTCTAAGGTCACTGTTAATTTACCCCTAATCCCTAGCCATTTCAACCAGGTGTGTGCTCATGTTATCAGGAAGTATATCATAATGCTTAAAGACTCAGACAACCCTGCATTAGATTCTCTTATATACTCTAACCCGTGTGATAGCATGCCATTATAGTATTAATATTTCACTATCTGGCCAGTACCTTTTCTGATATCTTACTTCTCTCATACCCAACTATATCAATCACTTCACAACAAAACTACAAGTTTCTCTCATGACTCTGTTTCAGGGAAGGAAGCAGAATTTATTCCAGCAATACCAGCCTACTGCACAACTCATGAACTTTAAACCTCTAAAATCTGATGAAACTTGGCTAGGCTATATCTCCCAGCTACAACTATTTCCCTATTTCACCTATTTGTTCTACAAACTTTGCTATTTCCTGTGACATCCTTTCATCCTCAAGCTGAGCTCCTGTATTTCTATACTATAAAAAGGAGGTCCTGCCTTCTGTCTGTCTGAAGACACACTGAGAAGGCAGTACAGTTGCCAAATATTCACCCAATTCCTTGGCAGGAAAGCTATAACTGTTGCTGGGTGGTATATTATCTGGAAACATTTCATTTTTGAACCTGGCTGTGCCAACAACATGGGAGGTATGAAGAGTGAAAACAGCCAGTGAGAGTACACCAAGCACAAAGTCATTTTGCCAGTCATGGTGAAGTGGCCAGAGAGGATGGAATGGTGGAAGGGAGGGAGGGTATGGCAGCTAGGAAAGGATGGAGTGGTGATGGTGTGAGAGGGTGTGGTAGCCAATGAGTACCTAGTACCTACTATGAAATCTTGCCATGATGGCAGAGCCAGAGCATTGACCTGACTACTTAACTTGTATGTTGATGAACAAACTTTCCCTTGAACACCTCAACTCATCCCCTTGCTTGTCTTGCTTGTTGTATAATACAATCATTTTCAGCTACTACTCCTCTGGCATAATCTTCTACTCTCGGTCTATCCCATACAGTCTTCAACCACGAGTCTAATCCTCTTCTGAAGGTTTCTATAGCAACTCAATATATATTTCTTAGATCACCAGGAATCACAGTAAATTATCAGTCCAACTTCCTTGTTTGGCATTCGAGTATCTCTCTAAAGAATTTTTGGCATTTCCAAGAATTACTCTTTATTCAGTGATTCTGTATCATCCTCGGCAGGTTTCACATTCAAAACACCTCTTTATTCCCTCTATTTGGTGAGAAGCATATATCATATATTTCTTCCTCCAATGTTCAAGGTTGAAAAATGTATTTCTTTTGATTGTTCTTGGTAATTCATGTGTTCCATTCCCTTAATCTTACTTGCGAAATGTTTCTGTATTCTCTCCATATCGTTTAATCAAATCAGTTTTACTGTGGCCGTACAATACAGGAATATTCAAGTTTACTTTTCTTCTGCATAAATCAAACATTTTTATCATGAAAGAGTACGTCTTTTGTTGCAAATGTTCACAATATCATTCCTCATCATCTGGATTGAAAACAGTATCTTTTCAACATATTCCTTACAACACCAGTGTTTCACTGATAATTACTTACAAATCTCTGACATTTACTTCATTCTTCATGTTCGAATGTTCATTAACTTCCATTAATTTCTCAGCTGTTTATAAAAGGAAATCAACCAGGTCTCTCAGAATTTTTTTTTTATCTACACTATTGCTTTACTTACTCTGTCATCCACAAAACATATGACAACACTTTTACTTCCTTATCTGTCTGAAATCATGATTAGAAAGTATATTGTTACAAAAACTCCTCCAAGACAATACATCTTCCTTATATATGTTTCCATTCACAACTTTTATGAAAGTTCTGTTGATTTTCTGTTACCATTGCTGTTTAATGTTTCTGGATGGGATGGTTAAGAAGGTAAGCATGAGAGTCTTGGAAAGAGGGGTGAGATGAAGTCTGTAGGGAATGATGGGCCTTGGGAGGAGAGTCATTTATTGTTTGCTGATAATACAGTACTGGTAGCAGATCCGAGTGACAAACTGCATTAGTTGGTGACTGAGTTTGGAAGCGTGTTGAAAGTAAATGTGAATAAAAGCAGGATTGAGGGACATGTTAATTGGGGTGTGAGTTTGAATGGAGAAAAATTAGGGGAATTGCTGGCTATTGTTTTAGATACCTGGACATGGACATGACAGTGAACAGAACAACGTAAGCGGAAGAGACTCAAAGGTGGGTGAACGGGCAAAGGTTCTGGAAGTGAAGAATATATGAAAGGAGAGGTATTATCTGGGAGGGAAAATTGAATGTTTGAAGGTATAGTAGTCCCAACAATGTTATATGGACATGAGGCATGGGTTACGCAAGAGGATGTACAAAGGTGGGAGGATGTATTGGAAATGAAATGTTTGAGGACAAAATGCAATCTCAAGTGGTTTGATCAAGTAAGTAATAAAAGGTTAGGAGAGGAGTGTGGGGAAAAAAATGTAGCTAAGAGAGCTGAAAAGGATGTGCTGAAATGGTTTGAACATATGTCAAGTAATAAAAGGGTAAGAGAGAGGTGTGGAAGTAAAAAATGTAGTTGTGAGAGCTGAAAAGGGTGTACTGAAATGGTTTGGACATATGGAAAGAATGAGTGCAGAGAGGTTAACAAAGAAGATACATGTGTCAGAAGTGGAGGAAACTAAAATGGGGAGACCAAGTTGGAGATGGAAGGATGGATTGAAAAAGACTTTTTGAGTGATCAGGGCCTGAAGATACAGGAGGGTGAAAGATGTGCAAGAATAAGAATAAACTGGAGTGATGTGGTACACAGGAGTCGTCGTGTTGTCAATGAACTGAACTAGGGCATGTGAAGTAGCTGGGGTAAACAATGGAAAGGTCTGTGGGGCCAAATTGTGGATAAGTAGCTGTGGTTTCAGTGCTTTACACAAGACAGATACAGAATGGATGCAAGTGGATGCAGCCTTTCTTCATCTGTTTCTAGCTCTACCTTGCAAGATCTGGAAATGGCAATCAAATATGAAAAAAACTTTGATCCATATTTCTACTTTCCCTTTTATATTATGACTTGCTACTTTGTTAAGTAACACTCCATAGCTATATTCATCAAATGCTTTGACAAAATGAAAACACAGCGTCCATTCCTTTCCAATCCATCAAACTTTCATGTATGTCATTATAATGGGCTTGTAGCTGTATTTGCTTGCTTTTACCTAGGACAAAACTATGATGTCCTTCAATAATGAGTCTGTTTGAAGTAAAATTGTCCATTGTGTTTTTCATTACTCTCTCAAATACATTGATTATGTGTGAAGTTATACTAACTGATCTGTATTACTGAAGCAGTGATCTGGATTCTCCTTTCTGTACTAGTGTTATGAATGCCATTTTGTGCTTAGCTGCTATGCTTGTTTAGTTTATGCTTTGACTCAGCAGCATTGTGAGAGGTTCGGCTTTGGAGCTCAATCTTCTTAAAGCTGATTCATTGCTTCAGTTCTATAACTTTCTGGAAAATTTATACATGAAAGCATACTCATCAAGATCATTAAGCATTTTTATATATCTCTTCATGCTGTCTTGTACTAAACACTTGACTTTCATTGGTTAACTAATATTTGAACTCATCTTTTACAGTCATTTACATATCTGTCACCTTCTCTGAAAGGTTCAATCTTTGAAAATCAGTGCTCTTCTCTGTTCATTTAAGCAAACTTGTCTTTTGGGTTTTGGATCATACACTGTATTACTGCTTTCTCTCTCAGTCTATCAGTCGATGTTCCCTTCGGTATAATTCCATTATTTCCTCGTCTGCCTTCTTTATTCTGTCTTTTAACTGTTCAAGTCCATCTGTGTTTGATGCAAATCTTAGTTTTTACTTCCATTCTCTTCATCCACTCTTTTCTATCCCATAGTTTCTTTCTCTTCATGTTATACTTTCTTATACTTGGCACTAGTTTTAGGATCATTTTACTGAAGTTCAGGAAGAAAAGTGCTATGTTTGTTTGTACATTACTGCTAAGATTACTGTAAGATTATTTAGTTTATTAAAATTCATTTTTTCAGAGTTGAAGTTAAAGTTCTCAGACTTGTATACAACTGCTTTTATCTTATCCTGTCTCACTGTATTCACTTCAGTGTTATAGTTAGTACACCTCAGCATCTGTAATCAAAGCTATATAATTCATATAAATCAAATCAATTATGGTATCATTTCTTGTAGTTTGATCATAATTTGTGTTTGGTTGTAGGTGCAGCAGTGTCATGGGAAAGTGTGGCAGCCAGGGAGTACCTACATATATAAGAGTACCAATGACGATCTTTACAAATAAGGTTCCCTGTTTGTGGTCATTAATTTAGCTTATGTATTACCACCTTTCAATGGGTCTTGGATCATTAGTTTTAGAATGTTTATGTTGGGATTGTGTAAATCTCTTATATTCATTGCTTCTATATCACTTAGTAAGGACTTGATTTTATCAAACAACTTTATCATCTTCCTCTTTTTTTTTTTTTTCTTTTCTTCTTCCGAAGGGGGGGGAGGGTTTCCAAACAATAACCCAAACATTATTGTGAATTGGAATGATCTGGTATAACGGGGTGGACATGCTGTCAATGGATTGAACCAGGGCATATGAAGCAACAGGGGTAAACCATAGAAAGTTTTGTGGGGCCTGGATGTGGAAAGGGAGGTGTGGTTTGGGTGCATTACACATGACAGCCAGGGACTGAGTTTGAACGAATGTGGCCTTTTTTTTGTCTTTTCCAAGCGCTACCTTGTGGCGGCAGGGTGTGTGTGTGTGTATTATTTCATATGTGGCGGGGTGGCAGCAGGAATGGATGAAGGCAACAGGTATAAATATGTACATGTGTATATATATGTATATGTATGTATATGTTGAAATGTATAGGTATGTATATGTGCATGTGTGGGCGTTTAAGTATATACATGTGTACATGGGTGGGTTGGGCCATTCTTTCATCTGTTTCCTTGTGCTACCACGCTAACACGGGATATGGCGATTATTTCTTTTTTTTTTTTTGCTTTGTCACTGTCTCCCGCGTTTGCGAGGTAGCGCAAGGAAACAGACGAAAGAAATGGCCCAACCCACCCCCATACACATGTATATACATACGTCCACACACGCAACTATACATACCTACACAGCTTTCCATGGTTTACCCCAGACGCTTCACATGCCCCGATTCAATCCACTGACAGCACGTCAACCCCGGTATACCACATCGCTCCAGTTCACTCTATTCCTTGCCCTCCTTTCACCCTCCTGCATGTTCAGGCCCCGATCACACAAAATCTTTTTCACTCCATCTTTCCACCTCCAATTTGGTCTCCCTCTTCTCCTCGTTCCCTCCACCTCCGACACATATATCCTCTTGGTCAACCTTTCCTCACTCATTCTCTCCATGTGCCCAAACCATTTCAAAACACCCTCTTCTGCTCTCTCTCTCATTGCCACACATCTCTCTTACCCTTACGTTACTTACTCGATCAAACCACCTCACACCACACATTGTCCTCAAACATCTCATTTCCAGCACATCCATCCTCCTGCGCACAACTCTATCCATAGCCCACGCCTCGCAACCATACAACATTGTTGGAACCACTATTCCTTCAAACATACCCATTTTTGCTTTCCGAGATAATGTTCTCGACTTCCACACATTCTTCAAGGCTCCCAGAATTTTCGCCCCCTCCCCCACCCTATGATCCACTTCCGCTTCCATGGTTCCATCCGCTGCCAGATCCACTCCCAGATATCTAAAACACTTCACTTCCTCCAGTTTTTCTCCATTCAAACTCACCTCCCAATTGACTTGACCCTCAACCCTACTGTACCTAATAACCTTGCTCTTATTCACATTTACTCTTAACTTTCTTCTTTCACACACTTTACCAAACTCAGTCACCAGCTTCTGCAGTTTCTCACATGAATCAGCCACCAACGCTGTATCATCAGCGAACAACAACTGACTCACTTCCCAAGCTCTCTCATCCCCAACAGACTTCATACTTGCCCCTCTTTCCAAAACTCTTGCATTCACCTCCCTAACAACCCCATCCATAAACAAATTAAACAACCATGGAGACATCACACACCCCTGCCGCAAACCTACATTCACTGAGAACCAATCACTTTCCTCTCTTCCTACACGTACACATGCCTTACATCCTCGATAAAAACTTTTCACTGCTTCTAACAACTTGCCTCCCACACCATATATTCTTAATACCTTCCACAGAGCATCTCTATCAACTCTATCATATGCCTTCTCCAGATCCATAAATGCTACATACAAATCCATTTGCTTTTCTAAGTATTTCTCACATACATTCTTCAAAGCAAACACCTGATCCACACATCCTCTACCACTTCTGAAACCACACTGCTCTTCCCCAATCTGATGCTCTGTACATGCCTTCACCCTCTCAATCAATACCCTCCCATATAATTTACCAGGAATACTCAACAAACTTATACCTCTGTAATTTGAGCACTCACTCTTATCCCCTTTGCCTTTGTACAATGGCACTATGCACGCATTCTGCCAATCCTCAGGCACCTCACCATGAGTCATACATACATTAAATAACCTTACCAACCAGTCAACAATACAGTCACCCCCTTTTTTAATAAATTCCACTGCAATACCATCCAAACCTGCTGCCTTGCCGGCTTTCATCTTCCGCAAAGCTTTTACTACCTCTTCTCTGTTTACCAAATCATTTTCCCTAACCCTCTCACTTTGCACACCACCTCGACCAAAACACCCTATATCTGCCACTCTATCATCAAACACATTCAACAAACCTTCAAAATACTCACTCCATCTCCTTCTCACATCACCACTACTTGTTTTTAATGATACTCTCTCACCCTAACTCTCATTTGCCCTTTTTTTCACCTCTTGCACCTTTCTCTTGACCTCCTGTCTCTTTCTTTTATACATCTCCCACTCAATTGCATTTTTTCCCTGCAAAAATCGTCCAAATGCCTCTCTCTTCTCTTTCACTAATACTCTTACTTCTTCATCCCACCACTCACTACCCTTTCTAATCAACCCACCTCCCACTCTTCTCATGCCACAAGCATCATTATCATTATCTTGTGGAGGCTAAGGTGAAGATTTGTATGGGTTTTCAGAAAAGAAGAGTGAATGTTGGGGTGAAGAGGGTGGTGAGAGTGAGTGAGTTTGGGAACGAGACTTGTGTGAGGAAGTACCAGGAGAGACTGAGTACAGAATGGAAAAAGGTGAGAACAATGGAAGTAAGGGGAGTGGGGGAGGAATGGGATGTATTTAGGGAATCAGTGATGGATTGCGCAAAAGATGGCGATTATGTATAATAAATAATCCATCAATTCAATATAAATGAATTGCGTGCATCATATTCAAATTTTCTAACCATGGCTGCCAGTAGACTGTCATGTAAAAAAATCAAAATGCCACCAAATATGCGGAGCCAACTTTGAAAAAAGTTATACCCATGGAAGGTTAACACCTAATTCACACATCCTCTACCACTTCTAAAACCAAACTGCTCCTCCCCAATTTGATGCTCTGTATATAACTTCACCCCCTCAATCAATTCTCTCCCATATAATTTTCCAATTATACTCCACAAACCTATGCCTCTGTAGTTTGAACACTCACCTTTAAACCCCTTTGCCTTTATAAAATGGCACTATACATGCATTCCTCCACTCCTAAAGCATTTCAATATGATCCATACATTAACAGAATATCCATACCAACCAATCAACAACACAGTCACCCCTTTTCTTAATAAATTCAAGTGCAATATCATCCACTCCTGCCACCTTCCTGGATTTCATCTTCTGCAAGGCTTTCACCACCTCCTCTCTTTTCACCAAACCACTCTCCATGACTCTCTCACTCTGCATACCATGCAGACCTAATTACCTTAAATCTGCCTCTCTTTCAACAAACACATTTAACAATCCTTTAAAATACTCCATCTCACTCCATCACTACTTCTTATCACTTCCCCTTTTGCTCCCTTAACCGATGTCCCCATTTGTTCTCGTCTTTCGCACATTATTTACCTCCTTGCAAAACATCTCCCACCCCAACTCTCATCTGCCCTCTTTTTCATCCCTTGCACCTTCCTCTTGACCTCCTGCCAGTTTCTCTTACACATCTTCCAATTATTTGCACTCCTTCCTCGTAAGTACCGCCCAAACGCCTCTTTTTTCTTTCACTAGCAACTTTACTTCATCACACTCTACCCTTTTAAATCTGTCCACCTCCCACCTTTTACATGCCACATGCATCTCTTGCACATGCCATCACTGTTTCCGTAAGTGCCTACCATTCCTCACCCACTCCCCTCGCTTCATTTGCTCTCACCTTTTGCCATTCTACACTTGATCTCACTCAAGTCTCCTTTACAAGCTCACTTACTCTCACAGCTCTCTTCTCCCTGAAACTGCTTCCTCTTTTTTGAAAGCCTCTACAAATCTTCACCCTTGCCTCCACAGGATAGTGATCAGACATCCCACCAGTCGCCCCTCTCAGCACGTTTACATACAAAAGTATCTTTTTTACAAGCCTATCAATTATCACAATCTAATCATGCCCATTGACCATTCCTCCTACTCACACACGTATACTTGTGTACATCTCTATTTTTAAGCATGTATTCCCAATCACCAGTCTTTTTTCAGCACAGAACTCCACAAACTCTTCACCATTTCCATTCATACATAACTCCACAAACTTCACAATTTCCGTTCATAATACTGCATGCCCCATGCACACCAATTACTCCCTCAACTGCCACATTACTTACCTCTGTATTCAAATCACCCACCACTAATATCTGGTCTTGTGCACTAAAACTGCTGACACATTCAACCACCCCCAAAACACTTGCCTCTCATGATCTTTCTTCTCTCGACCAGGAACATAAACACCATTAATCACCCATCTCTTGCCATCCACTTTAACTTTTACCCACATTAATTTAGAGTTTACTTTTTTACTCCAACACACACTCCCACAACTCCTGCTTTAGAAGTTAGTGCTACTCCTTCCTTGGCTCTTGTCTGCTCAACAAACCCTGACTTTAATTCCAAGACATTTCCAAACCATTCTTCCCCTTCACCCTCAAGCTTCGTTTCACTCAGCACCAGGTCAACCAAGTTTCTTTCTTCAAGCATACTACCTATCTCTCCTCTTTTCTCACCTTGGTTACATCCACATACATTCAAGACATCCCAATTTGAGCCAATTCCATGCTCAAATGTCTGCATAAGGTAATTGATGCCAAAGGAGAGATTACAAATTACTAAAATGTAAGTGTAACATTGCCTATGGAAATATATGGGGATGGAAAAGTTCTTTGCCGACACTGTACCTACAACGAAATCTAAACTTTAAATGGTAAAAGAAATTAAAAGAATGTGTGATACAGACACTGGAAGAGTCCTCATAGACCATGATATCTATACTTATGGGGGGTAATCCAACTGAAGATAAGGCTATTTAATTAGCTTTAAACAAATACATTCATCAAATGAAAAGTAGAAGTCTGTTAAACAAATACACACAAGTATTCAAGAGAAAACATACAATAAAACCATAACTCAACTGTAGACTTACTATTTGTTTCTCCGTGTACTTGTTGGAAGACAGAAGATTAACCGCCTCCATGTGACCAAAGTCAATATCATGGCCGAGTAGGAAGATGAAGAGTAGCTTACACACATACTTTTTCTTCTGATAACCATCTAATGTCTTGTCACCCTTGAACTTGGACCTAATATTGGCGAGTTCCTTATTGATGCGTTTTACTTCAGCCTCCTTACTTTTACCTACAAAAGAATTTTGCATAGCTGTAACAAACCTTTCGGGACACACTTCATACTCTAAATATTTCCAGTCTGAAGGACAATATTTCCTCATTAACCTACATCTATAAAACATTCCTGTTAAAAATCAACTGGTCAGTCAAACTACAAAGATTAGACATATTTGTCACAGATACAACTGATCTCTGTGGAAGGTTTTAAGAATATATGGTGTGGGAGGCAAGTTGTTAGAAGCAGTGAAAAGTTTTTATCGAGGATGTAAGGCGAGGCAAGTTGTTAGAAGCAGTGAAAAGTTTTTATCGAGGATGTAAGGCATGTGTACGTGTAGGAAGAGAGGAAAGTGATTGGTTCTCAGTGAATGTAGGTTTGCGGCAGGGGTGTGTGATGTCTCCGTGGTTGTTTAATTTGTTTATGGATGGGGTTGTTAGGGAGGTGAATGCAAGGGTTTTGGAAAGAGGGGCAAGTATGAAGTCTGTTGTGGATGAAAGAGCTTGGGAAGTGAGTCATTTGTTGTTCGCTGATGATACAGCGCTGGTGGCTGATTCATGTAAGAAACTGCAGAAGCTGGTGACTGAGTTTGGTAAAGTGTGTGTAAGAAGAGAGTTAAGAGTAAATGGGAATAAGAGCAAGGTTATTAGGTACAGTAGGGTTAAGGGTCAAGTCAATTGGGAGGTAAATTTGAATGGAGAAAAACTGGAGGAAGTGAAGTGTTTTAGATATCTGGGAGTGGATCTGGCAGCGGATGGAACCATGGAAGCGGAAGTGAATCATAAGGTGGGGGAGGGGGCGAAAATTCTGGGAGCCTTGAAGAATGTGTGGAAGTCGAGAACATTATCTCGGAAAGCAAAAATGGGTATGTTTGAAGGTATAGTGGTTCCAACAATATTGTATGGTTGCGAGGCGTGGGCTATGGATAGAGTTGTGCGCAGGAGGGTGGATGTGCTGGAAATGAGATGTCTGAGGACAATATGTGGTGTGAGGTGGTTTGATCGAGTAAGTAATGTAAGGGTAAGAGAGATGTGTGGAAATAAAAAGAGTGTGGTTGAGAGAGCAGAAGAGGGTGTTTTGAAATGGTTTGGCCACATGGAGAGAATGAGTGAGGAAAGATTGACCAAGAGGATATATGTGTCAGAGGTGGAGGGAACGAGGAGAAGTGGGAGACCAAATTGGAGGTGGAAAGATGGAGTGAAAAAGATTTTGAGTGATCGGGGCCTGAACATGCAGGAGGGTGAAAGACGTTCAAGGATTAGAGTGAATTGGAACGATGTGGTATACCGGGATCGACGTGCTGTCAATGGATTGAACCAGGGCATGTAAAGCGTCTAGGGTAAACCATGGAAAGTTGTGTGGGGCCTGGATGTGGAAAGGGAGCTGTGGTTTCGGTGCATTATTACATGACAGCTAGAGACTGAGTGTGAACGAATGGGGCCTTTGGTGTCTTTTCCTTGCGCTACCTTGCATACATGAGGGGGGGAGGGGGTTGTTATTCCATGTGTGGCGAGGTGGCAATGGGAACAAATAAGGGCAGACAGTATGAATTATGTACATGTGTATATATGTATATGTCTGTGTGTGTATATATATGTGTACATTGAGATGTATAGGTATGTATATTTGCGTGTGTGGACGTGTATGTATATACATGTTTCCTTGCTGTTTCTTTGCACTACCTCGCTAACGAGGGAGACAGCGACAAAGCAAAATAAATAAATAGATACAACTGATCTCCAGTATACAACTAGAACTCACAACTTTAACGAAACTTAGACAGGAACAATCACTAAATAAGAGTTTATGAATATTCTGGTGCCACTTTTCAGTATGCAAACTGTTAAGACCTTAAAAAATTAGATGTCATTTTGCTGGGTAGTAAGCACTAGCAAGTTAACTGTCACTTTGCCGACTATATTATTTTCTAACTTTATATACCCTTTTAACCCCTCTGAATTACACTAAGGTAGGCTTGGGTTGGGAAGCAGGATCCCTGGATTGGGGGTTAGGTAAGGAAGATTCATTTGACTGTTCTAACCAATACTTTGCTTAGACTTCAAGATGGTGAAGAGTATGACTCCTCTTGCAACTCATCAAGCGAAATCAGTGCAATCAAAATCAATCTTTTAAATCATTACAACTAATATTCGTATAAATCTTAATATTTGAAAACTCTCCTTTTATTGGAAACTCAATAAAATCACCAATAAAGTGGAAATTACGCAAACACTGTTTGAACCTTAGTGCCTACTAGTTGGCAAAACAAAACTACTTAAAAAATAAAGAATAAGGACAAAAAAAAAAAGCACCTGCTTGTTAAAACTGTTCTGTCCTAGGTAAGCGATGAGTTTTCAATTAGTATTGTTGTCTTTTCCTAGTGATACCTCGCACACATGAGGGGGGAGGGGGAAGGTATTCCATGTGTGGCGAGGTGGCGATGGGAGTGAATGGGGGCAGACAGTCTGAATTGTGTGCATGGGTATATATGTATGTGCCTGTGTATGTATATATATGTGTACATTGAGATGTATAGGTATGTATATTTGCGTGTGTGGACGTGTGTGTGTATACAATGTGTATGGGGTTGGGTTGGGCCATTTCTTTCGTCTGTTTCCTTGCACTACCTCGCAAACGCGGGAGACAGCGACAAAGCAAAAAAGAAAAAAAAATTTTTTTTTTACTAAGATCTGTACCAAAATAATGTTAAACTTCCTACTTACTTTTTAAACAACTTAATGATTAATACCAATTTCACCAACACAACAAATGATGATCTTATGTATCGTTGTAACAGGGTACCTAATTTGCCCCTTGGGAATTTGTTATCCTCTGCCCTCTGCTAGACTGCAAGGTTATGATTAGGGAGCTCAGGTCAGCAGAATTAGTTTCCAAAAGAAGTGTAAGTAGCCTCAGATGTATGCAGCATGCCAGCAACTACCAACAAGTTATGCATATTCATAAGGTTGGATGACATATAAGGGAAATGAATTATGGCTGTTCATACATCCATGGGGTATAGTCTTAAGACATGTAATTCAGTTGATTATATGCCACACAAAGTTACAAGAAATTAGAACATTTAACTATCTTAGGGTGAGGGATTGGAGGTTAAACTTGTTACACGACACTGACATCAAAGGAAGGTGCAAAAATTCGGATGATGTGAGAATCTAGGAAGTTTGGCTGACTGTCGATATGTCACATTAGTGATCCAATATAAAACCTCAGTGCTTTGACATAAACCAATGACACAAAACCATGCACCATACCAGATTCTCTTCTTAGTAACCAAATATTTGAATTACTAAATACTGTAAAAAAAAAATACAAAATATGGCAACCTCTTAACATACTTACAATTTCTTATATCTGAAATGAAGACCGCAAGGCCTCGCATCCCATCTCCTCGTACAGCTGGCATTGTTGATGTAGTTCTGAAACAAAAATAACTGGTGAAAAGAATGCATTCAAATTACTGCATTTCAGCCCCAAAACCAAAACATGTTCATCTGATCTCATGCAAAACACTACAAGATTGGCCCTGGCCCAGTCCCAACTATTATGATCAGCAAACTACCAACCTCAAACTTATGTAAAAACTGTTACACTTCCCCTTTCCTTATCTAGACCCACTGTCAATACTACGTTCATTTTCCCTATACTGGCATGCATTTAGCCTTTGGCTGCAGTTAGTTCAATAAACAGGTCATTATCAATATTACTATCATTATTATCATTATCGGGTCAGAAACTGCAGAAGCTGGTGAATGAGTTTGGTAAAGTGTGTGAAATAAGAAAGCTGAGAGTAAATGTGAATAAGAGCAAGGTTATTAGGTTCAGCAGGGTTGAGGGACAAGTCAATTGGGAGGTAAGTTTGAAAGGAGAAAAACTGGAGGAAGAGAAGTGTTTTTGACAACTGGGAGTGGTTTTAGCAGCAGATGGAACCATGGAAGCAGAAGTAAGTCACAGGGTGGGGGAGGGGGCAAAGGTTCTGGGAGCGTTGAAGAATGTGTGGAAGGCCAGAACATTATCTCAGAGAACAAAAATGGATATGCTTGAAGGAATAGTGGTTCAAACATTGTTATATGGTTGCAAGGCATGGGCTATGGATAGGGTTGTGTGGAATAGGGTGGATGTGTTGGAAATGAGATGTTTGAGGACAATATGTGGTTTGAGGTGGTTTGATCGAGTAAGTAATGAAAGGGTAAGAGAGATGTGTGATAATAAAAAGTGTGTGGTTGACAGAGCAGATGTGGGTGCATTGAAATTGTTTGGTCACATGGAGAGAATGAGTGTGGAAAGATTGGCTAAGAGGCTATATATGTCAGATGTGGAGGGAATGAGGAGAAGTGGGAGACCAAACTGGAGGTGGAAGGATCAGGGCCTGAACATACAGGAGGGTGAGAGGCATGCAAAGAATAGAGTGAATTGGAACGATGTGGTATACCAGGGTCAACGTGCTGTCAATGGATTGAACCAGGGCATGTGAAGCATCTGGGGTAAACCATGGAAAGTTTTGTGGGGCCTGGCTGTGGAAAGAGAGCTGTGGTTTTGGTGCATTACGCATGACAGCTAGAGACTGAGTGTGAACGAACGTGGCCTATGTTGTCTTTTCCTAGTGCTACCACTGGGTGCATGCGCTGGGGGAGGGGGTGCCATTTCATATGTGGCAGTGTGGCGACAGGAAGGGATGAAGGCAGCAAGTATGAATATGTACATGTGTATATATGTATATGAAAGGGACTGATGCACCATCGTTGCTAGATCTTATCACCACACATACTAGCATGAATTTTTTTCATACATATTCATAATTTACCGCATTAGCAAGGTAGTGTTAAGAACAGAGGACTGAGCATGGATATTGAGAATATTATATATGATGCACCAGTTGGAAGAAATGATCAAGTAACGCTCAAGTTTGAATATGTGGTAAAAGAGGACATTAAAAAAGCCAAGTTGAGAGATACCATAAATAAGAAATATAGTCACAGAAACTACACAAACCTCAATAATTTCTAAGGCAGTGTCTATTGGGAAATGGAGTTCAGTGACCAGAAACTAGGGCTTTGTGGTGAGGTGTTTTGAGGTTTACAATGAAGGAATGGAGGCATTGGTCCCTCAAACCACAAGTACAGAGGGAATGTTAAGAAAGAAGAATGAATGGTGTAATAAAAGATGTCATTAAGCAAAGGGTTAGGGAAAATGATTTGGTAAACAGAGAAGAGGTAGTAAAAGCTTTGCGGAAGATGAAAGCCGGCAAGGCAGCAGGTTTGGATGGTATTGCAGTGGAATTTATTTAAAAAGGGGGTGACTGTATTATTGACTGGTTGGTAAGGTTATTCAATGTATGTATGACTCATGGTGAGGTGCCTGAGGATTGGCGGAATGCGTGCATAGTGCCATTGTACAAAGGCAAAGGGGATAAGAGTGAGTGCTCAAATTACAGAGGTATAAGTTTGTTGAGTATTCCTGGTAAATTATATGGGAGGGTATTGATTGACAGGGTGAAGGCATGTACAGAGCATCAGATTGGGGAAGAGCAGTGTGGTTTCAGAAGTGGTAGAGGATGTGTGGATCAGGTGTATGCTTTGAAGAATGTATGTGAGAAATACTTAGAAAAGCAAATGGATTTGTATGTAGCACTTATGGATCTGGAGAAGGCATATGATAGAGTTGATAGAGATGCTCTGTGGAAGGTATTAA